>NC_137136.1:37707083-37889583 GCF_949319135.1 Squalius cephalus
CGTGGAGGAGCCCGGCAGTCTGCCGCAGCCCAGCCGTGTGCCCAAGCTAATTTGATTATAATATAGTCATCTAAGCTATTCAATTAAATATTCTAATTAACCTGAAGTATTCAGCAAATGATGCTAATTACAAATATTCTCCAGAGAGCCCGTGTGATGAAAGCCGGAGCCGGAGAGTGATTCTTCAGCGCAGTGTTTCGTGTCATGATGTCCTATATCATAGCTTCTGCTAATATCAGATTGCCATCTCATTTGCCTAAACCTCATTTGTTTAATTCCATTAGCATTTTGTTTGAAATCATAATAAACACACATCTTGCTCTTTAGTGCACACTGGGGGAAGTTTAGTGCTTCTGTTTACTGAGGGAACGGGAAAAAAACACAATCTGCTCCCTTTATCTGCTCTTTATCTCTCCTTCTCTTTCTATTACCGGAGATGGTGTTTACTTATAATAAAAAAAAAAATTATAATAATTGTACATATGCAATGACTGTTTTATTGAACAATTATTTTTTTTATTTTTTTTAAAGAACCGGGGAAATAACGATTCAATCTCAAAATCTTCCATGCGTTTTGATATATATATATATATATTTATTTTATTTTTTTTCCCAATAAACTCTTCAAATAATCATAATTCATTAAAATGTTTATGTGTGCGAGACAGTCCCTATGAAGAACATAAATCTTGTATTTGCCCAGAACGGTTATCCTATACTCATAGTTTCCCTCTCCTGAAGACGTCACTCTGAACCATGTGTTTCAATCAGGTCCTTTTCTCAGCCGGGCTACAACACTTTTTAAACATGCATTTACAGAACATATCTATATTTCAAAATTGTTTTAATTAGTCCTCAAACAGTGAATAATAAAAAATAAAAATAAAAGATATTAGTATTGTGCTTTCACTAAACAACAGACCTAAAATCCCATTAATATAATGACAGTGTGTTACACTCAAACAATGCTGGGTTGTTTCTGCCCATTTTTGGGTCAAATACTGGTTTACATTTTTAAACCCAGCGGTCGGGTTTGCCCAAACATGGGCGGAAACAACCCAGCATTTTTTGAGCATTGTTGTCTCTGTTTAATAGACTATAGTAGTGTGTGCGTTTCTCTTCGCTGTTGAGTGAATGCAGACATTACTCAAGTACATAAACACTTGAACACTTGCATGGCTCATGAATAATCACGCTGGCTAACCTTCCCCGAATCAAAACACAGTGAAAGTGATGAGTCCTTCTCGCTGAAGCACAGATGATACATAACCCTGCTCCGAAAACATACCTAGTGTTTCCAGTTTAGATATATCATACATGTGGTATCATGTACTGTATTTAGGGGGCATTCTCAAAATCCCTTTAAAAGCAGTCAAACAGCACACGCCTGTACACTACTGAGTGTGCTTAAACTTCACCTGTAGATGTAAGCAGAATACTGCCATTATCTTCATGTAACTACGAGTAAACAAACTCCCAATTTTACTCACATTATACGAGCATGTATACACTATAATCGCACGTCTTCCACGCGGACCGCAGTGAACGTGTGCCAGTGCTGAGCAGAAGACAGATGAGCTCACCCGACTCAGTGACCGTGCCCTGCGACTCTCTGAACCTTCCCTACACTCGGAGTCGCTGAATGACGTCATGATGCATCGCAATCATAAGGTAAAACAATCATATTAGAGTCACAGTGAGAACAAAACGTTACACATAATTGTCATCCATCTGCGACTTATATTACACAAGCTCATCCACTACTGAACGGTCCAATCATTCGACTATAAAGGTTAAACTGAGGAAGCCGAGAGAGTGAAGAGTTAAACGTCTTCAAGAAACCAAACCAACTTCAGAAGCTTTTTCTGTTTTTGTTGTTGTTGAGGGATTCAAATGGCATATAGCCTACTAAACATTAAAATGAAAGCAAGAATTTCAAGCATGCTTTCAAATGAAAATGCATTAGAAAATTCACAGTTGAATTCAAAACACTCAAATGGAGTCGATCGCGCGAAACTCCCCAACACTGCCAGACTCGCTCCCATTCCCTGTCTTTCTCTCTCCCTTTCCCCTTTCTTCTCTTACCATCTGCTGCAAATGTCCTCTGAAATGTTAAAAATGTAATTTGTGGACATGTCTAGATCATATCCTCCATCACCGTGGGTCCAGTGCGGGTGAGGGCCGGCCGGGCCCCGGGGACACGAGTCCGGCTGGGGAACACAGCTCTGATTGGGCCCTCACACTGACTCCAATGATCTCCGACAGCTTAGAAATCAGATTATTAACTCTCATACCACACACACCACAATTCCTCTTCATGATTAGCATGAAAATTTTGATATGGATCAATAAGCAATCTTTCCCCCTCCTGTCAGATACAGACGCCCTCCATTAATCTACTGGTTATGTTTATTTCAGGGAATTAAGACACACGATTTTCCTTTTGAGAAGCCAGGATTTCACAAGCGGCTTTAACACATTTCAAACCAGCATTTAGAGAGAGCATGTGTGAACAGGACCTTTTTAGATACACAGACAGTGTAAAATGCGAGACTGGTTGTATGGATCTGTGTGTTTTATTGCATGATATATATTCCACATTTCTAGCACATTTATGTCTTGATTTCATATGATTCAATGAGTCACAAGGGTCATTATCATTGAATTGAATTTTGTAATGTTAATGCTCAAATCATGAATAATGTAATCATGTTTACTAATATATCAACATTTTATTAAAGCTTTAGGACAGCTTCTGGTGTTGTCAGGTCAGTTCTGTCCTTCCAGAAGCCTCTGTGTAATAAAGAGAGAGAGAGAGCCGGTTCAGAGCCAGGAGAAACGCAGATGCAGAAGCTTGGGCCGAGTGTCTGGGACAGAGAGAGCAAGGTATTATAATTATATTATATTATAGTGATGACTCAGTGGAGTGATAACATATCAGTAACAAGCAAACTTGAAATATTAATCGAAATAGGTTCACACTCCTATAAACATTCCTATAAACTAAACTCGTAATACACATGTGCGACGGAAGTGAATCAATCTAAACTAACTTTATCTGGACAATAACTTTATTCTAGATAAAGCCTAAACAATCTCTGTCACTGTAATCTCCTATTATTACTGTACATTTTTACAGATTTTTAAATTATTAAAAACTTGTCAGTGTCTCTTACTTTGTTTCAAGTTTGAGTGTTGGAAAGAGAAATGATACTGACTATGTTTTTATGGGAATCCTGAAAAATGTCCTTCCGTCTAACAATGACACAGGCAATTCATTTAACCCATATTTGTGTGCTAGATTACACAGTTCTGTTTTTTGTTGAGTTAATGATAAAACATGTCTTATTTACTTTATTGGAAATCATTTTTAAACATTTTCCAGGTTTTTTTAATTACCTGGTTCTGAATTTTGAGTTATCAGCCAAAAATGAGCCCATGTCTATATGAAATCCCAAATTGATTATATTAATTGTGATAAAAATGTAGTTTTCCGAGCACTAATTGTTTGTTGAGCTCCAATTATGGAGATCAGTACATTTGTATATGCCAACAATGGTAGAAATGTAATTAATTTAAAAATTCAATACGTTACCCAGGAATGACATTTTCATGGATCTGATTCACCAAGAAATAGTTAATTACATTTTTGAACTGTGTACATCATTGCATTACATACACAACACTCTACTATGTATAGAACAATTTTAATTTATTGCCAGTTTTATTTATTGTTCACATTTTAAATCCTTATCCATCATTCACCCATATATATATATATATAGAGAGAGAGAGAGAGACAGAGAGAGAGAGAGAGAGTGTACTGTATGTTAGTTTGCTATTGAGAACAGAGCTTGATCTATTTAAGTCCCTTTCATTTCAACAAGAAAGTGTGTGAACGCAGGCCAAGAGCCGCCGCTACAAGCACAATGCTGTTCAGGAATGCTCGTTGGAAACTGTGGTTTCGGAAAACGCCTAACCCCTGAACTGTGTTAATGGTGGAGTGTGACCATATCATGATGCTTTCTGGAAACACACCTCTGATCGCTGGAACTGTCTGATTTATAATATAACAAGTCATGAAACTTAAGAAATGATGTTCAGTCCAATCGGTTCGAAGAGTATAGCCTCACAGCTCAAAGAAAAGAAAAAGAAGAAGCATTTGCTGTAACTTGAGTCATAGTTTCAGTGTAAGTTAATCTTAAACCTCTTAGAGAACAGGATCCAGATAAAGAGGTCATACACATATATGAAGAAGCTTATAACAGATCTTTTGAACAATGTAGGGCAGTATTGTATCAGATTATCATATAATCTGTGTTATAGATTTAACTTAAAATAAGGTATTAACGATACATTACACGCTGGCTGCACATTAATATTTCATTAGTCTGGGATCAGACCGGACCGGAAAAACTAAACTACTACTTCGTCTCGTTTCCAGAAAGGGGTGAAAATAAAGAAGTTAATACGCGCCTGAATGCACCACAATGACATATATGTACATTGATTTATGAGCTGAGAACCAGATCATGGTGAGTGCATGGATAATTATGACTTGTTCAAGTATAATTAATCTAGCCTGTGTCATTATGGGAACTTGAGTCCCTACAAATCATTATATTCCTCTAATTCCTCTGCTCTCTCACCTCCACCCTCCTCTCTTCACTGAGACATGCAGATTCACTGAGTCTGGGGAGCAATGTGTTTCAATGGAGGTTCAAATTAATTCATATTTTAATCACCTATTGTATTATTAGGACCCTTGTGGAGTTTATTATCAGTATTTTACTGTGTACTATTTGATTAGGCTATATATGGGGGGGGGGGGGGGGTACAATCAATTATTCTATTCTATTCTATTCGGTCAGATATTCTTGAGGCATACTTTTTATTAGAGAAAATATATTTTGCTTTTTGTGTGTGTGTGTCACTAATAGCTAGATGTTATTAGCTCAATGGATTTGCACAAATGATGACACTGCACTATTTGTTTTGCCTGATGCAGAAGGCAATTGTTATTTGTTTTTATCATTGCACAGAATAAGACAGACATGCCACTATATGAGGACGGCTGGTGTAGAAGTGTATTTCCAGCGTTCCTCTTGGAGTGTGTCCACAACTCTATACTTGTCAATCAGCCTGTAAGTGGATCCGGTTGACTGAGTGGCTGTGGTTTGTGAAAGAGGGCTTTTATGTTTTTACATGTGCGAGTATTGGACTTTGGATCAGGTTCAAATTAATTAAAGCTCCATAACTGTAAGTGCTTGCTAATGACCACAGCTTTACCAGCCCAATATTTAATATTTTGTCATTAAGTGACCTAATATGATCCCGATACAGTCACCATTACTCTGCATTGATCAAAGCAACCTTTCCTACTCAGAGAATCTGAAGAGTCTGGATGATGTTTATCAGCGTCACTCGTTATAGACTGTGACTATAGCCTTATAGTCAGTGATCTGTGAAACATGATCTGTGAAACACCTGACCTTAACAGAGCAAACTCTGAGTGTTCTATATATCCAACAACATGTATTCATTTCTTCAGTTAGATCACTGTTTCTGCCTTAAATTAATACATTGTTTAAATGAATATATTGTTAGCTAACTGCGTGATGTACATTTCTAAAATACATAACTTGACACATCACCTCTGATGACAGATCACTGTAAATTGTAACGCAGACATGCATTTTCTGTAAAGCTGAAACGATGTGTATTGTGAAAAGCGCTATACAAATAAATGTGAACTGAAGTGAAGTGAAACTGCTTTTCTCCGCAGTCTCAGTGTCTGCTCATGTCTGTGACTGTCCAGGACTGACATCAAATAGTCTGTTACTCTTGGTATTAGATCTTGACATGATTTTGATCGCTTCATTAGCATAACCACACTGTACATAATGCTTTATCTAAAGGTGCTCTTTAATTCCTAAGTTAAGTTCATGAATGCATGAATCATCACACCTGTTCGTTATCATTTCACTATCTCTGTGTGCTTAGTTCCTCTGTTCAGTCTTTGGTTGTCGGTTGTTGTTTGTGTATGCTATGTTATGCACACTGTTATGCCTGTCTGCCTTTTGTATTTGTGTCCAGTCTTCTTCATCCTCATCCTGTGACACAAACTGTTCTGTACAAAAGTCATGGGCACATTAGATGTCCTATTAAAACATGTGTTTTAAGATGTGCCAGAAGGAAAAATCTTTTTGCAAATATAATCATCATCTACTGAGATTTTTGCATGAACGAGGAGTCTTGTATAATTGTATGGCCAGTTCCGCCACTCCCTGCGCCGAAGATAAAACACTGAATATGCATGATATAATCATGTTCATCGGTTCCACACGAATCACTCAAGTAACACAGAACATGAACATAGAAAGAAATTGTTTTTAATTGATATGGTCCTCTGACTGGATTCATTTATTAAATTTCATATATGTTTGTGTCGCGTCACTTAATTATAAGATTGCATTACTGTAGGCTTGCACATTAGCATGCAAAGCATTAAAAGCTCCTTGAATAAAGCAGCAAAGATATCACCTCAAATTACAAAGAAAACAAGTTTAGAAAAGAAACACAATTTTTTTGTGTAGACCACAAATAATAAGAAAAGCAAACAGTCCCTTTTTTGTTTTGTTTGTTTGCCAGTGTACGTCATATATCTGACACAAATCTGGGATTACATGAAGACGTTTCTGATTTAACTCTAAATATGGACACTGAGAACAGAAATCAGAAATCTTACCCACAATCCCCTGTAAACATTTGTATTTATGTTCAGTTCATCAAAATATTGTACAATTCCATCCAAATATAAAAGCACAGTACAAAACTACAATGCCGCATTTACTGTAGGCAGGGGCAAGAGTTTTTGTAAATGTCATTGAAATTTTAGACAATGTCAATTGTAAACCAATTTCTCAAATATCAGGAAAAAAAAGAAGAGCAGAATAACTTAAATATTTAATCTGGACAGGCAGAACTCTGTTTTGTACATTTTCTCCATATTGTCCCCTGTGTCTTTCTGTCTTTGATGGTAACACAGTGTTGTTAGACTCACGGTTGCTCCAGTTTCTGTGTTCTTTATTGAACAGGAACCATCAGCTTTGAGGTGAAAGAGCTGACTACCTCATCACTTTCATGACAGCACTGCAGAAATCAGGCATGGCAGTTTAATATGAGCTCAAATACTGCAATCTTAAATGTCTTTGAGCCAGTTACCATTTCATACAGTCCACAAATTCACAATGACACCTGGTTAAAGCAGCTGTGTCCCCGCTGATGGATGTGTGCTTTTGTGTGAGCCTCACACAGCTCCAACCCTTCATACAACCAGCCTGCAGAAATAGAGATGTTTACTGTGTGGCTATATGAAGAATATATTTCATTTAAGTGCACTTTTTTAATGTTTACGGCTCCAGCATCCCTGCAACCCTACATAGGACAAGTGATTTGAAAAAAATGGATGGATGGATATTTAATGTTTATACATAATAACAAATGGTACTAATATACATAAGGTGGTTCCAGAATTTTTTGATGGGGTTTTAATGAATTTAGACATCCAAGCAAGTAACCCACACAGATTCTAAATAACAGAACAGTACAACTCCTAAAACACATAGAGTATATTCATTTGTAAAGTTATTTTTGTCATTGCAACTCTCTGAGTGTTCGGTATGGTGCTGTATATGACTATGTTGATATGTATGTAAAAATGTATATTTTTCTGAAAGCGCGATGAAAATTTCTACAGCAAATGCTGGCCAAGTATTTGAAGGTTGAGCAGCAAGCTAACTGGCTTCTGATACAGCAGGAACCAATCAGCTGTGCCCTATAGAGAATGATGTGATTGCAAGCAGATTGCGTTAATGACCCTTCATCCTGCATCAGAGTTTCATGGCAGAACTTTGTATTCCATTTAACCTAACTCAGACCATAACCACAAATAAATTGTCCCTACATATGATTACCTTTTCAAAACCTAAATTTAATATAATTTACTTTTTAATAGGCGAGTTAGAGCAGATAGTGAAGGAAATGCAGCTAGAATACATATGAACTCCTTCAATACTGTTTAAAAAGCATCCCAGAATGCACCTCATGAAGTTGACTGAGAAAATGTTCTGTGTGAGCAGATCTGAAAACTCAAATATTAGTATAGCTTGATAAGGTGGGTGGTTTGGTCAAATACAGACCCTTTCCAAACAATTAGAATATCATGGAAAAGTTTATTTATTTCCATAATTCCAGTCAAAACGTTAAATTTCCATAGATTATAGATTCAGGGCCCACAACTTAAACAATTTCAAGTATTTAGTTGTTTATTTGTACATAATTTGGACTTCCAGCTCATAAAACCCACGAAAACAGGATTTCAAAAAATTAGAATATTACATGAAATCACACAGTAATTACACAGTGATACCATGGTCATTGAACCAGGTTTTGGTTATTTTGGCAGTGTGGGCCGGTGCAAATCCTGCTGGAGAATGAAGTCAGCATCTCCATAAAGCTTGTCTGCTGAAGGAAGCATGAAGTGCTCTGGACATGTCCTGGTAGACGGCTGCGTTGAGTGGACAGCACAGTGGACCAACACCAGCCGATGACATGGCTCCCCAAACCAACACAGACTGTGGAAACTTCACACTGGACTTCCAGCATCTTGGATTGTGTGCCTCTCCATTCTTCCTCCAGACTCTGGGACCTTGGTTTCCAAATGAGATGCAAAATTTGCTCTCATCAGAAAAGAGGACTTTGGTCCACTGTGCTTTATTAAATCCAGAGACAACGCAGCCGTCTACCAGGACATTTCCAGAGCACTTCATGCTTCCTTCAGCAGACAAGCTTTATGGAGATGCTTCCTTCATTTTCCAGCAGGATTTGCACCTGCCCTCACTGCCAAAATAACCAAAATTTATCATGGCTTGAAAAACATGGACTTAAACATAAACATGATCTTACCAACAGTGGTTACACGTAACAATACTTGACAAAGACACATGGCAAACATGAGGGCTTAAATGCACACAAGGACTAGTGACTAAACAAGACAACATAATAGACAATTAACCTGTTAAGCTGCAACCCCACTTTTGAAAAATCCCCAGAAATGACATACCCAAACTGAAACAGATGCAGTTCATGATCTCTTTGCACTAAAAGCACAAGTATGATCTCATTTGAAAGCTGACACCTGGCAGTTTATTGTAAATGTAGAATTAATTATTGTCATAATGAAAAATATAGTTGTAAATAGCTTCAAAATTTTGTAAAGTTATTAGAAATGTATTTTTATGAAACATTTTCATGAAACTAAAATTGAAGTTGGCACTGTAGCAATCTAGAAATGCACTGCAGCTAAAGCCACATGTCTAAACATTTTATATGTAAAATCTGAAGATGATAAGTCTAAAACTCTGTATTTATTTAAATGTTTTTCAAGACCATGTCATGTGACTTTATTTTGATTTGACTCTAAAATGCTGCTGATGTTTATAGTCATCTTCTAAACATCTATTCAGTCTTTTGTCTCTATTGTTTTGTGGTGCAAACGAGCCCCATTCAGTCTCAGTCTCCCCCTGCACACATTCACACCTCTCCAGCCTGGTTATGGCTCTAAATATGCATTTCTTTTGTCTGCATTATAGTTACTAACGACTGGCTATTCACAGGCTATTCATAGGGTTTTAATCCCTTAATTCTTTTATCATAGTTCTCACTGTATCTAACTGTATCAAATGCCCTTCTGGAATAAAGAAACATTTCAGCAAGCATTCCTATTTAGAAACAAAATCATAAAAGATAACTTCTAGGTTGCAGGTGCACCTAGAGCTAGCTAGCATGTTAGCTTAGCACACCATCAATACACGACAATTTATGAGATTAAAACCATGTTTGTGCTCCAAACTTACTTTATAACGCAAGTGAGTATTTTAAATAATTTCTGTGATCTAATTTGGCTTCAGATAAAAAAATCAGACAGAAAATATACTATTGTATGGTATTCTGCACAATGATAGTCTATATAGATTAGCATTACATTATAAATATAATCTATTATTATGAAAATACCTGGCATGGCTTGAAAAACACAGGTAACTCAAATATCATTGCAATCATGTTTATTATCTTCAAAACATCTTTATCTGCATGTTACAGCGCAATCTTTTATTTTATTTTATTTATTTATTTATTTTTATTAGGAACATTAAAGATAGCATTCATATCAATGAATTAAAAGAACATTGATTCACATATTAATGAAAAAAAAAAAAAAAAGATAATATAACATAACAGAAAGGGGTTATACATGTATAATTAAAATGAAGAGGAATTTAATTCTTTGAAGATGTCCATAGTTCTGGTTGCTTTGCGGTTTGAAAGTCCTTTCAGTGTTTCAAAGTATATCTTCAAGTCAGCCTTAAAATGGAAGATGTTGGGTATCCTTTCAGACCATTTACATTTATGTATGTAAAACTTGCCAAGTAGTAAGATAAGATTTAACATAAAATCGTGACTCTTGTCCATATCTTTTTTGTCATAATAAAAAAAAACATCCCTTTTCTCTATGCAAATTTTAATTCCACTCAACATATTAAATAAATATTCCACATCAATCCAAAAAAACTTCACATACATGCATTCAAAGAAAATATGTAAGACAGTTTCAGTATCCTTTTTACAAAATGTATAGGATTCAGAAAGGTCATTTTTATATCTTTTTAGGAACTCATTTGTTGGGTAAATCTTATGTATAATTTTAAAGTATATTTCATAAACTTTATTATTAATACAGTATTTATTAGTATAGGTCCAAATCAATCTCCAATTAATGTTTCCAAAGTGTTCATTCCAAAATTATTTATTTCGAGGTGTAGCAGGGCAGTGAATCAAACATCTGAAGAATTTATTATTACATTTACTATCTTTTATATCAACACCGTTTAACAAAACCTGTTTTTTATCCATTGATTGCTTATGAGATTCACTACTACCTCTCAAGAGTCTCAAAAAACCTACTGGAATTGCATCAAAAACAATACTATATTCTCGTGGAGTTATTGGAATCCCAAATATGTTTAAAAACTCTGTATATGTAAGTAAGTAGCCCTCGTTATTAATCAGTTGTGAGACCATTAGAATATCATTTTTAATCCAATTGTCGTAGAAGATCGATTTATTCTTATATTACAGCACGATCTCTGTTAGCTTTGTGTGTATCAGTGACGTCCTGGAATGTCACATGATCATGACTCTTCTTCATGTTCCATATATGGACTATTATTGTGCATATAGTGCACACAGTATCAGAGTATCCAAGCGCTCATAATGATTACATCGACGCATTTGGGTATAAATTCAATAAATATTATTCCTGTCTATAGAAATCTGATGTAAACCTATGAGAATATATCAATACTTGCGCATGCGTCGCGTCTGAACGCGTTGTTGTCTTTGGAGCTCCATCGATTGATTTATAATTCTTGATTTCTCTTTAAACTCACTTACAACGAACATTTTCTACTTTTCCTCACCTCATAGTTACAACGCGGACTGTTGAGCAGACGCGTCTCAAGCCTAGTGATCCAACGCTGGATACTCTTATAGGTTACGTCCGTGGATCACGGCTGAACGCGTCTTCTCCGCATTCATTTACAAACAAACATTTTTTCGCCTATCGTGCGTCTACTCTACACCCGTACCACTAAAAAGACGGATTATATCCAAGACTTAAGCCATAAATTAGTATTAATATTGATAGCATCACTGGTAGCGTCGTTGCTAACTTAACGTACTGTCCATCTGTTAAAATGGCGAATATATCAGATGTAAGTAGTCTACCTTTTGGTGCAGGTGAAGACACATTTGAGCTGCACGCGGTGCAGTCCGAGCTGGAAGCTGTTGAGAAACAGATCCACGACCTTTTAGTGAGACAAGCCGAGCTGATAGACCGGCGTTTGGCTCTTGAAACATCACGCGCCGATATACACAAATCAGTGATTAACGTTACTAACCCGCTGACTCCGACCTCGTCTACTCCGTGCGTTACTCAGCATCGGTCCCGCGCGCCGAGGTCGCGATCAGCCATGGTCTCGTTCACTCCGGCTCCAACATGCCACCACGAAGCCTGGATATTTCCGCAGCGGAAGACGCGAGTCAGGTCTAGACCAAGAAAACTGTCTCCGACCCTCCCGGTTTTCGAGATATCCACACAAAACCGCTTCTCCCCTCTTCGCGAAACAGAACGCGATGCTGTGATCATCGGCGATTCCATCGTCCGACACGTACACGCTACGTTAAATAAAAGTAAGGTGCATAGTCACTGCTTTCCTGGTGCTCGTGTTTCTGAAATCGCCGCTCGCGTTCCCGAGATTCTGAACGAGCGCGTCGGAACTGTGGTCTTGCACGCAGGAGTGAACGACATCAGGCTGCGCCAGACGGAGGTTCTGAAGAAAGACTTCAGGAATCTGATCGATACGGTACGCAGCACATCGCCTGATATAACGATCATTGTGTCAGGACCGCTTCCCACGTACCGACTAGGTCATGAAAAGTTTAGTAGATTATTCGCGCTAAATGAATGGTTAATGTCATGGTGCAGTGAGCAGAAACTGCTCTTTGTAAATAATTGGAATCTGTTTTGGGAGCGTCCTAGGCTTTACCGTGCCGATGGCTTACACCCAAGCAGATTCGGATCGGATCTTCTGTCAGATAACATCTCCAAAATGTTAAATACCTTTTGACTAGTAACCAAAAGTCCAAATCATAGTCTCTGCTGCACCAATTTAACTGATATAAATAGTGTTGAACATTGCATAGAAACTGTGTCTATTCCTCGTTTAGTGAGATCAAATAATAAATCTACTGCAGGATCTAGAAAAAATCTAATTGTTATTAAACCAGAGAATGTTGCTATTAGTAATCAAAAACAATTTCTAAAGCTAGGTCTTCTAAACATTAGATCACTCACACCTAAGGCAGTTATTGTAAATGAAATAGTCACAGATAATAGCTTCGATGTACTTTGCCTTACTGAAACCTGGCTTAAACCAAATGATTATTTCGGTCTAAATGAGTCTACTCCATCAGGATACTCCTATAAGCACGAACCCCGTCTGATTGGTCGTGGCGGCGGTGTTGCAACAATCTATAGAGATATTCTCAATGTTACTCAGAAAACGGGCTATAAGTTTATTTCGTTTGAAGTACTTGTACTAAATGTTACGCTCTTAGATGTTAGAAAAACATCCCTATTATCTCTAGCCTTGGCTACCGTATATAGACCGCCTGGGCCTTACGCTGATTTCCTAAAAGAGTTTGCAGATTTTCTCTCAAACCTATTAGTTAATTTCGATAAAGCATTAATTGTTGGAGACTTTAATATCCACATAGATAATTCAAATGATGCGCTAGGGGCTGCGTTCACAGATTTATTAAACTCCTTTGGGGTCAAGCAAAACGTTACCGGACCAACTCATCGTTTTAATCATACACTCGATTTAATTATATCACATGGAACCGATCCAACCGATATAGATATCATTCCACAAAGTGACGATGTCACTGACCATTACATGGTAACTTGCATATTACGTACCCCTGTAATATATCATGCTGCGCCGCGTTATCGATTAGGTAGAACAATCCTTCCATCCACCATAGATAATTTTTCAAATAGCTTATCTGATCTGTCTCAGCTGCTGCCTGAACCCAAACAAACAGATGAACTTGAGGAATTAACTAGCATTATGAGCACCATTCTCTCTGGAAAATTGGATATTGTTGCACCCATTAGACTAAAAAAGGTCAGAGAGAAAAGTAAAGCACCATGGTACTACAATACTACGCATGTTCTAAAGAGAGAAACCCGTAATTTAGAGCGTAAATGGAAAAAAACTAACTTAGAGGTCTTTAGAATCGCGTGGAAAGACAGTATGTCACGTTATAAAAAGGCCCTAAAAGAGGCCAGAGCTGAGCATCTCCGCAAACTAATAGAAAACAACCATAACAATCCTAGGTTCTTATTTAACACCGTGGCTAGACTAACAAATAAACAGATGTCTCCTGAACAAAATATTCCGTTAGAGTTTAGTAGTAATGATTTCATGAAGTTCTTCACTGAGAAAATAGAAAACATCAGAACCACAATTGTAAACGTTCAATCCTCAATCGCGCCTTATAACTCAGCCTCAACTATCACCCCGCAAGAACAATTACAGTGCTTTACAACTATAGAACAAAAAGAGTTAAATAAACTTATCACTTCATCTAAAACAACAACATGTTTACTAGATCCTATACCTACTAAACTATTGAAAGAAGTGTTACCTGTAGTGGAAGAGCCTCTCCTCAATATTATTAACTCGTCTTTATCATTAGGTTATGTTCCAAGAACATTTAAACTGGCAGTTATAAAACCTCTCGTTAAGAAACCACAATTAGATCCACATAATCTAGCAAATTATAGACCCATTTCAAATCTACCTTTTATGTCTAAAATACTAGAAAAAGTTGTGTCCGCTCAACTGGGCTCTTTCTTGCAAGAAAATGACATCTATGAAAAGTTTCAGTCTGGATTCAGACCGCATCATAGCACTGAAACTGCGCTCGTTAAAATCACAAATGATTTACTTTTAGCTTCTGACCAAGGCTATATCTCAATACTAGTTTTACTTGATCTTAGTGCTGCGTTCGATACTATAGATCATACAATACTCTTAGATCGACTACAAAATTATACTGGTGTTCAAGGACAAGCATTAAGCTGGTTCAGATCATACCTATCTAACCGATACCATTTTGTCTATTTAAATGGAGAAAAATCGATCATAACTCCAGTAAACTATGGAGTGCCGCAGGGATCTGTGTTAGGCCCTCTATTATTCTCAATATATATGCTGCCACTTGGAAATATTATAAGGAAACATGGAATTAGTTTCCATTGTTATGCTGATGACACTCAAATCTATATTTCATCACGGCCAGATGAAAACGCTAAATTATCCAAATTGACAGAGTGTGTTAAAGATATAAAAGATTGGATGACGCGCAATTTTCTTTTATTAAATCCAGATAAGACAGAGGTAATACTTATCGGTTCAAAAAACCACCCACAAAACCTCTCACAATACAACTTTAACATAGTAGGATGTCCTGTTACTTCATCCTCTACAGTAAAAGACCTGGGTGTTATACTTGACTGCAACCTGTCTTTTGAAAATCATATTTCATATGTTACAAAAACAGCCTTTTTCCACCTTAGAAACATTGCTAAGCTACGTAATATGCTATCAGTTTCTGACGCAGAAAAGTTAGTTCATGCATTCATGACCTCGAGACTAGATTACTGTAATGCTTTATTAGCTGGTTGTCCTGCATCCTCAATAAACAAGCTACAGTTAGTCCAAAATGCCGCCGCTAGAGTTCTAACTAGATCAAGAAAATATGATCATATAACACCAATTTTATCATCACTACATTGGTTACCTATAAAGTCCCGTATTAATTACAAGGTATTGCTACTGACTTATAAAGCCCTAAACGGCTTAGCTCCAGTCTATTTAACCGATCTTCTATCGCCCTATAATCCATCGCGCTCTTTAAGGTCACTAAATTCGAGGCTTTTGGTCATACCTAGGATATCCAGATCCACCAAAGGAGGGAGAGCATTTTCACATTTAGCTCCAAAACTCTGGAATAGTCTTCCGGATACTGTTCGTTGCTCAGACTCGCTCTCCCAGTTTAAAACTAGATTAAAGACGCATCTCTTCAGCCAGGCATTCATATAATACTTTTAATCTTACAGTTAAATCCGGTCTCTAGTTCATAAACGCCAGAGGAGAACTGGCCCCCGACTGAGCCCGGGTTCTCCCAAGGTTTTTATTTTTTTATTTTTTTTTTTTCTCCATTAGGTCACCTGATGGAGTTTTTCGGTTCCTTGCCACTGTTGCCTTTGGCTTGCTCAGTTGGGGATATTTGGATATTTAATTTAACTAATCAATCAACGATACTATTGATCAGCATTACCAAACATGGACGTTCCATTAGAAACAAACATTGATGTATTGTTTTAATTTATTACTGTGAAGCTGCTTTGATACAACCTATGTTGTGAAAAGCGCTATATAAATAAACTTGACTTGACTTGACTTGAATATTTCTCCAAATCTGCACATTCTTGAGCTAAAAGCCCTGAGGGACGTTGTTTTGTGAATCGCTGTCATGATGACAGCACAGGAGTTTTTTTATGAATGAAAGCGGCTGACGCGCATAATTCATATTAAAGGTATCGACTCATTTTTTCATTTCATAACTCCTGACACAAATTAAGAAATAACTGTCGCTATAAGTTTCTCAGAATACAATAGTGGTCAAATACTGAAACTTGAGTCTTATATCTTTTTAATGATGTATAGTTTGTCAAGGTATAACATTAAATCTGACAGTAACTTTGAACTATACATAAAAAAAAAAACGCTTCAGTGCGCCAGCACATTGGCAACGGTTAACAGGTTAACTCATGACAACATGAGACAAGAGACTAGGGAGGCACATGGCAGGATCACATGAGGGCAAGGGAATCACATGACAAGACAGGAAACATGACTGACATGAAACATGAACCAAAAACCCAAACAACCTGTGACATATCCCCCCCCTCTATGGACCATGGCATGGCGGACCTGGGTTGTGGAGTGTGGGTGGCTCCAGCATTTCAGGAGACCAAGGCGGTGGTCAGGGGCTGGAGTGGATGCGCGTTTTGCCTACACACACACGATAGCCGTGGCCGTGGGCTCTGGAACGGCGACCAATCTTGAGAGAGTGCTCTGAAACGGCGGCCATCTTGGGACGAGACTCTGGAACGGCGGCCCTCTTGGGACAAGACTCTGGAACACTGGCCATTTTGGGACGAGACTCTGGTACGGCGGCCATCTTGGGATGAGACTCTGGAACTGGCTTGGCAGGTATAAGGTGAAGAATTTCTGGCTCGGTAGGCATGCCATGAAGAGACTCAGGCTTGGAAGGCATGTCGTGAAGAGTCTCAGGATTGGAAGGCATATTGTGAAGAGACTCAGGCTTGGAAGGCATGTCGTGAAGAGTCTCAGGATTGGAAGGCATGTTGTGAAGAGACTCAAGCTTGGAAGGCATGTCGTGAAGAGTCTCAGGATTGGAAGGCATGTCGTGAAGAGACTCAAGCTTGGAAGGCATGTCGTGAAGAGACTCAGGCTTGGAAGGCTTGTCGTGAAGAGACTCAGGCTTGGAAGGCATGTCGTGAAGAGTCTCAGGATTGGAAGGCATATTGTGAAGAGACTCAGGCTTGGAAGGCATGTCGTGAAGAGTCTCAGGATTGGAAGGCATATTGTGAAGAGACTCAGGCTTGGAAGGCATGTCGTGAAGAGTCTCAGGATTGGAAGGCATGTTGTGAAGAGACTCAAGCTTGGAAGGCATGTCGTGAAGAGTCTCAGGATTGGAAGGCATGTCGTGAAGAGACTCAAGCTTGGAAGGCATGTCGTGAAGAGACTCAGTCTTGGAAGGCTTGTCGTAAAGAGACTCAGGCTTGGAAGGCATGTTGTGAAGAGACTCAGGCTTGGAAGGCTTGTCGTGAAGAGACTCAGGCTTGGAAGGCATTTCGTAAAGAGACTCAGGCTTGGAAGGCATGTCGTGAAGAGTCTCAGGATTGGAAGGCATGTCGTGAAGAGTCTCAGGATTGGAAGGCATGTTGTGAAGAGACTCAGGCTTGGAAGGCATGTCGTGAAGAGTCTCAGGATTGGAAGGCATGTTGTGAAGAGACTCAGGCTTGGAAGGCATGTCATGAAAAGACTCAGGCTTGGAAGGCATGTCATGAAGAGACTCAGGCTTGGCAGGCATGTCGTAAAGAGACTCAAGCTTGGAAGGCATGTCGTGAAGAGTCTCAGGATTGGAAGGCATGTCGTGAAGAGACTCAGGCTTGGAAGGCATGTCGTGAAGAGACTCAGGCTTGGAAGGCATGTCATGAAGAGACTCAAGCTTGGCAGGCATGTCATAAAGAGACTCAAGCTTGGAAGGCATGTCGTGAATAGTCTCAGGCTTGGCAGGCATGTCGTAAAGAGACTCAAGCTTGGAAGCCATGTCGTGAAGGGTCTCAAGCTTGGAAGGCATGTCGGGAAGAGTCTCAGGATTGGAAGGCATGTCGTGAAGAGTCTCAGGATTGGAAGGCATGTCGTGAAGAGTCTCAGGATTGGAAGGCATGTTGTGAAGAGACTCAGGCTTGGAAGGCATGTCATGAAAAGACTCAGGCTTGGAAGGCATGTCATGAAGAGACTCAGGCTTGGCAGGCATGTCGTAAAGAGACTCAAGCTTGGAAGGCATGTCGTGAAGAGTCTCAGGATTGGAAGGCATGTCGCGAAGAGACTCAGGCTTGGAAGGCATGTCATGAAGAGACTCAAGCTTGGCAGGCATGTCGTAAAGAGACTCAAGCTTGGAAGGCATGTCGTGAATAGTCTCAGGCTTGGCAGGCATGTCGTAAAGAGACTCAAGCTTGGAAGGCATGTCGTGAAGAGTCTCAGGATTGGAAGGCATGTCGTGAAGAGACTCAGGCTTGGCAGGCCTGTCTTGTCATGTGATTCCCTTGCCCTCATGTGATCCTGCCATGTGCCTCCCTAGTCTCTTGTCTCATGTTGTCATGGATTAATTGGCAATCATGTTCAAAGGTGTGTCTTGTTTAGTCACTAGTCCTTGTTTGCATTTAAGACCTCATGTTTGCCATGTGTTTTTGTCAAGTATTGTTATGTGTAACCACGATTGGTAAGATCATGTTTATGTTTAAGTCCATGTTTTTCAAGCCATGAAAAAGCCCTTTGGGTACTATGGGTTCGGGCCGAATACCTAGCCTGGAGCCCTCTCCTCGGATGAAACTCCAAACTCGATGAAAAGCAGAGGAGAACTGAAGTTTCTGATTCTTTGTTTTTGAGGTAATGGACATTTACTCACATTAGAGTTAATGAGCACGGACTGAAGAAACTGTACATGTCGTTGCTTTCATACAGATTACTTAAACAGAGAATATTTGTCCTGAGCAAAGGAACAGTTGAACAGGGACTGGGAGGCCACAGTGAGAGAGGCGAATACGCTTCTGCAGTTCATCCAAACTCTCCAATGGGGGGTTCCGGCCTGTCCTCCGGAAATGAGCCAAAGAATCAGGAGCTTCTACTGGGATCCTGAGGACAAGAGGCCTTAGCTGTCAAACTCTAAAGCTGTGTTTACACTGATGTGAGTGAATAATCGGATGAGACCTAGGGCCCCAGTCTTTACGAGGGGGATCCAAAACCGACGGCTCACATTCTGCTCTGAACGAGGGCACTATAGAGAGCTTGAGCATGACTGAGGCATAGGCAGCTCGGCCCCCACATGGGATGAGCTGGCAAAAAGCAGCAGACTGCTTCCACCACAGAAGTGACAGCATCTCTGAATATGCTTTCCTGCAACAAGGGAGCATCCAAATAGAAGGTTTTATCCTTTGCCCTAATGTAAGTAAATGTACTAAGAAGTGCCGTTCTACCACCACCATCCAGGCCATGGAACAGCCTATCGCCCAGGTAGTGTGTTTGGTAGCTTTTAGGACCAAATCAGTAGCCCGTCTGAGCTCCTTAAGCTACCATCTAATGGCTTAACTCTAGTGGCCTTTGACTATGTGTGCCTGAGGCGAAAGGCTCAAACATATCTAATTATAATGTGCATTATGTGTGGCTTTAACAAATGATAACACGTCACAGGCTATTAGAGATGAGAAAAGAAACCCCCCACAACCACCTGAGCAAGTAGCATCATTGATAATAGTCATAGTCAAAACCCTAAACTCCTATTTGTAAATGTCATTTGGACAACGGATGAATAATGGAGCATGAAATGCACACTGGTAAATGAAAACATCAACCTTGAAAAAAAGGTGTTGTTAGAAGTTTAGCAAATTAAGTGAGCCCCGGTTAAATAGCTATACATTTTCTCATTGAACATTTTCAAATGTTCACTATGCTTAGTCACAGTAATCTTATGTAAAAGGATTGTAGCTGCTGTATAAACTTGATGCATAATACTGCTGCTGTATGCTTCTATTTTACTCCTATATAAAGTGCAAGACTGTAAGGCCACCCTTCTTAAAACGTAGATTAGAAGAAAAGGTTTATGTTTAGACGTGAATGCTTAGCCCTGTTCCGGAGTTTAGTGAGGGTGCTCTAATGCAGATGCTACTGTGTTAGCAATATCTACATCATAACAATAGCAATGTACCATGAAACATTTATATTTATAAGTCATTACCCAGGTGAAAAAGACGTACTATTAAATGTATTAAAAATGAACTTGAAATTGAAATAGTATGTTTAAAGTATATTTGTATTCCAAACATGCTTATTTGAAGTGATTTAAAATATATTGTATTGTATTTTAACATAATTCTAAAAAGTATACTAGAAGTACATTAGTTATAAATATATGCTTAGTACGCTTTTAAGAAACATGCTAAAACACAAGCATACTTTAAGTGAAATTTTAATGTATTTATAGTAAACATTTATTTTACTCTTAAATTATATTTTATGTGTACTTTGTGTAAGAACATAGCAAAATTATTCAGCTTTTACCTTATTTATAACCATGTTGTCGTGAATGTTATGTTTAGAATGTTATCACCTCTGTAGAGCAGCTTTACAGCTCAAATCGATTTGGTTTCATAATCGATGAATTTTACAACATTTACACTATTATTTTCCTGTTTATTAATTTGAAGCTAAAGAAAGTGCTCTACAGCATTTTGCATGTGCCATTTTATTGAAAAATAAATACAAATATGAATGTCGAAGTTAATGGTTTAAAATAATCTTTTAAAGATTTTAAAAGATTTTTATATGCCATGAGAATATATTTTATGTGGAACATCCAAATGCTGAGCTTTTCCTGTAATGGAGAGGAGATGATTTATAAATTGCAAATGTTATTTCTATGAAAGGGCTATAGGGAAGACAAAGAGTATTACTGGCATGTGTAACAGAGGCCAGTGAGTAAAGAGCTGTGCAAGTAAACCTCACTCCCCTGGTCTCAAGAGGCGCACTAGTGAATGATGACTCCTTGTTAGCGCACGTCTCCCATGCCGGAGGCGCCGGCTCGAATCCCGCTCCGAGCAGTGTGAGTAGAACCGGAGGGGTTACACATACATCTGAAATAAAACAAGGATCAGTCCCTTTGTTTAGAATACCATAAACTGAATGTGGTCAGGCAGAAGGGTACAGTGGGATGAAAGACAGAGGATTCACAGGACTGAAAAACAATGACTGCAGTTCAAATTCAAGATAAGCTCTTCAGCTGACAAAACAGAAAAAATATTTTTAGGCTTTGCATATAGTGCAAAGCAGGCTGGTCAGTTTACACTGCTATTATCAACACCTCACTGGAAAAGTATACTCTTATTCTGATTTCTCTCCTGTGGGGGGCGGGGGTGGTGGAGAGAAGCTTCTCAGGTATCACATTAAGTGCTAATATTGAGCCTGTGGATTGGATGTGACATAATCATATGAGGCTTGTACTGAATTAGCACCAGTAAAAGTCTTTATTTTAAGATGTGCCGGAAACGATTGCCAGTGAGCTGGCTTGCTCCATTGCCGAAATTAAACATTGACATAATTAATGTCATTTTCTTAATAAGGCAGCAATTCTTGTAACAGTGGTCAACAATATGTGTGTAAAGCGAGAGGGGGGAATAACAAACAAAAAGACGCTAGACTGGACAGTGTTATCAAGCAGTGTAATGAAAGTCTGAGAGATGGGAAAATGAACAGTTAATCAGACCAAGCACCACTTTGATTTCATTCTCTAAAACCCAGGGTTTTCACACATGGTCGGTACATATATTCTCAGAAGACCTGTCAGAAGAATTGAAACTTTCATGACATTTCTAACTTAATTTTAAAATTTTAACTAATCATTTTAGTATTTTATAATATATAATACTAAGTCATGTGTAGTAATACATTACCGAAGCATCCCCATGATAATCTAGATTTTTATACTATATTCACTAGCTTCAAATTGCACTAAGCCACTTCAGGAATATTTGAACAAATGCATATTCTTTTCTTCTGCTCTTGCTGACTTTAATTATGTCATACTATTTCTATATGAATGCAGTCTCAGTCTAGGACAGAAGTTTTAGAATCTCAAAATAATTAAATTAAATTATTTTATTAATTAAGTGAATATAAAGCATGCCAGAATTTGTAGGCCTGGTTTCACAGACAGGGCTTAGATTAAACCAAGATTAGGCCTTAGGCAAGGCAAGGCAGGTTTATTTATATAGCACATTTCATACACAATGGCAATTCAAAGTGCTTTACATAGAAGAAATTAAAATAATAAAAAGAAATAAGAATAATTAAAACAGTTTAGAAAAATAAAATAAAATACAGTACAGTACAAACAGTCGGACGAACATTGGCACAGTGCTCATTCAGTAAATGCACAGCTAAACAGAAGTGTTTTGAGTCTGGATTTGAATGTGACTACTGTAGGAGCACGTCTGATCTCCTCTGGAAGCTGGTTCCAGCATAATAGCTAAAGCGGACTCGCCATGCTTAGAGTGAACCCTTGGCATTTCTAGCTGATATGATCCTAATGATCTGAGTGATCTGTTGGGTTTATATTCAGTGAGCATATCTGCAATATATCGAGGTCCTAGGCCATTGAATGATTTATATACCAGTAATAATACTTTAAAATCAATCCTAAATCTAACTGGGAGCCAGTGTAAAGACCTGAGGACTGGTGTGATGTGTTCATGTGTTCTGGTTCTGCTCAGAATCCTGGCGGCAGCGTTCTGGATGAGCTGCAACTGTCTTATGGTCTTTTTGGGAAGGCCAGTGAGGAGTCCATTACAATAATCCACCCTGCTGGTGATGAAAGCATGAACAAGTTTCTCTAAGTCTTGTCTGGAAACAAAGCATCTAATTCTTGCAATATTTTTCAGATGATAGTATGCTGATTTAGTTATTTCTTTGACATGACTACTGAAACTAAGGTCTGACTCTAGTGTCACACCAAGATTCCTGACTTGATGTTTAGTTGTTTGACCCCTAGAGTGAAGGTATGCGTTCACCTTGAGAACTTCATCTTTGTTTCCAAACGCAATGACTTCAGTTTTGTCTTTGTTTAACTGAAGAAAGTTTTGACACATCCAACCGTTGACTTCGTCAATGCATTGGCACAGGGAGTCAATGGGGCTGTAGTCGTTAGGCGATAGGGCTAAGTAGAGCTGTGTGTCGTCTGCAGAGCTGTGGTAAGAGATTTGGTTCTTTCTCATTATTTGGCTCATTGGGAGCACATACAGGTTGAACAGGAGTGGTGCAAGAATTGAGCCTTGAGGGACTCCGCATGTCATGGATGTCCACTCAGACTTATGGTCTCCTATACTCACATAATAACCTCTCCCATCTAAGTATGACCTGAACCATTTTAGGACTATCCCAGAAAGCCCCACCCAGTTTTCCAGCCTGTCAAGAAGTATGTTGTGATCGACAGTGTCAAATGCAGCACTGAGGTCGAGTAGTACCAGCACTGATAATTTGCCTGAATCAGTATTTAAGCGAATATCGTTTATTATCTTTATGAGCGCTGTCTCTGTGCTGTGGTGCGGTCGGAAACCAGATTGAAAATTGTCAAAGTATCCATTCGAGCATAAGAATTTGTTCAGCTGATTGAAGACAACTTTTTCAATGATCTTGCCTATGAAAGGAAGATTTGAGATCGGTCTATAGTTGCTTAATATGGTCTTATCCAGATTGTTCTTTTTCAGGAGGGGCTTGACAACTGCAGTTTTCAGGGAGTTTGGAAAACTCCCAGAGAGAAGTGAGACATTTACCACTTCTAGAAGATCTGCATCTAAACTGTTTAACACACTTTTGAAAAATGATGTGGGAAGTGTGTCAAGGGCGCAGGTTGATGTTTTAAGGTGCTGTACAGTTTCTTCCAAAATTTTGCCATCAATTTCTTTGAAATCAGACATAGTAACTACTTTCTCAGGTGGTTTGATCTGTCTGACCCCAGCGCAACTCAAGGATGTGCTGATCACCTTTCTGATATTATTGATTTTCTCAGAGAAGAAAGAAGCAAACTCACTACACTTGTTCACTGAGAGCATTTCACTGGGAATCTGGCTTGGGGGGTTTGTCAGTCTCTCTACAGTAGCAAAAAGAGTGCGTGTGTTGTTTAAATTACTGTTTATAATATTTGCAAAGAAAGTCTGTCTAGCTTTGCCTAGTTCCATATTGAAAGCATGGAGGCTGTCTTTGTAGATGTTATAATGGACTACACGTTTTGTCTTCCGCCACATGCGCTCTGCTTTTCTGCATTGTCTTTTCATATTTTGCACTGCTGTTGAGTTTCTCCAAGGTGCTTTTTGTCTGCCACTCTTCTTCCTGACTTTAACAGGAGCAATATCATCAATTACACTTTTAACTTTTGAGAAGAAAGGAGAAAATCAACAGAGTCAGCAGATATGCTTGGTGTTAAGGATATAGCCTTCATAAATAGTACACTAGTGTTCTCATTTAAGCATCTCTTCTTGACAGACACAGATCTAGCTTCAATGGCAGGAGAGATCAATATATCAAAGAAAATACAGAAATGATCAGACAGTGCTACATCCTTAATAACAATCAATGAGATGTTTAGACTCTTACTGATAAGTAAATCTGGAGTGTGTCCACGATTGTGTGTGGGTCCATGTACATGCTGAGTCAGATCAAAAGTTTTTAAAACAGTTCTGATTTCTTTTGCCGTATTGTTTTCTGCATTATCTATGTGAATGTTAAAATCTCCAGCAATGGCAAAACAGTCAAACTCTGAGGTAATTGTTGATAACAGTTCTGTAAAGTCCTCAGCAAAGGCTGGAGAGTATTTTGGAGGCTTGTAAATAATGATAAGTAAATTAAGTTCAATCATGACATTTAAGTAGCTTTTATAAATGTGCCTTAGAAACATAACATTACTGGTGTGTAAACTGACATGTTTTAAGATATGCTTTCAGTTAAAACAGCTCAAACATGCATTTTAGTCTGGGACAAGACTTAAGCCTTGTCTGTGAAACTGAGGGTTAGTGTTTTCACATTTAAACAACATACCGGCTAACCCTATACTGGCATAAGTGTGTTGAACGTCAAAGATATTGGATGTTCCAGTTTGTGGCCCCGTGAAATTGACATCAGATCCCCCTCCACCTCTCAGCACTGCCTCATTCCTGCAGGAAGATGGTAAAAGGAGGGAACATGAAAGGCCAAATGAGTAGGCAACGGTCACTCACTGACTTAACCTCTGTCACTGGCCCTGTACCCCATGTCAACAAAGTATCAAATAAAGATGAATGAGCTTTATAGTGGGCACTAGAGGACGAGCTCATTGGGCCCAATTTCTTCAGCTTGAGTAAGCGTTCATACAGACAGATTAACAGAGCGTTTGAAATTGGAGAGAAACAGAGAGGCATATAAATAGATTCTAGCCAGCCGGCTTACATTATTAGTGTAAATAGAAGCACCTTACACTTTGAGTTTTTACTTACTGACATGTGAAATGTCCATTTTTACAATTATTGTATCTTTTATGTCACTAGATTCAAGCCTGCTGCTCTGATTGTGTACTTCTGGCCATGTTAGACCCTGATGTGGATTTGACTGACAGTTAGCCTGCTCCTGCCCAGGTTAGTTTCCCAGAATGAACTGCCGAACACTAACCCTGTGTATTTCGCACTAATTTCTTCTTCAAAATGTGTTAAATTGGGGGTGTCAATCTTAATTGAGGTCCCTGGATAGATTGGGCCGGGGGGGGGGGGGGGGGGGGATTGGGAATGCTATCACCGTTCAGCTGTCCTGATGCATATTGAAAGAGATTTATTTTTCATATTTCAGCATGATCACAGTAGGGCAGCAATCAAAATATGAGGTAGTGTGTTTGTTTTGATGATTTTCCACTAGGGCTGTCGAGAGAGAGCCTAGAGTTTAGAGTTTAGACCTGCCCAGAGGTTTCTAGTCTACTTAGTAAGAATGGCTCAGGTGTGTTTGATTGGGTTGGAGCTAAACTCTGCAGGACGGTGGCCCTGCAGGATCAAACCGCTGGTTTAGATGATCAAACACACCTGATTCAGTTCATCAGCTCGAAGAATCAAAGATGGGTGTGTCGGATAAGAGAGACATCCAAGGCTACGTCCATAATCTGGATACATTTGAAAACACATCTTTTTCTCCAGGTTTCAGAGTGTGTCATTGTAAGAACTGAGAAATTAGGAGATGCCGGACAGTCTGGTTGAAGAGCGACCAGACCCTGACAGGACAAAGGACCTCTCTGGAAATTAACATTTGAACTCCCCCTCGTGCACTACATCTCTTTCCCTCATCCCCCTCTCCTTCCCCCCCCCATGCGAAGATCACCAAGGACTCGCCCAAGAATATATGGTTTAATGTGAATGATTAACATCGAGTATTATACATATTTAGTATCATTTGAAATGTCTCATTGCGACTGGTACAAATGTCTCATTTCCAAATAAGTAAAACAAAAGGTAATAAGGTTTTTAAGAGTTTAGGGATAACTGACACACAAGGAGGGGTTGGTCTCTAGACAAATGGTCTCCTACACCCAAAGGTGTCAACTCTGAATGCAAATTCAGATGTTTCCACGTGAAAGGTTCTGGCTATATAATGAAATGCAGCAGGGGGTTCGGGCCTTCTGTTACTCAGATGAGTCCATGATGTTGAAGGACCTCAAAGAGTTCAGCATCATGTATTTTAATGTCGGGTTCGCATCTTTTCTCTTTAATCCAGAGCTTTTGATGTTTTGTATTGATTATCTTTGAATTGATTATGAAATTGGCATGATACATTTACCTGACATAATAAATTGTTACATTTGATTAATCTAACTGTCTTTGACATTATTTTCATTAAAGAGGTAAAAAGAATAGTCAAACATTCGCTCACAATTAATGATCCACAGATATCATTAAAACCTTTTCATTTATGGAGTCAGATGAAATAACGAGAAAATACATATTCAAATGTATTACATTTAATCAAAAAATACTTTTCCTCGAGAAAAGACAGTAAAACGTTAAGACCTTCCGCGCTGGTCGGATGCCGGCTTTGGGCCGATTGAGCGCCAGCTTACATCATCCACACTGAGACAGAGGTTTTGTCCTGTGAAAACGCTTTATTATAACATAACTGAAAAGATGACAGAAAATTACCCTCAATTGCTGTCCTGCAGTGTTTTTTATGGTGCTCGAATTGACATCAGAGTTCGTTTGGAGGATGCGAACGCTGTTTTCTGAACGCGGGAGCGAACCGTTCTCGAGTCTGGGGTACAGTTCGTGTGAACTCCGTATGGTTCACTGCTGATATGAATGCAATTGTACTAAATCATGGAAGTGATCCGCCATAGATGGCATGTGACTCGATAAAACTGTGTTTGTGTGTGTGTTCTCACTCACTTTCCTGACAAGCGTGACTGACGCACTGCAAGTGGAGAGAATGTATGTCTTATTTCTGCTTGCCTTCAACACAAATGGACTCCCCATTCTTTAGGACATTTGCAGCACATTTAAAGCAGACTGATGCAAGTACTGTTATGTGCTGATGCTTTGGAAGCAAAACCAAAAGTTAAAAAAGAACAACATTAGTGATGTGAGCAACTCTATCTATTTTAGTGTTTTCCTCACAGCCTTTACCTAGCAACATAGGTCGCAGACTGATTATGCAAACGTGACGCGGTTCGGACGCACATCATATAAAATGAACACAGACGAGCGGGGAAGGGGGAGCAATCGAACCCCCGTCCAGAGCAAGCAATCAAAGCAAACGTGAAAGCACCTTTAGACACACATGGGACTGTGACCTGACCTGAGCGCAGCAGTAAGTGCTGAGAGATTTTGCTAACAAAGTGATCGTGTCACAAGAAAAGCATTAGAAATGTATTATGTCTGGCCTCTCTGTATCATCCCAGTGAGCTTTCATGACATTTTACTCGTCCAGTAAGAAGATTTAAGAAGTCTTCCAACATTCAGTGTGGATGAGAAACTTTTGTAAATTCTTGAAAACGCTGGTGTGGATGGAGAGTGTTTTGAAATGCATCTGGATAAGTGTAGACACATCCCAAGATGAGCAGTGTTGGGGATCCTCCAGGACCAGGGTTGGGAACCACTGTTCTGCTTCTTCATCCATGCCAAAGTTCAATGCCAACACTCAAGAATACAATTACAAAGGATGGATACAAAATTACCCGGATGTGTGGTTGAAATTCAGGAGGCATTGAATGCAGACAAATCCCTAAAGTCTTTAGTCATTTCTCCCAATATGACAGCGCAGTGGTTTCCCTTGTTATGACGTATAACAGTGGCCATATTACAGAAACATCCTAACTCAGAATCATATCTTATGTTTATCAATCATAGTGATTTCAGTTAAGATCTCATTTAGTATGTTGAAATATTCAGATTTTAACTTAAAAATTAAGATAACTAAACCATTTATAGTAAAAGCACAGAATATGCTGACAATTACTAATGAGTTAATACTATATAATACTAAATAATATGAGTAAGCATCTTGATCTCCTATAAATCAAATTCTAACAAATAAAGTTCTCTTAAAGCTCTCTGCTGAAAATAATAAAGAGCTCAGAACTGGAGCCCATTCGTTTTTCCTTTCTTTTCTTTTTTTTAAATGCAAAATCTCGAAGTCTAGCGAAATATCATTGACCAAATAAAAGACCTCTGTTCCTGTAAACCACAAGGGAGAGTGGAAAGATTCAGGCTGTTTACTCTTTAAATTATATGATTGATTTCCTTTAAAGTTATTTGATTATTTTAATGTTCATATTTGCTCCACTGGAGTCATTTTTCTCATTTATTTAATTGATTTTCTGGGTTTGGCATCCACAAGCTCTTTAACTGCTCCATATACAACATCAGCTTTTATGCTGGTAGCTGGTAGAACACAAATCATTAACACTAATGCTATCTTTACACCCAGAGTGAAATAGAGGTCTAATGTGGTTATTTACAATTTTAAAATATTTCCATCGCCGGCTTTATTGTAATTCACAGTATTTAACGCATGAACACCAAATGGATACATGTAAGGTTTCATTATATAAGAAGTGAGGCAGGAAAAGAGCTCATCAAAGCCTGTCATTTACATCCTGTACATTTTTTTTTTTCAGCCTGATTCTGCTTTTAGATAAAGCTAATAGATCACGGCTCACGGGCCAACGGTACAGGACAGGATAATGGACTTTTCATTGCACCATGATTTACTTGGCTGTAAGGTTCCACCTCGGCCCTTTCGACTTGATAGCTCTAATTAATAACAATTGCTCCCCAAAATGTGCAAATGGAACAATAAACGAAGAACCAACTAATTAACTGCTACCATTTCTGCTAATCATCAGTTAACATTCCATTTTGTCATCATTACACTCACATGAATGCATGGACAGATAAAACAGGTCAGCCCTTTTTTGCCCCCATAAACCCTTCCTAGCCATAAGTTTTCTTTCCAATAAGAGGACAAGCAAGTAATTATAGGCAGAGCTGAAATGAGAAGACTGCAAATTTGGTGCAAAATTTCGAAAGAAATGCTGAAATCATCTCATTGAAAGACACAGTTTGTTTCTCTTGCCCAAAAGACATAGGAAGGATGAGGAGAAAAGCGTTCCAGTGTCAGCATCATCTGTTTCAGGAGAGTTCTGGCTCATTTATTCCATGACCTCGTGCCAGGAAGAAAAACTTAGTACAAGTGGAAACAGCACTTGATCTTAATAGGAGTGCAGCGTTAAAGGGTGAAGTCCTTGTGGTGCAGTTCTGAATAGCATTGACAGAAGGCACTGATGGACAGACAATGTCAGCTGAATCAATATCAAAAGGTAATAAACACTTAGCTTCACAATATATTTGACATGTATGCATTCAACATTTTTGGTGAAGTATACATAGAAATGTCTTCAGAACATTGTTTTAACACATTAAAATGTACTCTCCCTTTGAAATATTTAACATAAAAAAATAATTTTATGAAAATGCATTTTGCAATGAGTTTCCAAGATTGCGGTATTTATTCAGAGACAACTGTAACGAATCAAAGCTTGTTTGGTGTTATTTGAAGTGAGCAGGATTCTCTTTGTTGGGTGATTTATGGCAGGGCGATCGTCTTATTGACCTTTTGCCACTGTGCACAAGTGACTGATTAGCACTGCAATCCCACCACCGTAGCAAAGCTAGACATTTTCAGGACTCAGTCATTCATAGCATGTTGTTTTGTATCTCATGCACAGATGTGTGTAATGTGGTATATACAGCTTTATCTTAATCTTTAACAAAACACGCACACAATTTTTGTTTTTAGGCAACTAGGCAATCAGATTTAAAAAAAAAATATAGGCACATGTAATTAGATTATACTACATTTATATATATATATAAAAAAAAAAATATATATATATATATATATAGACAAAATGGCAGTAAATACTTTTGGCAGGTGACCCCTTTGTCTTAAAATCTCGAGAGTACTTAAAGTTTTTACAACACATTCACATAACAACATGTTGATGGTTATTTTAAAATTATTTATTTATTTTAATTGTAAATCTTTAATTATTTAATTCATTTTACCTGTTCATCAACTCAGGAACCCCAATTTGGGAAATATAATGTTTAATGCACTTCATATTGTTGACAACATAGAATGGAATATATTTTCTTTGTATTTTTATATCACTATTTCATAAGTTTTTCTATTGAAATCTATGTTAGTTCAAAAGAAATCTAAAAGTAATAAAAAAGTTGTTATATAACCTAAAATGTGTAATATAATAGATAGTGTTACTAACTACAATTTTCTTCATGTAATTTGCAAGTAATCTACCCAGAACTGACTGTGAATTTGGACAATTTAGTTCTCTTACGAGAGGTTCTCTTGTATTGCGTAAGTATAGCTTATGCTACGGGAAAGTCTTCTTTCTTCGAGATCTGAAGCCAAAAATTATCCTTAATTTTGTATTCATTGTCAACGCAGTGCGGCAGCCGGCAGACCATGGCAAGCTGTATAAGCGTGCTCATTGGCTGCCCGGCAGCAACTGCTTAAGCCTACCAGTGAGCCCTGCGCTTCGCGCCCTCCACACCCCTCTAACCGTCAAGATGGGTGTGGCCAGTGTGTATGTAAGGAGGGCTCACAGGCTGAAAAATCTGATTTTCTTGTCTTCAGCGAAGCTCTTCGCATCGCTGGATCTTGAGAGCCGCCGCCGTTGAAACCTGCGACCAGCAAGCTTAGGACAGCGCCTGAGGAAGCCGGCCGCCTTCGCCACCTTAAGCCATCCGTGCCTGCTACGCTATCCGGCGACATATCCTTTTATTACTGCTGTGTGTGCTCGCCCTGCGACACACACTATCTCTCACTGTTCTAAAAGAGCACGAGGCGTTTTTGTCAAAACGCCTCGTTTTTCCTGCAGCTCGTGCCGCGCCCCGCTCAGCAACGGAAACCGCCACCTCTTCTGCGCTCTCTGCCTGGGCCGCGAGCACGCCGCCACCGCACTCTCTACGGGCGGCTGCCCCGAGTGCGAAGAACTTTCAATGTCGACCCTGCAGGCTCGACTTGAAGTTTTCGACCAAGCTCCGCCTGTCCCTGCCGGGCCGCGCAAGAAGAAGCCGCTCGCAGAGACCACCGGAGACTGATGTGACTGAGGATCTCGCCGGAACCTCTCCCTCGAGCTTCTCTCTCGCTCTCTCCGCCCCCCCTCCCGGCCGCTCAACCACCGGCTCTCGCCCGCGCCGCCGCGTCAGGGGATGAGGCGAATGAGATAGACACCCTCCCTCTGTTCGAGCCGGCAGATAAACATTTATGCTGTTCGCTTCTCCAAGCTCGCGGCCAGCTTTTCTTACTTACAGAAAGCGAACCCGCTCTCCCCCTTGTTGGGCCGCGCAGATTGTGCCGTTCACAAGGGATGACAGAGCGGACGGTCACGAGCAACGTTCAGCGCGCGCACCTCACTCACCGGCGAAAAGAGGAGAGAGAGTGTGTTAGTCCCTCTCAAGTTCAGGCGGCTGGAAATATTACTATTGCAGTAAACAAGCCTGTTTTAATACACGCACGACTGCAAACAAAGATAAGGTCGTCCTCTTATATGCTCGCGCTAACCGAAAGCTAATGTGTTCTCCCCTGTGGTCCAGTGGCAGAATCATAGGCTTTCGCGTCAGAGACCTGTGTTCGATCCCAGCTCTCGCGGCAGAAAAAAATTTATGCTGTTCGCTTCTCCGAGCTCGCGGCCAGCTTTTCTTACATACAGAAAGCGAATCCCGCCTCTCGCACCACTCCTACTCATGGCGCTCGATTATTTATGAGCGTCTATACACGAGGGAAGAAAGACGGTTAAGTCCCGCTGCGGCTGGAGCACCATCAAAGCTTCACGCTCTGTCAGTCCCCGTTGCCACGGCTACTGCAGATGTTTACCTCGCAGCCAACGAACCGGTATATCTACCCGCTCGCCTGCGCGCAACCACCGTTCTCACGGCGACCCATAGAGATCTCAAATGAGCACAATGTCTGGTTGCATGGCTCACGCCGTATGTGTTTCAAATGCAGTGAATGTGCCCACGTTTCCGTGCTCACCCCTGCACACAAGCACTATAAATCCCGTGTCTCTCACAGAGCCCACTCTCATGAAGCAGGCAGAAGCCGCTCGAGTGTTAAAAGTAGGTCACGTGTCCACCTCACCGTGCCCACACCTACTCACTGCCCGCTCTGTCACACGGCCTCTCACGACCGGTCATGTTTTAAATGTAAGTCCTGTGCCCGCCCTCGAGCGCTCACACATACTAACGAACATTTCGCCCTCGCGCGTCGCGCCTCACACTATTTGTTCCCCGTCCAAGCCACCGGGACACTGTGTGTAAAACGGCCAGCTATCGCTGCGTGCGATCCGCCGTATCTAAGCACCGAGAGCGCGGGCGCTGCGCCCGCCCCTCCGTTTCGAGCTCTCGAGCCCGCGATGCGCGGCGATCGGAGCCCGGAGGCCATTCTGCCCCTGGCTGTACACGCAAGAGCGTGGGAAGCTATTCCAGGTGCATCAGAATGGGTGCTAAGCACAGTAAAACAGGGCTATACTCTGCAGTTCGCTCGCCGCCCTCCGCGCTTTCAGGCGCGTACCGAGACCAGAGTGAATGGAGAAGTAGCACATCTACTTCGGGCAGAAATAGCTACACTTCTGTGCAAAGGGGCTATAGAACCGGTTCCCCCTTCTATGAGCGAGTCGGGCTTTTACAGCCGTTATTTCCTCGTTCCCAAGAAGGACGGAGCTCTCAGACCGATTTTGGATCTGAGATATTTGAACAAAGCTCTTATGAGAAGACCGTTCAAAATGCTCACAACCAGGCAGATCCTCGTGCAAATTCGCCCGAGGGACTCGTTTATCTCTCTCGATCTAAAGGACGCATACTTTCAGATCCAGATAATACCCCGTCACAGGCCATTCTTGAGATTCGCCTTCGACGGGCAGGTATATCAATACACCGTCCTGCCATTCGGCCTGTCTTTAGCACCCCGTACATTCATGAAGTGCATGGACACGGCTCTCGCTCCCCTGAGAGGTCGGGGAATGCGAATTTTGAACTATTTGGACGATTGGCTGATTCTAGCACAGTCAGAGGCCGAACTCATCGCCCACAGACCAGTGCTTCTCAGCCACCTGGAAAGCCTGGAGCTCACGGTCAACTGGACCAAGACCTCATTAGTGCCCAGTCAATCAACCTCTTTTCTGGGTTTGGATCTGGACACTGTGGCAATGACGGCCTGCCTGTCGACACGGCGCGCGCGCTGCATTCGACGCCTGGCCGCGTCCTTCCAGCCGGGCAGCACCGCACCTCTCAAAACATTTCAGAGGATGCTGGGTTGTATGGCCTCAGCTGCAGCAGTGCTTCAGCTGGGTCTATTGCGTATGCGCCCGCTACAACGCTGGTTGAACGCCCGAGTGCCTCACAGAGCCTGGGCTTCCGGCGGCAATCGAATCAGAGTGACTCAGAGCTGCGTTTCAGCACTGAAGCCCTGGTTAGCGACTGACTGGTACCAGTGGGGAGTGACAATGGGAGCCATCTCACACCGCAAGGTTATCTCGACGGACGCTTCCACCTCAGGTTGGGGCGCTCTTTTCGAGGGCAAACCGGTCTTTGGCCTGTGGTCAGACCAGGAGAAATGCCTCCACATAAACTGTTTGGAGATGGTAGTGGTCGAGAACGTGCTCAAGCGCTTTATCCCATTCATACGGGATCACCATGTGCTAGTCCGCTCGGACAACATGTCCGTGGTGTCCTCTGTGAACCGACAGGGCGGTGTCAGGTCCAGGAACTTGTGCAAACTGACAGAACGCCTTCTCGTGTGGGCTCACCGCTCGTTGCGCTCGCTGAGAGCCGCACACGTGCCGGGCCACCTGAATGTCGGCCCAGACAGACTGTCCAGAGACTTCATTCCCCCGGGAGAATGGTCCCTGCACCCCCAGACAGACCAGTTCCTCTGGCGCCTATTCGGCAGAGCGGAGGTCGACCTCTTTGCGTCGAAAGACAACGCTCACTGCCCGATATTTTTCTCGAAAAGCGAGGACACGCTGTCCCAAACCTGGCCCAGCCTCCCGCTGTACGCTTTCCCTCCGATCTCCCTGTTACCACAGGTCATAACGAGGATCAGGGAAACGCACCACCCAGTGCTTCTTATAGCCCCGCGTTGGGAGAACCAAATATGGTACCCAGAGCTAGTGAGGCTGTCGCACTCACCCCCATGGCCGATCCCGGTGAGAAAGGATCTCCTCTCTCAAGCCGGTGGATCGATCTGGCATCCCCATCCGGAGCGATGGTCTCTGCATGCTTGGGTAATCAACGGATACCCGTTGATCTGCCAGAAGGGGTCGTGAACACGATCACACAGTCTAGAGCTCCCTCCACGAGAAGGCTCTATGCGTCTAAATGGTCTGTGTTTTCTAAATGGTGCGCTACTAAGAGCCTGGATCCACGTACATGTGGGGTTCCACGAGTGCTCTCCTTCCTACAGGAGCTGTTGGATAAGGGCAGGTCCCCTTCCACGCTCAAAGTATATGTGGCGGCTATTGCAGCGTTCGCTGAGTCGACACACGGCCGAGCAATAGGAAGAAACGAGCTTATTATCCGTTTCCTCAGAGGAGCCAGACGGATGAATCCCCCGCGGCCCCCCTCGGTTCCTATTTGGGATCTGTCCTTGGTCCTGGAGGCCCTGAAGGCTTTTCCCTTTGAACCGCTTGAATCCGTGGATCCAAAATACCTTTCGCTCAAAACCGTTTTTCTGATAGCTCTGTCTTCAGTAAAACGCGTGGGGGATCTGCATGCGCTATCTGTTAGCACTGCATGTCTTGAGTTCGGACCAAATGACTCAAAAGTCATTAGACCGAGACACGGTTACATCCCCAAAGCGATTGGAACCCCCTTTAGGGCACAAATCATCTCCCTTTTGGCTCTGCCAGCATCCGATAATGGGGACAGTGATAACCTCCTATGCCCTGTTAGGGCACTGAGAGTTTACATCACGCGCTCCGCCGCTTTCAGGCGTTCCGAGCAGCTCTTCGTTTCTTTCGGCGGACGCACCAAGGGTCTTGCCGCCTCGAAACAGAGCCTGTCCAGGTGGATAGTGGACGCGATTGCAGCAGCTTACGCCTCCAAACACCTGCAGTGCCCTTTGGGTATCAGAGCCCACTCCACTAGAGGCATGGCCTCTTCATGGGCCTGGTCCAGCTGAATTTCTATTCACAATATTTGTATGGCGGCGGGCTGGGCCTCCCCATTGACATTCGTGAGGTTTTATAACCTGGAAGTTCCTGCCTTGCAGGCTAAACTGTTATCAGTATAAGTGGCATGTACGCTCTGCCCAATCGCTCATGCGCAGACTACGTTCATATACTGGTGATATTTCTGGTATGGCACCAAGGGAAGGAGTATTTTGTGCTCAGAACGGCTGTGCCGCTCTGTTCCTTATTCCCCGTTTCGTGCTTGTGTACCGGTGCTGGCCCGCGCTGCTGGCCGCCCGTCTTACACTCTGTCGCGCCGGGGTTTATTCTCCCCACAAATAGACTGGTAAATCCGCTCTATTTCTTTACCTAATATGTGCTTATGTACTGTGTTGGCCCGCGCTGCCGGCCGCACGGTTTACACAGATATGTATAGACCGGCTGTGCCGCTCTATCTATCTACGAAGTGAAGTGCTTTGTACATGTGTTGGCCCGTTTCTCCGACCGGCCACCTGTTTTCAGCGTTATGTTTTCCCCGGTCTCCCTGGGATTCATGTGCTGGATGCTTGGCGCGCACGGCGTTGACAAGGGGTTCCCGTAGCGTAAGCTATACTTACGCAATACGAGAGAACCTCTCGTAAGAGAACGTACTCGGTTACCTAATGTAACCTCGGTTCTCTCTAGAAGAGGGAACGAGTATTGCGTAACCTGCCGTGACGCGCCACAAGCTTTTGCGCTTCAGACTATGAAAACCAGATTTTTCAGCCTACGAGCCCTCCTTACATACACACTGGCCACACCCATCTTGACGGTTAGAAGGGTGTGGAGGGCGCGAAGCGCAGGGCTCACTGGTAGGCTTAAGCAGTTGCCGCCGGGCAGCCAATGAGCACGCTTATACAGCTTGCCATGGTCTGCCGGCTGCCGCACTGCGTTGACAATGAATACAAAATTAAGGATAATTTTTGGCTTCAGATCTCGAAGAAAGAAGACTTTCACGTAGCGTAAGCTATACTTACGCAATACTCGTTCCCTCTTCTAGAGAGAACCGAGGTTACATTAGGTAACCGAGTACATTTTTTGCCTACTATTAATAAAATTACATTTTATTTTGAATTAACAAAATAGCTACATTTATACATGGCTTATTATATTATTGCAGTGGTGACACCAGGCTCCCCCGTCACACACACCCAGCGCTCACTCTCACCAGAGTTCTAATCACCTGCATCTGTCCCTCATAAACTCACTTATCAACCACAGCATACGAGTACACACACTCAGTCACTCATCGTCTGGTCTCCAATGTGGATTACCAACTCCTTACCTGATCTACTTACCTGAAGTTCACTTACAAATAATCAGATAGAGTAAAGTAATATGCGTGTTTGGCGTGCTGTCCGAGGATCAGCATCAGTCGTGTCGGAAAGGCATCCAGATTTCCGCTTTCTGTTTGGGGGATATTGGCATATGGTTTTGTTTTGGGGGGTTATTGCTGCTCTCCTGCTCTTATCCATGCTAGGCTGCATGGATGCGCAGGGAGTTCTCGCCCAGAACAGAACCATACTGCCAATCCTAACTGTATGCTAATTGTCAATCGTATTTGACGATAGTGGTCCTGACAGAACTGAAGCGTAGCATAGGTTCTGGCAGGTCACGTTAGTCAAGCTCGCATCAGTGACTCTCAGCTGATGCACATCTACCTATAGGAATGCGACGCCTATCACCGTATACTTATATAAGCTCCTTCAGTATTCTCAGCAGCTATCGCGTTTCTCAGGAGCTAATTACCCTCCTCCATCCCCAGCTCCTCCTCTCGTCAGTCAGTATGGCATTCAGATTCACCCTGATCAGAATAATGATCTTTGTCTGTAGGATATGTACCGAAAACTTTTAAGATGGCTATTATAAAACCTCTTGTTAAAAAAATGCAACTTGATCCTACAGAATTAGTCAATTACAGGCTGACCTCGAATCTACCTTTTCTGTCAAAGATACTAGAAAAGGCAGTATCCTCAAAACTATGTTCCTTTTTAGAAAGAAATGAAAGCGTAAGCGAAAGTTCTACCAGAAAGACTTCACTGCCACGTCATTAATTCATAATTCCACGCTACCAATCACAGCTTGACATCAAATATAAAAGACTGATCTTACCGTTCCATTTTGTTGCCCGCAGGTGTCGTAGCAAAGTTTTCTTTCACGCGCATCCGTCACGCAGCTTACTATGTCTCAAAAACCGATCGTAGACTTTGATTTCTCTGATTCAGATGATAATCAAATTTCACCTTCTCCTCAGTCAGTGCATCGGAGCAGCCACATTCAAACTAGGGAATCTCCCTGGTCTCAACTGCCTCTGAGAAAATTGTTAGTATCCTGGAAGAGAGTGGATTCCCAGTCAGCAATGACCTCTCAAGGAACGATCTCATTCTCCTGGCTTCAAACACCCTGGGCACCTCCGCTGCCTCACCTGAGGATGATCCTCCAGCCATTCTGGCTCCAACCCCTCAACCCAAACCAGCAGGCAGGAAGCACTCCGCCAAGTCCTCTTCACCAGCTCAAGCCAAAAGGCCAAAAACCTCTGCACCAACAACTTTGCCTAATCCTGGAACAGAAGGATTCAACACGCAGCTCGTAAAAGCTATCCAAGGTCTCACCGATACGGTCAAAGGCTTTGAAAGTAGGCTAGGAGTGTTTGAGTCCGCTTTTGCCTCGAAAACAACCGGATTACCTATGCCATCTTCATCTCCAGACTTATGCTCTGCCTTCTCCACCTTTCCCGGCGTGGCTGATCAGCCTACGGGTCCCTCCACGTCCGCCGCTTCGGTTTTCGTCCCAATCTCAGATCGGGCGCCATTTCTGAACGCTGCCACGTCAGCATCTACGCCGCTCTTCAACCTCTCCATGGCTACACAAGCACAAAATTTCGGTAGGCGCTTCGTTCCTCCTGCTGCAGTTACCGTGTCTCCAAAAATCAGATCGGATATAATTTTAGGCAAGGATATTAATTTAGCTGCTCTACTGCTTCCTTCGCCAGCTGTTGATCGGCAATTGGTTGACTGCGGTGATGTGGCAGTCTTCCTGAAATCCTCCGATCCCAGACTGCAACGCAACTTGTCGTTTGGCGAATTCGTCATCGCGTTCGGGATTTTCAGAGACATATTATGTCAAGCTTATCCTGACTGCAGGGAAGAATTAGATCTCTACCTGGCTATGCTGGCAGATTTCAATCAGAGATACGGAGGCACGCTCTTCTACGAATATCATAAATCTTTTTCGGCAAAATCCGCTTCTTTTACAACTCTGTTCAATACTAGACTGGACTGGTCTGTCACTGATTCCGAGCTTTTGGTTCGTCATTTCGGTGGTCAACGAGCTCTGGCTTGTGTTGTGTGCAGCTCGCACATTACTGACCACTCAGCTGGTTTTTGCCCCAAAGGACTCGCAACACGGGAGTCGAACGCTGTGCATGGTGCAGATCCTTCACACGCCCCATTTGATGTAAAAGGCAGACCTATAATCGCTGTCAATGGCACTCCTCTATGTAAAAACTTTAACAAATCTGTTTGTAACTATGCTAAGTGTAAGTTTTCGCATATTTGCAGCTTCTGCAGAGACCCGCACCCAAAATCTGTCTGCCCCAGACGCTTCAGACCAGCGTCCAGAGGAAGAGCGCCGCCTCAGAAAAATTCTAAACGGTCACCCATCTACTCCTATCAACATAGCTACACTCTCCAGCTACCTTTCCTCCCACCCTGATTCTTCTTTTGTCGACTACTTAATTACTGGGCTCTCTCAAGGATTTCGGGTTGGAGTTTGTTCCCCCCTCTCTACCTCTTACGTAGCTAAAAATCTACAGTCTGCGCTAGCTGAACCTGACACAGTCTCAAGTCTTCTAGATAAGGAGTTAAATAAAGGTTATATAATTGGCCCTTTTAGTTCATCTCCTTTTTCCTTGTATCGGATTAATTCCATAGGCATAGCTACACGCAAATATTCAGGAAAAAAACGTCTGATCTTCGATATGTCTTCTCCCCATTCTAATAGCCTCGCAAGCGTCAAAGAATGCATTCCTCCAGAACCTTTTTCACTGTACTACGCTTCGGTAGACGATGCTATCCATCTAATTAAGATAGCAGGTTACGGTGCTTGGCTAGCCAAAGCAGACATTACTGATGCTTTCAAAATCATGCCCATTCACCCTTCCGACTGGCATTTTTTGGGCGTTAAATGGGAATCTTTGCTCTACTTTGCAGTGAGACTCACTTTCGGGTGTAGAAGTAGTCCGAATATTTTTAATTGCTTATCTGAGGCTTTGTGTTGGATCCTGTTGAACGTTTGCAAGCTCCCGTTCGTCCTACATTTACTTGATGATTTTTTATTAGTAGATTTTCCCTCACCACAAAGCACAGTACTGGACTCGCTTAAATCACTATTCAATGACTTAGGCGTGCCCCTTTCAATTGAGAAAACCATAGGTCCTTCTACTTCCCTCGAATTTCTAGGTATCGTTCTCGATTGAGTTCAGATGCAAGCCTCTCTTCCTAACGACAAACTTCTTAGAATAAGGTCGGTCCTGGAATCTTTTCTCGTAGCTCACACGGTTTCAAAATGCGACATGCTCTCTCTACTCGGGCATCTCAATTTCTCCATGAGAATAATCCCCCAAGGTCGCTCCTTCATTTCTCACCTGCTTACGCTGGCCCATTCAGTCGACAGTCTGCACGACTCGATCCTCTTAGACGATGGGTGCCGATCAGACCTCAGATTTTGGTCACACCTGCTTAATAACTGGAACGGCATCTCTTTTTTTTATAATTATGATTCTGAATCATCCGTCACACTCAAGCTATTTACCGACGCAGCCCCTTCTAAAGGTTTTGGGGGTTTCTTTCAAGGACAATGGTTTGCTGAAAAATGGTCGGATGCATTTCATTCCCTGATTGCGAATTCATCCTCAATTGCTCTTTACGAATTATACCCCATTGTTGTAGCTTGCGTTCTCTGGGGTTCCACTTGGTCTTGTAAACGTATCGATATGTACTGCAACAACCAAGCTACAGTTGATATCATAAACAAAGGACGTTCGAAATGCCCGGTAATCATGTCTCTACTTCGACGCTTAACTTGGCAATCCGTCAAACACAATTTCATCCTTAAAGCAATACATATTCCAGGACATTCTAACGGCATTGCTGATGCTCTCTCTCGCTTTCGTTTGCAGGCTTTCAGATGTCTTTGCCCAGCAGCAAACCAGAATCCAACACCATGCCCGAACCTAGCCAAGTTAATCCTCGATTAAGCTCTCAGTTTAATACCCTATTGAATTCCGCCAGATTTTATATCACTCAAGGAATCTCGCCATCAACACTTAAATCATACAATTCCGCTTGGTCCCGGTTTACCATTTTTTGTTTTTCGTTTAGAATCCCCCTTCTGCCCATTTTAATATCGACAGTTTGTGCTTTCTTAGTTCATTGCTCTGATTCTCATTCTCTGAAGATCGCCACAATACGTAAATTGCTGGCCGGCATTCAATTTCACGCACGATTTCATAATCCTAACTTTCCGAGCCTTTTTTCTATGCCTACAATTCGGCTTTTACTCAAAGGCATAGAGAAGTCTTCTCAAAAGACTTCAGACAAACGTCTTCCTATTACATTAAGCCTTCTGCACAAACTTGTATCTTCATTACGTAATGGACTGTTTTGTGAGTATGTTAACATTCTTTTAGAAGCAGTGTTTTTAACCGTGTTCTACGGGTTTATGCGATTAGGGGAATTCGCTTCTGATTCAAAACATTTTAATTCTGCTCGTGGCTTGGCTATTTCCGATTTACGTCTTTCCCCCACTTTTTTCAATTTATTTATTAAGTTTTCGAAAACAGATTCTTCTGGATCAGGCGTAAATATTTCTATATCTAAAATCAACAATTCCTATTGCCCTTATACCTCTATGGCTAGATATCTCAAAACACGACCACGCACTTCATTAATCTCTCCTTTATTCATATTACCGGATGGTCTTCCAATGACAAAGCTCTGGTTTAGAACTCATCTAGCTTCTGTCTTAATACTCTGCGGTCTTTCTCCACATCTATACACTGGGCATTCCTTTCGGATCGGAGCCGCTACAACAGCAGCCGAATGTGGCGTTCCCGACTCTACTATCCAAATGCTCGGCAGATGGTCGTCCTCAGCATTCAAGACCTATATCAGATCCGACACCCATGTTCTACTAAATGCTCAACAAGCCCTCTCAACCCATAATCAAGGTAAATTCCTTCGCTAGCTACTGGTGGTGGTTAACGATCCATACAACTATCATTCGTTCGATTTTCACTTCTATCTGTTAAGTTATACACGCAGTCAATCGTGGCTTTCTTGTTGTATTTCGTCTTTACGTCAACTCAGCCCATAGCTGATTAATGTAGAATAGCTTTGATGAAAATACCATAATAACGATTCAAGGTTATTCGTATCCCTGCTTGCTTACGTCTATCGTGACTTTCATTTCTGATAGCTGTAATATGTCTAAGCCTATCGCGGCTTCTGAAACTCTAAGATCACTGCCATCTTACGGCCAATCGTGGCCTATTTCATAATGCAAAGTACATTTAATCTTGGTTCTGACGCACAAACTCAGCCTATCGAGGCATTAGCTTATCGAGGCATTAGCCTATCGAGGCATTAGCCTATCGAGGCATTACTATTGAATGAGCTTTTATGATTGTACTTCAAAGCCAAATACTCACGGCGTGTGACAGCCTTATCATTTATAAATGTAAGGTCAATTGCGGACCTAACTTTAAGAAAGACGTGTATTGATGCATACACTATTTAATTTTGCTCTTATTTTTATTTTATTTTCTCTCTATCTTCATACCCCGGATGTATGCATCCTTAAATCTCAGCCTATCGAGGCTTCGTTTAAAATCTCAACTTCAAGTTTCGCGGCCAGATGTGGCTTCTGTTCATGTTTAAAAGATGATAAGCTCAGCTCACATGTAGTGACATTCCCACTCTCGATCTTGTTTAAGTTTCTAATCAATTATCTTTATCTCAGTATATCTCTCACATACAGTACCTCACCTTAGATAAGCAATTAATAAGTTGTCTAATTGTCTTCCCTATTTTTCTAATTCTCTGCATGCTTTTCAGAATCCCCATAGGTACGTACGGAATTCATCTCATATTCCTCACTTTTTGGGGGTAGGCTCCGCCCCTGTCTCTAACATCAGGCAGAACCTACAAGCTAACTTTCAGACCCGGACGGAGGACAGGGCCTACGCCAAAGAACTCTGAGACGGAGCTTGTCGAGCATCTACTTTTATATTTGTCTGTAAAATCCTTTCACAAAATAAATCTATTTTATTTGAGAATCCTTCTGAGTCTTTTTGGGTAGAAATGAAAGCGTAAGCGAAAGTTCTACCAGAAAGACTTCACTGCCACGTCATTAATTCATAATTCCACGCTACCAATCACAGCTTGACATCAAATATAAAAGACTGATCTTACCGTTCCATTTTGTTGCCCGCAGGTGTCGTAGCAAAGTTTCCCCCATCCTCCCCACCACCACCAGAATGGCTCCCGTCCTCTTGTAAGGGGGTAGGCTCCGCCCCTGTCTCTAACATCAGGCAGAACCTACAAGCTAACTTTCAGACCCGGACAGAGGACGGGGCCTACGCCAAAGAACTCTGAGACGGAGCTTGTCGAGCATCTACTTTTATATTTGTCTGTAAAATCCTTTCACAAAATAAATCTATTTTATTTGAGAATCCTTCTGAGTCTTTTTGGGTAGAAATTATATCTGTGAGGATTTCCAGTCCGGATTTAGACCGCACCATAGTACCGAGACAGCTCTCATTAGAGTCACAAATGATTTGCTCTTATCATCCGATGGTGGTTGTATCTCCCTATTAGTGTTACTCGATCTAAGTGCTGCATTTGATACTATTGACCACAACATTCTTTTAAATAGACTCGAAAATTATGTTGGCATTAGTGGAATTGCATTAGCATGGTTTAAATCATACTTATCTGACCGTTATCAGTTTGTAGCAGTAAATGAAGAGATGTCTTATCGATCACAAGTTCAGTATGGCGTACCACAAGGCTCAGTACTAGGACCGTTGCTGTTCTTCACGAATACTGCGATCTCAAAATATAATACCTAGAATATCAAAATCGACTGCTGGCGGTAGATCCTTTTCCTATTTAGCACCAAAACACACTCTGTCAGTTTAAATCTAGACTAAAAACATCTCTTTGACCTAGCATTCACATAGAACATTATTATTTTCTATAATTCAATGTTAGGCTGCATAGATTAGGTCAGCCGGAACCGGGAACTCTTCCCATAAATCCTGATGTACTCGTTACATCATAAGAAGAATGGCGTCTACGCTATTAGTCTCTCTGTTTATCCCGAGGTTTACGGCAGTCCGTCAGATCCAGGCCGTATTCTGTATTATGAATTTTTAAGGCCAGACAAGTAGTTTGTTGAGGTCAGTTTGCAGAAAAAGACATGCCTGCTCACATATATATTCAGATGCGCATACCTATAGACTAAGCATGTAATTCGCATGTGCACACCGTTGACATTTTCACATATTCGTGTTTTTGAAGTAGATGATAATTTTTTTTACTGGAACAGAATCAGAGATGGGCTTGGTTATTGGTTATAGAGATGGGCTCGAATTAAGGTTTTTTCTTTTTCACTTTAATTTTTTTCCCGACCATACTCAAGGGGCTGTCGGGAACCTAGCCCCAACCCGGTCCCACTCCCGCGAGGAGGGAAGCCCAGAAGCAGAGTATGATGAGTCGTGCTTACCCTCGCAGAGACTGGGGACCGGCTCGCCACGCTCAGCAGCCTAAAAGGAGGCTTAATTTGAGGACTATCATCTCTGCAGAGAAAATGTCCTGAGGTTTATGCACCCAGGACCATGGGGGTATGGCATCCTTGCACATCCTCACACTCCCGCTAACTTCGGCTCTGTCGATTTTGCCATCCTGCTTAGACTCTACCTCTGGACTGGTCAAAGCTATTTTGCTCCCTCACCCTGACTATCTTCCTAAAGCTTCATTCTCGACCGTCCATTTGGTCATTCTTGAAGTCTTCTGTCTTCCACCGTTCACTACACAGAAGAAACTCAACCTACTGTGTCCAATTTGTGCTCTCCAGACTTACGTCCACAGCCACTAGACAGTGGCATAAGTCAGTTACATTGGGTGAGGGATGCCATTGCTCTAACCAATGAGGCGTGAAGTCAAGCTTCGCCTCTGAGAGTTAGAGCTCATTCCACCAGGGGGTTGCATCCTCCAGTGCTTTGGCAAGGGGCGTCCCCTTGCAGAAAGTATGTGATGTGACAGGCTGGTCCTCTCCACACACATTTGTCAGATTTTATAATTTGGATGTTTATGTTACTCTGGGCTCACATGTCCTCGAGTCAACATCTTAAGCTCATGTCTGAGACCTCCCTGGTGTTTGTGCACACACACTACACAACCTTGAGGGGACCAGACACCTCCCAGTGCTGCAACGTTGGTATTCTCGTTCCCAATGCGTATGAGTATGCAGCATCGAGAGTAGCTTTTGAAAGGGAACATCTCAGGTTACTTGACTGTAACCCTGTTCACTGAAAAAGCAGGAATGAGATGCTGTGGCTCAATGCCGCACTGGGGGCGTGTCCAGACGTCTCTTCAGACAAAGTGATAACCTGAAGGCGCACCTGTTTCAGGTCTATTTATAGCCTCTCACAAGAGCGCATTCCAATGATGTCATCATCAGATCTTGGCGTGATGAATTTCTTGCCATGTTTTCCACATATGCTTCACAACCGGTCAAACAAAGATGTGTTTCCAACGAGTATAAGCATGCAGCATCTCGTTCCCACTTTTTTACGGAACAGGTAAAGTCAAGTAACCCGAGATGTTCTCTGCTAAAGAAGTGTACCCAAATGACAACTTCAGCTTTCTAAGAACTCCGGAATTATAAAAAGGATCCATAGGGATCTGACTCACTCAGTTCAGTTAAACTCAAACCAGGTGTACACTGTACAATTTTTGCCACGATTTAGCAGTCTGAGACAGATTTTGTTAATCCTAAAAGATTCCTCTGATTGCTAGTTTGACATGTACATTGACTGCCGATTAATGAGCATTGCGATCATATTTTACCTCAGATGAAATTCTGCCAGTGTCAGCCAGTGTGGTTTCTCCTATGACAACCGTCATATCAAAAGTCAATAGGAGCACAGAACTTAATAAAGCAATTGGTGCAACAACTACAAACCAGCACTTGCTCCACACACATCATATTTTTTTCTGTTTTTCTTTTCAAGACAAGCCATGATCAAAACTAAAGCTAGAAATTGTTTTTGTTTGCTAGCCACCAATTTAATTCTGCATGTAATGCAGTTCATAGTCACCAAGCTTGTCGTGGATTGATGACGTAAACCTCTGTTTTGTGTGTGTCAGTCTTGACTGCACATGTAGTCTGACATTAATGACAACTCAGATCCTACAGTTTGACATGGCCCACAGTGGGGAATATGTTCATGCAGTCGGACAAGCAGCAATTGTATAAATCGTGTAACAGTGTGCACCCGGCTTTATTCATGGCTCTCACAATACACTGTCACTTAATGATCAATGTAAAAAACACTAGATTATAATAGCATGGCACAACATCTATTACACATCTAGGTTAAGAAAATATGGAGTAGCCACTTTCTTTTGTGATCTGTTTTGGTTTTAATTGTAATAGCGAGTGAGCCAAGAAGCTGGGTGTGTTTGCTTTCTTTTAATTGAGGACAGTTACAAGGATACATTTTTGGTTTTATCTTGTATTTTTGGCATGGTCATTTGTGAATTTGTTGCATATTTAATTTTTTTTATATTTTGGTCTGAAGCATAATCTCTGTTGTGATTTGACTCTGAACAGAACTTAACCATACAATGGTGGTCTGTAACACCAATAAAAGCTGACACTGATACAGTCTCAGGAGAAGAAGTGTTGGGCTGAGTAATGGGGGAATTGGGAATAAATGATTCCCCTGGTATGTAAATGGAAATGAAAGGACAAGTAATGCCCCAGGCTGCCTCTCCTAAACCCCATTTGTTGTGCTAGACAAATCAATTGTGTGCAACGGCAAAGGTGATCTTTATGTGCTTCTTTTGTTTGTTTAGATGAACAGTGAGCATGTCTGCCTCTTGAGTCAGCTGGGATAGGTGAGCAAATAAGCACCATTAGTATATCAACAGGAGGTATGATAAATTGTCTTCTTTGATGACAAATTGTCTGTATGATAACAATGCACACTTACTTTGAGCTGTCACCAGAGTGATCAACAAACATTGAGAGCAGTGATTCTCAGCCCTGTTCCTGGAAGTCTCCACAACACTGCACATTTTGTATGATCCCTAATAAAACACCAGCTCATTAATAGAGACTTCAAGACGTGAGATGGGTGTGACAGATTAGGGAGACAGTCAATGTGTGCAGTATTGGTACCAACTGTGTTCTGCTGTGCTTCTGTGTATTTCTCTTTCTGCATTGGTCCAACACAGAAACTACTGAGAGGAAATTTATAATAAAATATGTATCAAATATATAAGGCTACATTCATACTGTCGGTCCAAATCCAAATGTTTGTGTATCCGATTGGAATCTGATCTAAAATTATTGACTGTCCATATTGTGTATCTGTTCAGGTCCGATTTGTGTGTCCCATGCCATTTTCGTTTTCCTGAATATCTGCATTGGTTTCTATGGCAATAATGTTGCGTTAGTAAGTATACGGCAAAAAACAACAACAACAACAACAACAACAACCACAAAATGGAGGGGTTTGCAAAACAGATGTTGTCATATTTACAACATGACATATGTGTAGCTACCGCGCTGGACTACTGCGTCTTCTGAGTCCACGGCAGAACCGGAGGCTGGTATGAGCAGCTTTATTCTGTGCTGTCATCTCAACCAGCTTCAAAACATGTCTCCATTATATTGTCATTTTCTGCTCGTTCGGTACTTTGCAACAACACAACCTTGTTTCTTGTTTTCCGACTTTCAGCATGTTTCCTAACAAAGTCTGACATGTTTACGTTTTACATGAGAAAGTCACCAACCACGCGAAATCTGATTAGAGCAGACTGAAATGGATTTCCAGAAACTGAATAGGATTTCAAATTAAATATGAATATAGCTCAAAACCGATTTTTAAAAATAGCATTTCATGTAATATTTTGCTGTTTACACTTGCTAAATCTAACCAGATTTCAATCAGATTTGCACAAAGAGCAGTGGCTTAACTGGGTTGCAACAGTTAACATTTTGGAAAGGCACAGGTGATGGCTTCAAAACTAATATCGAATAATCGAATAATATTCGGCTGAGGCTGACAAAGTAACTCCTCATGTATGTTGGATAACAGATGAGCCAGGGTAAAGCACGATAGTAAACATAAATCTCTAAAATCACTACGCAATAATGAGTGTGTGAAGTGAATTAAACACTATGAATGAAATGAGCACAAATAAAATGGCTGCGTTGCCTCTCCGTCTGTCTCTCAGAAATCAGAGTTTGGCAAGAGCACATCAACTAAAATTTGAGCAAGAGCACACACAACACTGTATAGAACTATATATATATAAGATGAAGAGGTTCTCAACTGTGACAACTAATGTGTTTACTCACAGAATCAGACACTACTGCTATTTGTATAGCACATTTCCCGTTATGAATTATAATACCATTTGGTTTGTAGGTCCGTTAGGTTTGATTGCTTTCACACCTCAAGCGAACTGTCCCAGAGTTCATTGGCAATCGGGCCGAGGCCATCTCGTTCAGGCGGTCTCGGAGCAATTGTTTTGCTGCGGATCCGAGCGCAATTGCTGTGTTCACATATTCCTAAACAAACCGAACCAAGGTAGAAAACTCAACAGGTTCCTAAACAAACACTCAGCACTCTAAGGCTTGTAACTTTCCATTGTCAGTTACTCTTGATCATGTTGGGTATCCTCTATATGGCAACCCGCAAAATCAACTTCAGTCCCCTTTTGAACTCGGCCTTCACTCAGGGAGTAACGACCGTTAAAAAGTTTCCACTGAAATACAATCCTTAATCATAAAATAATGTAAAAGGGTATTTTTATATGTAAATGACATTTAGAAACTTTGAAATAAATGAGCAATGAATAAGTACTTATACAAAAAAAGCATAAGAAATTATATTTATTTATAATGCGAGATTTTATTTGACATGCAGAGTAAACCAATGCACACAGAGGCTTTCTCTCTAAAAAAAAAAAAAATTAGCTTATTGATGCAGTTCAGTCTGCTATTTTATTCCAAATGTTACTACTAATCGGAGGTTTCCATAAATATTTATTTTAATTCATAGAGTTATGTTTCAACTAACTAATGTTGCAATGCAAAAATATTTAGTAATGCGTAAGTTGTAACTTACTGCGCACTATGGGTTTTGGTACACACACACACACACACACACACACACACACACACTCACACACACACACACACACACACACTGATGCAGATATCAACAATATCAGTGAAAAACATGCAAATCCAAGCAAGAATTGTTTTACTGAGGATGTCTTTAGGAGTTTTATATTTCACGCTGCATGCCATAACCTTAAATAAAGATGCAGACGCAACGTGGCACTGCGAAGGCCTCAGATAATGGCCAAACAAGGAAAAGAACAACAATAACATTAAGCTCCTCCAAACAGGCCAAAAGTCACAAATATGTCCATACCAAAACACATGCAATCCTTCAGCCAGTAGTTGAAGTGCTGATGCCTGCCCTTTGACAACACTCACCACAGCAGACTAACACCTGTTTGGCTCCAAAGAGCCCCAGAAATGAGATAAAAGAGAAAGAAATCCAAACGATTGTGATTTATTGCTACTTGTGTACATACGAGTAAAGGGTGAAAAAGCAGACAGCAAGAAATCCATTTCAAATTGAATTTCCTTTGTTTGAAACAGCCCACTCCAAAATCACACAAAAACTATCATAGAGCCCATAAATGACATTGGTGCAATAATCTACAGCGACATGTCCCTGTCGCTGATAAGCCACCTCAAAGAATGGGGAGGGGGCGATCGATACTAACTATTCATTTCTGAAATTATCTTCACATTGATCCAGGGGCAAGTGCCAGCAAGGCAGGAGCACACTGACTTTAATACAATAATTATATAAAGGGTTACACGCTCATCCTCAAGTAACCAATAAAGGCTGTCAGCAAGAGTAGGGCATAGAGCAATCCCATAATCCATCAGCACTTTGCCCCTTGACCCACAGGCTTTCAGGCTTTTTATGAAGCCTCTACAAGAGTTGCTTACAGAAGGATACAATGACTACAAAGATTTCAAAAGAAAAGAAGAACAAGAAACGATTTCGTATGAGATATCTGTGAACTGTGAAAGAGTTTCTTTAAGGGGTTTATTGCAACTGGCTGCAGATCTTTTGACAAATGAGAGCAAAAAAAAAAAAAAGAAAGAAGACAAGAATGTTAGCACACAGAATATTCTGAAATGTAGTTAAAAAGCTGATTAGTCTATACCAGTTAAATGTAAAATATTTTCCAAAAAAAAAAAAACATGAGTATAGCAAGGTAGGCATGTGGCCTATTGAAAAAAATATAAGCCATATCTGTGGCCTACATTGCAGCAAATTCACTTCTGCATCTGTTTGTGGCATCGCAATGATGTAAGCTAAAAATATTAATGGACAAAATAGATTACATTTGTATGAATCATTTGAAGTAATCTGGAGACTTTTCAAACCAAGGAAAAATTATGTGCCACCTGTTTATTGTAACCAGCAAGGAGAGGTTTATCAACAAAGCCCATCAGCAGTAATGAGCCATCTGTCTGGTCCAATTCTTCAACCAAAAAGATTAGTATATGTAATATAAGGGAGTGATAGGGGACCTTTCGTTTATCACATGCTTGATTTTCTGAACAATAAACCTTTCATGAATGCTTTTGTCTGCAGCTATAATATGATCAAGGTTCTGGGAAAGCTTTGGTGGATTTCATATTTCAAAGGCTGTCACTAAACCTTATTAACACATTTTTGCATTTCACCTGCATATAAATGGCCCGCCAACGGGGCTCCCCCATTCGATGCTGTGAGCTGCAGGCTCCTGTCGGACGCTGCGAGGGCCCTCCTGGTTGGCCATTTGGAGTCACTCTTAACACCCGCCGACTGTCGTCAGGGCTTGCCCATCCGATGCCATGAGCTCCCGGTCGGGGCATTGAAAACGCTCACACTCGGGTTCGGCCAGCGGGACTCACCCGTCCACTGCCTTGAGCTGCTGGCTCCCGTCGGATGCAGGGCGACCCCTCCCGGTCAAGTGACCAGGCTCCTCCCCGCAAACACCATTCTGACAACTTTATTGCACACATTTTTTGGGGGGTTAGTCAATAAATTCCCTGCTGCTGTCCCTGCTTGTTCCCGGTCTAATTATCTTGTTCCAGTTCCTTGTTTGGATGTTGTTCCCTGTGTGGATTATCTTTGGTGGTATTTTTTGAATACACTTTATGCTGCCATTGGATCCTGGATCTCCTCTTGCCTGCCCCTATGTAATTGTAGCAATTGTAATGTTAATACTTTTGATTGTATTTGCCCTGTTGCAATTACTAACTGTAAAACTACAATACACAGGAGCTAAATCATTTAGATACACAGGTAGATACTGTAGTGGAAATTCTTTCTAGACTTTAAACAATAATTGGAAGACAGTTGGAGATTTCAAAAGTTATAAGAATCATCTTTATTTCTTGCAAGAAAGGCCGTTCACACATCAGTCAGGGTCTGATATGAGAAGCGCACTGACTTCTCCTTTTTGCCCAGCTTATATACAGAAAACTTATCACACTTATTCTAACACCCCTTTGTTATACGCACACACTTACACACATATGTCATTAAAAACAATTGAATATATATTTTCCAATGCAACACCTTTGCTCTTAGTGCAAGCGAGCTTCTCCGTTTTAGAGAAAAACAAATTGTTCTTCTGCGTATGCCCTTTTCAACTCGTCTTCAGCTATAAGGAAGAAGATGATATGCAACTTGCAGTTTCTTTAACACCATGTATGGTATAAGCTGGCTAGAGTAAATATTTCCACACCATGTATGGTATAAGCTGGCTAGAATAAATATTTCCATTACAATACACAATACAAATTGTAGCTTGTTAATTGAGGATGCAGGAAAACCAGCTAGTAATGCATTACAGTGATAGAGTCTAGAGGTCATGAATGTATTAACTAGAATTTTTTCATCAGAAACAGATAGTATGTTGCGTAGATTAGCGATATTTCTGAGGCTGTTCTTCTGTCTGAGAAGAAGGCTGTTTTTGGATAGGCAATTTTTTATATAAACACTTTTATATAATGGTTTAAACTCTCTTCCCATCCTGGTAGCAATCAATAATAGAAGTGGTCTTAATATGAAAAAAATTACATATATCTTCTGTGGGAGTCTCAATTCCAAAAAATGTTCATCCAATCATTGCATTCGGTCCGAATACAATAATATGATATCCTACCTGCCTGTCAACATATGTATTTCCATACCTCCATGCACCTGCTCGCGCAGACACACGTCATCAGCGCGGTCCGTAAGGAACAGATGTCAGTCACGAGTGTCAGTAAATAAACAGCAGCTGCCTTTTACACCTGAACCAAACAACCAGCTTATGCTGTGTTCACGCCATGTCGTAACCGTAATCATGAGATGGCAACCCGTGATGTTCTTGGATTTGGATTTATGTGTTTCTATGGCAACACTATCAACCAGAAATGAATCTGCAGCAGTCAGGTGGTACAAGCTCTGTAAGTTGTTTACATTCATTATTATTGTAATATTATGTGCTTCGAGACATGAAATAATTTAAAGCATAACTCTCGCCAAAATGCAACCTAGGGTCTTTTTCTTTAATCTACCCGAGGCAAACTTTAGTTTAAAAGCATAATTAGAATGGAAACGCCACTTTTAAGTTTGACCGTATTTTCATTTTCGGTCAAATTGCCTTTAGAATGGGAGTGCTTGGGGCACGACGATGACAGCATCAAAATCGCTATTTTTTAAACACTAAGAAAGCTCGACACAACATGAAACTGTGCTGGAAGTATCACCAGGGGCTCTACACATGAACTCCAGCACTGAGAACAGTGTTTTTGACACAGAGTTTACTAAAAAGAAAGATTTTGAACAACTCTCTGTAGCTGTTGTTGTTTCCATTCGCCAGCATTTTGTCAGTCAAAAATAGTGGATCTATTTTTTTTATTTATTTTTTTAATCCTCGCTTGTCTGTCTTATGCTACTCTAAGCAATGCCTGAACTTTGTATTTTGAGCACTTCTTGCGTTGTTTTTGCCTCTTCATGATGATTCACTTGCTGTATTCCTCATTTGTAAGTCGCTTTGGACAAAGGCGTCTGCTAAATGACTAAATGTAAATGTACAGGACGGTAGCTCTCAGTTCTACATAATCTGGCTGCAGAATCAGCTTGTGATATGTAAAATGATGTGATAGCAGATTTAATTTACGGTTAATGGGTGTAGGCTACATTTGACATAATAAATAAATATCATTCAGTGTCTATTTCAATGTGCAGCAGCTTTTTCCACATAGTCTAATGCTCTTTTCACATAATTAAATGTTCTCTAATCCAACCTGTGTAATTTCTTAATTAGGCTAATGAAATTAACATTTGACTTCCACTCAGCCAACAGCAAGAAGGCAGAGGCTCGCAAAATGGGGGGATGGAGAAGATATAGCCACAATACCAAGTATTGGAAGAATATTAAAATCCAACAGGAAAAAGAATAACTGTTGCTTTTGTATTTTCAGGAAATAAAGATGACCAAATAAACTGTGAATAATTTGTGTATTTAACAGCGGTGGGGGTTACGGCATATATCTCGCACTATCCTCCCATTCCATACAGTAATGTTTCAGAGGGAGCGATGATGGGATTATGCGTGTCATCACTGCATCCAACCACACTGGAAATCCTAAAGGAAATTCTGATTATTAGGTTACTTTCAGAGGACACAGCAAGATGTTATCAAGTGAACGTCATTTATCAGATTAGCCTCATTTAAACCGATTTCTCCAACACTGACCTGCAATCCTGTGAATCTCCTCTTTGATGGATCTCACGAGTTTGTGTCCGGGAAACAACACAAAAACTCTCAGAAAGTGTGTGAGAGCGAGGCACACTCTCCTTCCCGCTCTGATACAGTGGCCTTACTAATGTGCTCTGCATCTCCAATGTTATAAAGAAAAATGTGCAATGAATGAATGAAGTATTTAAACATCGCTTACGCTTTAAAAGGGGGGTCTTAAAGGGGTTCACCATTTACCTGGAACAGGATTCTAAAGTGAAGAAACATGATAACTACCTAATATTGACTAAGGTCATTGTAAGCTTTTGAGATTTTTGTACGATTTTGAATAGTGATTCCTTCAGATGGATTTGCTAACACCTTAGTCATTACTAGTGTGTTCCCATGATCTTCACTTTAGATACTGATCCAAATTATTAGTAGTTCCTTTAGAAGGATGTACTGTAGTAACACTTGATTCATTACTAATGGGTTACCATTACCTTATATTATACATTATTAATATTATTTATGAACCTGTATTTAGTAGTTCTTAGTAGTTTTCAGTGATGTATGAAAAATAGTAGTTACTGATTAGCTAATTGTGAACTACCACATTCAACTGAGTGCAATTATTTACTAATTTGTTAAAGGAGAACTCCGGTCAATTTTAACATTGAGCTCATTTTTTTGTACATTTGGAGTGCTGTCAATACAGAGAACAACGACAAAAATCGGTGTTGCCTACGGCGAGTTATCCTCTTTTTAAAATTTGCACCCTGTTGACTTCAATGTGGCAAGTTTTAAACCTGCTTTTAGCCTCTTAACATCCTTGATGTGTCATTACAAGTGCACAGGTCATGTGAGTGATTCCTTCTGAGTGAACACGAGTGAATCTGACTGCAGTAGATGTGAAAGATATGAATAAAAATGATATTTATTTAGCCAGCGCTCATACCTGTGTTTACATCCTGTTTTCGGTCAAAGTCCACAGTAATCGATTGTCGAGTTCACGCGCATTGGTTTAGTACCTATGATCATGCGCGTGAACTCGACAATCGATGTGTAATGACACATCAAGGATGTTAAGAGGCTAAAAGCAGGTTTAAAACTTGCCCCATTGAAGTCAACAGGGTGCAAATTTTAAAAAGAGGATAACTCGCCGTAGGCAACACCGATTTTTGTCGTTGTTCTCTGTACTGACAGCACTCCAAATGTACAAAAAAATGAGCTCAATGTTAAAATTTACCGGAGTTCTCCTTTAATCAGAGTTTCTTGTTAGTTAATAGTAGTTACTAGAATGTTAATAGTGCGTTACTCATTCGTTCCTGTGTAGTTATTCATTAATGAAGGAAGAGTATTCTAAAGTGTTACTGAAAAAATTTCTTGACTCTTAAAAAACTTTAATTAATGCTTTCACGTAACAAATCTGCTTCACAGGTCAAATGAAATGCTTAAATTTATCGTGATGATGGATATAATGATAAATAATGGAAATAATTGGGAATCATGGAGCAAGTAGTACACATTTTATTTATCTATTATAACTTATATGTCATTTTGATTTCTTGGCGGTGTGTGATGTTCTTTTGTAACATGATGGTGAGTGAGGGCTCGGCCGCGGCTGATCGTGGAGTTTGAGGGAATGGAGACCGCACTCGCACCACTGCAGCTGGCTTCTGAAATCTCTGATGAGGATTTGGAACTGGATTATTCCCGTAGTCTCCCGTCTTCAGCTTCTTTATCTGGAAAATAACTTTATTAAAGAACCGCTATAAAGCCAAAACAATCTCTGTTACCTTAAATTATAAGTTTATCTCTGTAAAGCTGCTTTGATACAATCTATATTGTTAAAAGCGCTATATAAATGAAGATGACTTGACTTGACTTCACTTGCCCTGCAAAGCTTCATGTCGTCTGCGTCTCCAGTGATCTCCAACCTCCTCTATGAAAGACATTCAGTCCTCCGACCCCGCCTCCACTGACTCCCTTTAGTGTGGATCCGCCTCGGATCTCCTGGTCTCCAGCTCCGCCTTGGCGAGGGCATCCCGTCTCCTCCTCCAGCTGCCGAGCCCGTCACTCCACCTCGGCTCGACAACCGGTTGGCTCCACCTGGGGCCGTCGTCCTTGTGGCTCCACCAGGCTCCCTCATCCCTCCGGCTTCTCCTCGGTTAGTCGTTTCTCTGTCTGTGCCACGGACAGCTGCAGCTGCGCTTCATCCCTCCACCCCTCGGCTCCGATGGGCTCAGCCTTCACACCGCCTCTGGAATTCTGGCTCCACCTCGTTCACTCGTCGCTGCGGCTCCGACACGGCCTCCAGATCCATCGGTTGCGCTTGGTCTCATCGGCTCTCTGGCTCTGCCTGGGTCTCCACCTCCATCAGCTCCCACCGTCATCACTGCTCTGGTTTCCCCCGCTGTTATTTACTTCTATGCCCTTTGCCTGCCCTTCATTCTCCACCAAAGCCTCCTCACTCCCTCCTTACTCAGTTTGACGTCCAGGAGGGGGGCGTTTCTGTAACTTTCTAGTTCTGTTTTTAGTTTCCATGGTTTCTGATTATACACTCCCCTGTTCTGTTTTCCATTGATTAATCCCTGTTTATAAGCCCTTGGGTTTCTCATTTCAGTGTTCTCCGTTATTTATGTTAATGCGTATTTGCTGTATTGTCATTCCTTGTTTATTAAAAAAATACCTTTTAAAATGACTCTGATTCGTGCTTGTCGTACTACATATTACAGCTGCTCTACAGAAGACAATCGTGTCATTTTGCCTGCTTGAGTTAGAGTATCGAGATATAATGCAGAAGCACAGAGGACCGCCATTTCTCGCGTGAGCATCACAATGCACTTGCGACACGTGTCACAGTGCCCCCCCCCCCCCCCCCCCCGTCGGGGATCGCACAAATGACAGTACACGGGAACAGCGATTTATATATTTTAAATATTGGTATTTTTCTTAGACACGCCGATCATTTTGCTTCAGAAGATATTGATTCATCCACTGGGGTCGTATAATTTACCGTCACGATCGCTGTGTGTGTTTTTTCAAGCATCAAATGAGCGGCAGCTACTTTCATTATATGCATCATATGGGCGCACAGAGATAGATTATGTTCTTAAAAATCTGGTTGTGTTTATTTAAAGAAAGAAAGAAAGAAAGAAAGAAAAAAAGTAATTGTAATGATCAGAGAAAGCTCTCGGACACTCTTGACTGTTTCGGAAGTTGTATTAACACAAGCAGTGGTTTGGCTGATGCTCTCGCCTCACACTTGCTAGCGTGAACGGCTTAGCCCACACACACCGAGAGTGCAGACTCGCTGCTCTATCAGAACACGCCGCCCCCCAAAACACCCAGACGATCCCCTTTCACACATAAACAGAACATACATGCAATTTGTTTAAACACCCAAACGGGACAAGCAAACAACTCTTCTGTTCCTCTACACTATACATCGGGGATGGCATGAGGTGAGTAAATTATGAAAGAAATGTTTATTTTTGGGCAAACTATTCCTTTCTTATCAGGTTTTTACCATAGCATTTTTACAGTCTTTTACTACTAGTGTAATTAAAATAACATTATATGTATGCAGTGTTTTAATAAAGTTTAATTACATGTGTTTATATGTGTCTGGCTCCACCATGAGAGTCTCCAGATTCACTGGGTCTCTTCCTCTGGCATGGGTCGTCTGTCAGGTGTAGATTTGAATTGTTTATTTACTATAAACACTTTTAAGGAACAATATTATTTGTTGACAATGTTTTAGAAAATTACAATAACCCTTATGTGACTAATCATTTTAATGATTAATGCAGAAAGGATAATCCACGGAAATGAATCTGTTATAAGAAACGTTTTTAATAAACTAAACAAATTAAGTGGGAATCGTCTCGCATTTACGGAATGTTGTGAAACAATGTTGCTAAAGCACTTTTGCATTTGACAATTTCTACACCGTTACAAGCACATGGACAGCCTTATTCAATCAGGATTAGGCCAGAGTTTGAATCTGAACACTGATTGTTTTATTTATTTACTCACTTAATAATGAATTTTTGTTCTTTAATTGTCATGTTATTTTTAAAAAAAATTATCGTGAGTGTTGTACAATATTGATAATTTTTGCAGATTTGAATTGGTTAATGTTAAAAGATGTTTATGACATGCACATGCAATCACAGTATGATCTGCATATGAGTACCTTCATAATAAGAATTATTGCAGCCACTGGGTTTATAAAATAAATGATTTTCAAGACTGCTAACTGGAGTTAAACCCCAAAACCAAAAGCGTAAATTTTGCCCATCATTATAATTTAGTAAACAAAAATCCTAAAATAATTTCCAAATCCTTCATATTAGCAGCATATCTGCAGTCCTCTATTATATATTCTATTTCAGGTTTCAGTTTGAAAATGCCACAAGATGTTTAGTCTAAATGTGTATTCTAATGTGCAATCTAAATGCAGTTTTAATTGTGTTAAAGATAATTTCTGATAATGTGGCAAAATGGCTTTGAGCAAAAGAAACATAATAAATATTGAAACGATGCAGTGAGGCATGATTTCAGTATTTGTCTTAATTGCTTGAGACGGCAACAATAGTGAGTCACTAGTCTGTGGCGACGAGTGTTTCACCTTCTGAAACAAACAGAAGATGTATCTATTATCTGAGCCTTACCAAGGTCAGTGACCTATGACAGATAGAAGGGTGAAAACATTAGAAAGCGTGCAATTTAATCTTAACACAAATAAAAGACAGAGTCCCAAGGAAGCAGCATCACAAAAGGCTGAAGAACAGACAATGTCTTCGACAGATTTGTCCCCCACTGGATCCAGGACGTTTTGTCTTCTAGCTAGTCAAAAACATTGCACCAGCCCCATTCCACTCACCCTGCTGACACTTGTATTAATGGCATTTTGGTCAAAGGCAGATGATTGTGAGAACGGGTTGCAGAGAGCAGTGGATGGACCCGCTGACACCGACGTCGATGCTATGCTGAAGATTTCTACTGCACATAATAATGTGTTCTTATGAATTATTGCACAGTGAACTTTTTGTTTGTTTTACCAAAACTGGTCAAATTACATGGTTTGTCTTTTTAGGCTAATAATGGTTTTAAAAAAAAATTAAATATCAAAATGAATTATCAAAAGATTTATATATATATATATATATATATATATATATATATATATATATATATATATATATATATATAAATCTTTTTATATATATATATATATATATAGTGTGGAGGAACAGTAGTGTCTGTATAGAGCGTCACAACAGCAGAATAAAAGAAAGAAAGATAGGTAAAACATTATGTCGAAGATTAAAAACAAAGGATGATGTACAAATCAGTCTTATGGCTGTGTGATCTTTGTTGGGATCGGTGTTGTGTAATTAGTCGACTAATGGGACCAGTAGGACTTTCCCCCAACACTATTTGCCTTTGTTCACTCCACTTTTTGAGATCTCCAGTCCTTCATTCATCATAATTTAATTATACGTATAGTCATCAAACATGTGAACAGAATGCTTTCAGTTTACAAATTTAGATTATATGTGTCACTCTCATTTAAACACAAATTACATAAAGTCATTATCATTATTATCCAGTAGTTAAAAATAACAATATGTTTATATGCATTTCAGGAGCGCTTTAAACAGAAATACAGTGCTGATTTTGGAGCACTTTTCTCATACATTTTATTGCTTAATGACAGCGAGGATTGCTTGACTGTGAAATGTTTGCCTTAAATGATGTTCTACATTGCAGAAATGACACTGTGAGTGGAAAGAAAACATTTCCACATGAATGATGCGCACGTGTAAACAGTGATGAACTGTACATCACACTGAACATTACATGCGCTAGTATTCAAAGACATATACGTGCCTCTGCTTACCATGAAATAGATCTAAATAAAACCCAGTTTGAAGCAGTCAAATGGCTGACAGCTGACACACAGCACTGATAATGGCCTAACATTAGTACAAACTAAGCTTATCATTATTTCTACACTTCTACCTAATTTAAGGTTTTATCATTATTATTGAAAGACGCAACTCTGTCCCTCAGATTTTTAAGACTTTAATAAGACATTCAGAGATGACATCTGAAGAAAAATATGCGAGGGCATGACTTTTAATTCCCTGTAGAGATGAAAAATAAATGATAAGACATGGGATTAAATGCTGTATTTAATATCTAGCATTAAGCCTGGATGTTAAGTAATCTGATCCAGGACATTGTAGATTTCTTGAGACATCTGCAGATGATCTAGATACATCCGAACAACACAAATCAGCTTTCTTAATGCCCTGTTTTTCATTTGATTATGTTATACATCCAGGGTTGGAGTAAAGCAATGCACTACAGAAATAATTATGATTGCATTTTATTTTAATTCAGTTTAATCCTCTTTAATACAAATATGTCAATGCTCTGCGTACTGGGCTGATAAAAATAGAATTATAAGAGCCCTCAGTTAATGTATCATCGTCTGTGGGAATTAGCATTGAAGCTATAAGGGTATTTCACTTCACAGCATGACCTCCTGTTCCTCTGTAGATCACGTATCCCATTCATTAGCCAGTCCTTTCGTTCTCCACGCCTTTATAATATTACTCAATTTATATTCAGAAGCGGCCTCGAGGGAGAGAGACCAGCGCTCTGAGACGGCCCCTCCTCATCACACAATCACAATATTTAAAGGCCAGCAAAGAGATTTTTAATGCTCATAGTAGACACCCATTTAAAGTGGATTGCTTTGGTTTAATATGACTTTAACAGGCTGGCGGTCATATGTGAAGAATGAATAAACTAATCTGGGAGAAGACGAGGTACAATGAAATATAAAAAGACTGAATATGAGATGACAGGTGCACTTTATGAGATATAACAATGAAAGAGGACAAGAGGAATGAATGAAGACGCTGTTGTGTGTATTGTTTGAATCTGTCTATCGTGACTAAAGACACTGAACGGGCCCAGACCCAATGAAACGCACTGTACGGGGGCCAGACCCAATGAAACGCACTGTACGGGGGCCAGACCAAATGAAACGCACTGAACGGGCCCAGACCCAATGAAACGCACTGTACGGTGACCAGACCCAATGAAACGCACTGTACGGGGGCCAGACCCAATGAAACGCACTGTACGGGGACCAGACCCAATGAAACGCACTGTACGGGGGCCAGACCCAATGAAACGCACTGTACGGGGACCAGACCCAATGAAACGCACTGTACGGGGGCCAGACCCAATGAAACGCACTGTACGGGGGCCAGACCCAATGAAACGCACTGTACGGGGCCAGACCCAATGAAACGCACTGTACGGGCCCAGACCCAATGAAACGCACTGTACGGGGCCAGACCCAATGAAACGCACTGTACGGGGGCCAGACCCAATGAAACGCACTGTACGGGGCCAGACCCAATGAAACGCACTGAACGGGCCCAGACCCAATGAAACGCACTGTACGGGGGCCAGACCCAATGAAACGCACTGTATGGGACCAGACCCAATGAAACGCACTGTACGGGGCCCAGACCCAATGAAACGCACTGTATGGGACCAGACCCAATGAAACGCACTGTACGGGCCCAGACGCAATGAAACGCACTGTACGGGGCCCAGACCCAATGAAACGCACTGTACGGGCCCAGACCCAATGAGGCCAGACCCAATGAAACACACTGCACGGGGCCAGACCCAATGAAACGCACTGTAAGGGTCAGACCCAATGAAACGCACTGTACCGGGCCAGACCCAATGAGGCCAGACCCAATGAAACGCACTGTACGGGGCCAGACCCAATGAAACGCACTGTACGGGGCCAGACCCAATGAAACGCACTGAACGGGCCCAGACCCAATGAAACGCACTGTACGGGGGCCAGACCCAATGAAACGCACTGTACCGGGCCAGACCCAATGAGGCCAGACCCAATGAAACGCACTGTACGGGGCCAGACCCAATGAAACGCACTGTACGGGGCCAGACCCAATGAAACGCACTGTACGGGGGCCAGACCCAATGAAACGCACTGTACGGGGCCAGACCCAATGAAACGCACTGAACGGGCCCAGACCCAATGAAACGCACTGTACGGGGGCCAGACCCAATGAAACGCACTGTATGGGACCAGACCCAATGAAACGCACTGTACGGGGCCCAGACCCAATGAAACGCACTGTATGGGACCAGACCCAATGAAACGCACTGTACGGGCCCAGACGCAATGAAACGCACTGTACGGGGCCCAGACCCAATGAAACGCACTGTACGGGCCCAGACCCAATGAGGCCAGACCCAATGAAACACACTGCACGGGGCCAGACCCAATGAAACGCACTGTAAGGGTCAGACCCAATGAAACGCACTGTACCGGGCCAGACCCAATGAGGCCAGACCCAATGAAACGCACTGTACGGGGGTCAGACCCAATGAAACGCACTGTACGGGGCCAGACCCAATGAAACGCACTGTACGGGGGCCAGACCCAATGAAACGCACTGTATGGGACCAGACCCAATGAAACGCACTGTACGGGGCCCAGACCCAATGAAACGCACTGTATGGGACCAGACCCAATGAAACGCACTGTACGGGCCCAGACGCAATGAAACGCACTGTACGGGGCCCAGACCCAATGAAACGCACTGTACGGGGCCAGACCCAATGAAACGCACTGTACGGGCCCAGACCCAATGAGGCCAGACCCAATGAAACACACTGCACGGGGCCAGACCCAATGAAACGCACTGTAAGGGTCAGACCCAATGAAACGCACTGTACCGGGCCAGACCCAATGAGGCCAGACCCAATGAAACGCACTGTACGGGGGTCAGACCCAATGAAACGCACTGAACGGGCCAGAGCCAGTGAAACGCACTGTACGGGCCCAGACCCAATGAAACGCACTGTACGGGGCCCAGACCCAATGAAACGCACTGTACGGGGCCCAGACCCAATGAAACGCACTGTACGGGGGCCAGACCCAATGAAACGCACTGTACGGGGCCAGACCCAGTGAAACGCACTGTACGGGGGCCAGACCCAATGAAACGCACTGAATGAGGCCAGACCCAATGAAATGCACTGTACGGGGCCCAGACCCAATGAAACGCACTGAATGAGGCCAGACCCAATGAAATGCACTGTACGGGGCCCAGACCCAATGAAACGCACTATACGGGGCCAGACCCAATGAAACGCACTGTACGGGGCCAGACCCAGCAAGACCCAATGAAACGCACTGTACGGGGCCAGTCCCAATGAAACGTACTGTACGGGCCCAGACCCAATGAAACACACTGAATGGGCCAGACCCAGTTAAACGCACTGTATGGGGCGCAGACCCAATGAAACGCACTGTACGGGGGCCAGACCCAGTTAAACGCACTGTACGGGCCAGACCCAGTGAAACGCACTGTACGGGGGCCAGACCCAGTTAAACGCACTGTACGGGCCAGACCCAGTGAAACGCACTGTACGGGGGCCAGACCCAATGAAACGCACTGTACGGGGGCCAGACCCAATGAAACGCACTGTATGGGCCAGACCCAGAGAAACGCACTGTACGGGGCCCAGACCCAATGAAACGCACTGTACGGGGCGCAGACCCAATGAAACGCACTGTACGGGGCCAGACCCAATGAAACGCACTGTACGGGGGCCAGACCCAATGAAACGCACTGTACGGGGGCCAGACCCAATGAAACGCACTGAACGGGCCCAGACCCAATGAAACGCACTGTACGGGGCCAGACCCAATGAAACGCACTGTACGGGGCCAGACCCAATGAAACGAACTGTACGGGGGCCAGACCCAATGAAACGCACTGTACGGGCCAGACCCAGTGAAACGCACTGTACGGGCCAGACCCAATGAAACGCACTGAATGGGCCAGACCCAATGAAACACACTGTACGGGGCCAGACCCAATGAAACGAACTGTACGGGGGCCAGACCCAATGAAACGCACTGTACGGGCCAGACCCAGTGAAACGCACTGTACGGGCCAGACCCAATGAAACGCACTGAATGGGCCAGACCCAATGAAACGCACTGTACGGGCCAGACCCAGTGAAACGCACTGTACGGGCCCAGACCCAATGAAACGCACTGTATGGGCCAGACCCAGAGAAACGCACTGTACGGGGCCAGACCCAATGAAACGCACTGTACGGGGGCCAGACCCAATGAAACGCACTGTACGGGGCCAGACCCAGAGAAACGCACTGTACGGGGCCAGACCCAATGAAACGCACTGTACGGGGGCTAGACCCAATGAAACGCACTGTACGGGGCCAGACCCAATGAAACGCACTGTACGGGGGCCAGACCCAATGAAACGCACTGTACGGGGGCCAGACCCAATGAAACGCACTGAACGGGCCCAGACCCAATGAAACGCACTGTACGGGGCCAGACCCAATGAAACGCACTGTACGGGGCCAGACCCAATGAAACGAACTGTACGGGGGCCAGACCCAATGAAACGCACTGTACGGGCCAGACCCAGTGAAACGCACTGTACGGGCCAGACCCAATGAAACGCACTGAATGGGGCCCAGACCCAATGAAACGCACTGTACGGGGGCCAGACCCAATGAAACGCACTGAATGGGGCCCAGACCCAATGAAACGCACTGTACGGGGGCCAGACCCAATGAAACGCACTGTACGGGGGCCAGACCCAATGAAACGCACTGTACGGGGGCCAGACCCAGTGAAACGCACTGTACGGGCCAGACCCAGTGAAACGCACTGTACGGGGCCAGACCCAGTGAAACGCACTGTACTGTACGGGGCCCAGAAACAATGAAACGCACTGTAAGGGCCAGACCCAGGGAAACGCACTGTACGGGGGCCAAACCCAATGAAACACACTGTACGGGGCCAGACCCAATGAAACGCACTGTACGGGGCCAGAACCAATGAAACGCACTGAAGGGGGCCAGACCCAATGAAACGCACTGTACGGGGCCCAGACCCAGTGAAACGCACTGTACGGGCCAGACCCAGTGAAACGCATTGTACGGGGCCAGACCCAATGAAACGCCCAGACCCAATGAAACGCACTGTACGGGCCCAGACCCAATGAAACGCACTGTACTGTACGGGGCCCAGAAACAATGAAACGCACTGTAAGGGCCAGACCCAGGGAAACGCACTGTACGGGGGCCAGACCCAATGAAACACACTGTACGGGGCCAGACCCAATGAAACGCACTGTACGGGGCCAGACCCAATGAAACGCACTGTACGGGGCCAGACCCAATGAAACGCACTGTACGGGGCGCAGACCCAGTGAAACGCACTGTACGGGCCAGACCCAGTGAAACGCACTGTATGGGGCCAGACCCAGTGAAACGCACTGTATGGGGCCAGGCCCAGTGAAATGCACTGTACGGGGCCAGACCCAATGAAACGCACTGTACGGGGCGCAGACCCAGTGAAACGCACTGTACGGGGCCAGACCCAATGAAACACACTGTACTGGACCAGACCCAATGAAACGCACTGTACGGGGGCCAGACCCAATGAAACACACTGTACGGGGCCAGACCCAATGAAACACACTGTACTGGACCAGACCCAATGAAACGCACTGTACGGGGCCAGACCCAGTGAAACGCACTGTACGGGCCCAGACCCAATGAAACGCACTGTACGGGGGCCAGACCCAATGAAACGCACTGTACGGGGCGCAGACCCAGTGAAACGCACTGTACGGGCCAGACCCAGTGAAACGCACTGTACGGGCCCAGACCCAATGAAACGCACTGTACGGGGCGCAGACCCAGTGAAACGCACTGTATGGGCCAGGCCCAGTGAAATGCACTGTACGGGCCAGACCCAGTGAAACGCACTGTACGGGCCCAGACCCAATGAAACGCACTGTACGGGCCAGACCCAGTGAAACGCACTGTACGGGGCCAGACCCAATGAAACACCCAGACCCAATGAAACGCACTGTACGGGGCCAGACCCAATGAAACGCACTGTACGGGCCAGACCCAGTGAAACGCACTGTACGGGGCCAGACCCAATGAAACACACTGAATGGGGCCAGACCCAATGAAACGCACTGAATGGGGCCCAGACCCAGTGAAACGCACTGTACGGGGCCAGACCCAGTGAAACGCACTGTACAGGCCAGACCCAATGAAACGAACTGAATGGGGCCAGACCCAATGAAACACACTGAATGGGGCCAGACCCAATGAAACGCACTGAATGGGGCCCAGACCCAGTGAAACGCACTGTACGGGGCCAGACCCAATGAAACGCACTGAATGGGGCCAGACCCAGTGAAACGCACTGTACGGGGGCCAGACCCAGTGAAACGCACTGTACGGGGGCCAGACCCAGTGAAACGCACTGTACGGGGCCAGACCCAATGAAACACACTGAATGGGGCCAGACCCAATGAAACGCACTGAATGGGGCCCAGACCCAGTGAAACGCACTGTACGGGGCCAGACCCAGTGAAACGCACTGTACAGGCCAGACCCAATGAAACGAACTGAATGGGGCCAGACCCAATGAAACACACTGAATGGGGCCAGACCCAATGAAACGCACTGAATGGGGCCCAGACCCAGTGAAACGCACTGTACGGGGCCAGACCCAATGAAACGCACTGAATGGGGCCAGACCCAGTGAAACGCACTGTACGGGGCCAGACCCAATGAAACGCCCAGACCCAATGAAACGCCCAGACCCAATGAAACGCACTGTACGGGGCCAGAACCGCTCGCGACGCCACTGCCGCCCAGACTAACAACACGTGTGTGAAGAACAGTGTGAAGCAGAATACATCTGACACAAACACTTCAGTTTTTATTTGAGTGAATTCTGCATATTCAACTAAATGAGCTACAAACAAAGCATCCCATGTTACCAGAATCATGTTTCATTTCACTTTAATGCTTTTAGCCGTATTTAGACATTCTTTGCATCTCAACCTTGCCAAAACCAAATACATTTCTATTATCTTCCATTTTAATAAAATGCAACTTTCAAATTTCACAAATGACAGACATCTAGACGGACGTGTTTCAGAGCATTATTAAGCCATGAGATTCATAGAAACATTTATAGAAGTGTTGTGTTTGATTTGATGCATGCTAGTGCTGGATCGCCCACTTCACAATTACCTGAACGACGAGAATAAAAGACACAAAAACAGCCTCGTGATCAGACTGACTCATTAAAGCACTTTACATGGCCTTGATTGATTTTATGTCAAGGGCCTTTCAAAGGATTTAATGTTTTAATGCCTTGTAATTATGCTATTTTTAATTAGTAAATATGACCCTTTTGTGAACCACAGATTGATTTAACAATAGTCATTGTTGTCATAATAATCATACTCAGTCAGTTATACACGTCAATAATGCACTAACAAAGCTAAAGACAAGTGTCACAGAGATTCAGATTTTAATCGCATCAGTGTTCAGTCTTAATACACTATATTACTATATCAATGGGGCTTATGGCCAACAAACTCCTGTATTCTCTGAAACGGGTCGCATCGCTTCTGCTTCAGGTCTTTTCTATGGGCTTCGTTAAATATAGAGTCGTTTTACTCCAGAAGCCTTCAAAGGAGCGAGCAAAGATGAGTATAACTATGAGTATAAAGATGAGTTCCTTTATCTTCTTCTCATTAACATTAAGATTTTTAAATCTAATAAAATGCCAACAAGAAAAAGAACTAGCTAGGTTAGCCGATTCCCTTAAATATCGCCGTTAACACTTTCTCCGACACTTTCTCCTGTTTGTTCATGTGACGTTTGGCATAAAGCCTATATTGCTATCTCTGCAGTGTTATGCAATACAAACTGTTCACTATGCAAATCTTCTGTATGCATTGAATTCCCGAATGGCCAACTACTATTTGCTAACATGTGGCGTTATACAACACAGCTTTACAGCATTGAATAATGTGCAAATAATGTGTTGTGCTCGACTTGACCCTCCTTTTCCACAGTGACGAATGATTTCATTACTTCAATTATTGGATCCGACTTGTTTTCAGGTGAAGCAGCCACAGAAACTGCAGAGTTGGATCTGGTTAATCAAATCACTAACCACTGACGGAGACTTGCAGTTTTATGATTTATTAAAACCAACCCTAAAAAGCCATGTTCATTTATGTGATAAAAACAACGTTTATATGTTTTTTCAACCTCTAGTCGCTTTCCGAAGCGTTTCTGATTTTTGCTTTAATTCTGAATTTTAGTTTAAAGTTTGGCAAAAATCATATCCTTCAGTAAACCGATACATTATCAGAATTAAAAGGCAGAACGTCAGTCTTTAGGGTTCAACTGGTTTTTGGGCTGTTGGGGCAGAGCTCATTGGGATTGATAGGCCTTCGGCAGATGTCTGCTAATCATATGACTAATATAAATGAGTTGAAAAACACACTCCCTGACAAACGGGGAAAACAATTATTTGCCCATTTAACATAGGGTGGCTGTGCAAGGAGCTCATTTAAGGGCAAGAATGGTGACAAATAATGCCACTCAGCTGCGAAACGCTGCCATTGACACATTCTGAGATTACCGTCATTTATATCAGTTTAGGCACTAGAAGGAGAAAATAAATGATTAAGGAGATGTAAAAGTGCAAACTGCGAGGCAGAAAAGGAGAAGGGAAGAGGCGAAGTGGCGTTTTGGTGAGAGAGAACAGCATAGATCAGAGGTAAAGCTCCACAGAACGGAGATGTGTTTCTTCTTACCGCCGCTATAAATAACGTCCAAAGGCCAAAGTCATTAACCTTTTAGAGCCTGGCCAGGCGGGTTACGATCAGAGGAGCAGGAGGAAGGAGGTAATAGAGATGATCTTGGGAAAACAATCACCTCTCACGTGATAGAATGAGGGGGTGAATAGAGAATGAAAATTAACAAAAGATTATTAGGCACGAGGAACTAAAGACAAAGGCAGGGAAGAGAAATTCATCCCAAGACAGCAAAGTCTTGATTTTCCCCCAGTCGCAGTCCTGGTGGAAGGAATCAGATGTGTTGTTTGGAGGGCCGCAGATGTTGGTTCACGAAGGGTTCAGTCATTACCCAGAGCCCACAGCGGGCCGGGGGACTAACCGTTCTGATCAGCGCCAGCACAGGCCCCAATGATTTACACATCAGCCCACCTGATGACCAGCTCCACCATCCACCAATCACTCGCACATATCGATCCGCCTTAAACAAGCCTTCCCTGCTCTCTACCATGAGCAATAATTAAAAAGGCAGCCATTGATTATAAGTAATATTATGGGAGATCAGGACGTACACATGCTTCATGTTTCTGAGCCATGCTTCTGGAAGTCTGAAAGAGAAGGCAATCTAAAGCAGAGGAGACAAAAACACACAATATCGGATTCCTCCAAACTTGCATCCATTCGGTTGATGTTGTGATATCATGCATGTGAGACCTTGAAACTCAGGTGTCCTCGATCCGTGGCGATTGAAACAAAAAAGGAATGACCATGAGCGACAGTGATTTATGTGTTTAATTGTAACTCCACAAGCATTTTAGTTTAATAACAATTTCCTCTTTTCTCTAGGTTAGAATATATATATATATGAACGTAGTCTAAAAATGAAAACTACTCTGTTCTTAGTAAGTGTTACAGTTACAATGATAAATGACAAAAACAAAACATTAACTGTTGTGATAAAATAAAAAAACACAACCTTGCTGATAATTAGATGCCCCAACACCCGTGAAGAGACGACTCGACGCCCGTGAAGAGATGACTCAATGCCAGCGATGTTATGCCCTAAATTAATACATGATTAACTAACTTTATTTTTCTATGTACATTTCTGAAATGCACTTTCTGTAAAGCTGCTTTGAAACAATATGTATTGTGAAAAGCGCTATACAAATAAATTTGAATAGAATTGAATTGAATTAATAATTCCAGCTAACAAATTATATTTTTACTGTTGTTTTTCTGATCTGCATTTAGAGCTTTACTTTTAATAAGAAAAATTGTATGTCAAAAAACCTTTGAAAGTGGATTTTCTTGGTCTGTATTTGATCTAAAAAGGCGTCTCTAATTATATTATAAGGAAACCGCAAGGTACCAGTGGAAGGAGGAATAAACATCGACAGGAATGAATCAAGGGCGTTCGTGATAACGTTTAATACAATCACCGAAACGGTGGATGCCTCAGTCAAAGGTTTTATGATTGTTTGTCAAGAGAACGCCATGAGAGGAGCTATGGGACCAGAACGGATATTGATATGAGTAAATTGATATTGATATGGATTTGAATTGATATAGATCGGGGTTTGGAAGTAGTATAATAAAGAGTTCTTCAAGATAAACTGTGGTCCGACGATCAATGAGGATTGTGACAGTTATGTTCTTCAGACTTGCTGCAAATTCTGTCTTATATAAGAGATGGAGAGATTATATTATAATAAATCAAGTGAGATTAGAGTCCTGCTCTGTGTGACTCTGCAGTTATTGTGTGCTTTAAGAAAATGTGCACATTAAAGGTTTATTATTATTATTACTAACCCTAATCATTAGAGGTGCTTTGACCTTTGTTGAATCACATTGTTATTTTGGCCCATAATTATATGGAGGAAAAGTTGCACTTGATAACAATTGCAATCATATCAGTAGTTCTCTAACTATTGACAGAATCAGACATGCAAAATCAGCCAAATGAGCAGATGCTGTCAGTGATTCAGGGTGAAATACTGCCATCTAGTGACTCCACTAAACCCTCGGTCTGGTACATGCATGTTCGTCATAGTTGAAAGGTATATAAGAATAAATAACCTGATGTGTTGCATGCTTGTTTTTCTTTCATATTCATATTAATCTAAAACAAAACACCATACTAAAATTTGGTTGTAACATGTATGATGCATAATGATAATTTATGATTAATAAGTGTTCTCCAGATAATTTATTAATGCCCTCATAATTGAAAAGGACGCACAAAGGCTTTTGTTATGTTTTCTAAATTCACTGGCATCAAACATCAGACTTCTGATTCATAATTAGGTGAACAACCACTCTAATGATGGAAGCTTGCAAAATGAAGATGACTACATTTCAGGTCAAATTTAATCAAATTTGTTGCCATAAAAATTAAAAAGAGTCTCAATTAAAGCTTTTAGAGAAATGATTACAATGTATTTGGCCCCTCTTAGCTTCCTATAACTGGATTTTAGCGGAAATGTAATCTTAATGTTCTTCTGCCATGGGAGAATCATCTCGGGGTCATTGACTCCGCCGTGAACTCTGGATTAAGGGAAAATGTTTATCATTTCACCAAATACTCTGTGTTCTGTGTTCATTCCCATATGTGCTGTATATAATAATAATAATAATAATAATAATAATAAAGTAGAGGGAAATAGTGGACAGCACTGCTGTTAATTGTCTGAAGAATTTGAATTTCAAAATTTTAGCTGGATTTTGGCATCATCATAAATTGGGTTTAAATATACCTTGATCCATATGCCAAATTTATAATTTTTCATAACTAAATAGGGGCCACTTTTGGGAAATTATTCTAGTGATTACATTTTGATCAAGAAAAGTATAATATCATTATTACATAATTATACCGGACACAGCTGTCCCCAAAATCACGTAAAGAAGTCGTGAGCTTCTGATGAGTTTACCTTTAAACCGTAGCTTGTGCAGTGCAGCCAATCGCCATTAACTTCAACCAAATCAACCGAATGTGGAGCAACAAAGTCCATCAGCATTTAGGCATGCAGATCTGCTCAGCATTAAGTGAGGTTGCTGTGATTTGACGGCTCCCTTGATGTAGGCAAACTGTTATCTACTTGGTGATGCCAATTACAACACCCTAAAATTGTAAAGCCACCCCCCCCCAATCCCCCCTCTCCTGCCTTAGGCTGCACTTTAATACATTAGTCATTATGTTGAGGTTGCGTCACATGGAGGACTTCATTACTTGCTGAACGGACCTTTTCCCGTGTTTTCCCTCAAAAATCGGCAACTTTTCCTCTCCGTCAGATTACTGTCATTAACATTGCTCGGACTAAACAAATATTGCATCACATATTTCTCTGTGGTGTTTTCTTTTGTTTTGTGCCTTTAATCGTTCAAAGAGATTTCTCCCATCGTTTCACTTATTGAAATATTAACCCTTTGACCGTGAAGGCTTCCGACACTGGAGACGCAATGAGATATTGCTGCAGATGAAGTGTAAAGCTGCTGTTAAATTCAGATTAGCTTGGAAAATGCCCTGTCAGCCTGCAGTCGTACATGATGCTGCGCAAAACAATACATGCATCTGCTCAGGCACATACACACTTTAAACAAATGCGTATACTTAGACACAAACAAATAGGCTGTAGTTTGGAGATATCAGCTGTTATCAGCATCGGTCCCCAGGCACTATGCTAACAGCCTCCTCTACAAGCCAATTTACAAGGATCTGGTCATGTTTGCATTAGCCTCTTCCCAGTGCATGAACGCTGCAGAAGAGAAGTGAGGAAATATATGAATAATTCAGTCTACCTCCTGGCCATTAGCATGTTTCCCTTGAATAAAGTGATAATAGGTTATCATCTGTGAAATGGAAATTGCATAACAAAGACAACGAAAATGTCTGCTGTTACACCAAAGAAAATTAATTTCACAGCACATCTGCTCCACAAAGCCTGACCTGCGAATGCAAAGTAAGATAAAATGTACTGCCTCAATAATTAGATTAGCATTCCTGCTCGCAGGCGGGAATCTTCAGTACCGTTCCTTTTCCCAAATACCTCAGTTTGCAATAATGAAACGACTCAACTAATTATGCAAAGTTGAAAACCTATTGTATTACCTTATTATATTAAGCAAATGATGCATGGATCATACACGACGCATTTGCTTGAGCAATAATAGCTTGGCTCCTTGCAAACATAAGGCAATAATCACTAACCATGGCATTTAGCTTTAAATTGCCTTACAGTCCTTGAAAAAGCAACTTTCACTGTGCAAAATTTTATTTGTAAGCTCTGAAAGTCTGTTTTTCTTTCCAGGAGAAGGGATTCCTTGTCATTAGTTTTGTTTTTTGTTTTTTCATTTTAGTTTAAAATTCACACACACACAAAAAAGAAGAAAGTGAATTTAATTGATTCCCAAAGTTGCCTGGTAGCCATCATTTATTTTGTTCTTGGTTGTTTAGGCTGGGACACCTGACAATTATAAGAGATTGTGAGCTGCTAATCCAAAATAGAGACTGATAGTCCCTTAGGGTCGTAACCATGAGATGATCCTAACTGGAATGTGTCACATTACACCTGTATTCCTGGTTTTGTTCCTTTTTCGGTATCTGTGTTCACATTTCCTGTGCTTAATATCATTCCTCTTAATCTGGGTGTTACAGATCTGCCAGGCTCTCACACCAGCCAATCACAGCGCACTCCCTCACCTGAGTTCTAATCACACACACCTGCACCTCATTATCACTGCCACTATTTATACACACACTTCACGGCTCACTGTCTGGTCTCGTTCATATGAAGAGGATTACTTATCTTAACTTAGCAACAATCTACCTGATATCTCCAGCGATCCTCCTCCAGTCTCCACTCCAGCGCCTCGTCTCCATTCTCCTCAGTGTTGTTCCTCCAGCGTCTCGTCTCCATTCTCCTCAGTGTTGTTCCTCCAGCGTCTCGTCTCCATTCTCCTCAATGTTGTTCCTCCAGCGTCTCGTCTCCATTCTCCTCCGTCTCCATTCTCCTCCGTCTCCATTCTCCTCCGTCTCCTCTCTCCTCAGTCTCCTCTCTCCTCAGTCTCCATTCTCCTCAGTCTCCATTCTCCTCAGTCTCCTCTCTCCTCTCTCCTCTCTCCTCAGTCTCTTCTCTCCTCAGTCTCCTCTCTCCTCAGTGTCTTCTCTCCTCAGTCTCCTCTCTCCTCTCTCCTCTCTCCTCAGTCTCTTCTCTCCTCAGTCTGCTCTCTCCTCAGTGTCTTCTCTCCTCAGTCTCCTCTCTCCTCAATCTCTTCTCTCCTCAGTCTCCATTCTCCTCAGTCTCCATTCTCCTCAGTCTCCTCTCTCCTCTCTCCTCAGTCTCTTCTCTCCTCAGTCTCCTCTCTCCTCAGTGTCTTCTCTCCTCAGTCTCCTCTCTCCTCTCTCCTCTCTCCTCAGTCTCTTCTCTCCTCAGTGTCTTCTCTCCTCAGTGTCTTCTCTCCTCAGTCTCCTCTCTCCTCTCTCCTCAGTCTCCTCTCTCCTCAGTGTCTTCTCTCCTCAGTCTCCTCTCTCCTCAATCTCTTCTCTCCTCAGTCTCCTCTCTCCTCAGTCTCCATTCTCCTCAGTCTCCTCAGTCTCTTCTCTCCTCTCTCCTCTCTCCTAAGTCTCCTCTCTCCTCTCTCCTCAGTCTCTTCTCTCCTCAGTCTCCTCTCTCCTCAGTGTCTTCTCTCCTCAGTCTCCTCTCTCCTCTCTCCTCAGTCTCTTCTCTCCTCAGTCTGCTCTCTCCTCAGTGTCTTCTCTCCTCAGTCTCCTCTCTCCTCAATCTCTTCTCTCCTCAGTCTCCATTCTCCTCAGTCTCCACTCTCCTCAGTCTCCTCTCTCCTCTCTCCTCAGTCTCTTCTCTCCTCAGTCTCCTCTCTCCTCAGTGTCTTCTCTCCTCAGTCTCCTCTCTCCTCTCTCCTCTCTCCTCAGTCTCTTCTCTCCTCAGTCTCCTCTCTCCTCAGTGTCTTCTCTCCTCAGTCTCCTCTCTCCTCAATCTCTTCTCTCCTCAGTCTCCTCTCTCCTCAGTCTCCATTCTCCTCAGTCTCCTCAGTCTCTTCTCTCCTCTCTCCTCTCTCCTAAGTCTCCTCTCTCCTCTCTCCTCAGTCTCTTCTCTCCTCAGTCTCCTCTCTCCTCAATCTCTTCTCTCCTCAGTCTCCTCTCTCCTCAGTCTCCATTCTCCTCAGTCTCCTCAGTCTCTTCTCTCCTCTCTCCTCTCTCCTAAGTCTCCTCTCTCCTCAGTCTCCTCTCTCCTCAGTCTCTTCTCTCCTCAGTCTCCTCTCTCCTCAATCTCTTCTCTCCTCAGTCTCCTCTCTCCTCAGTCTCCATTCTCCTCAGTCTCCTCAGTCTCTTCTCTCCTCTCTCCTCTCTCCTAAGTCTCCTCTCTCCTCTCTCCTCAGTCTCTTCTCTCCTCAGTCTCCTCTCTCCTCAGTCTCTTCTCTCCTCAGTCTCCTCTCTCCTCTCTCCTCAGTCTCCTCTCTCCTCAGTCTCCTCAGTCTCCTCTCTCCTCTCTCCTCAGTCTCCTCAGTCTCCTCTCTCCTCTCTCCTCAGTCTCCTCTCTCCTCAGTCTCCTCTCTCCTCAGTCTCCTCAGTCTCCTCTCTCCTCTCTCCTCTCTCCTCAGTCTCCTCTCTCCTCAGTCTCCTCTCCCCTCAGTCTCCTCTCTTCTCTCCTCAGTCTCCTGTCTCCTCTCTCCTCAGTCTCCTCAGTCTCTTCTCTCCTCAGTCTCTTCTCTCCTCAGTCTCTCCTCTCCTCAGTCTCCTCTCTCCTCAGTCTCCTCTCTTCTCTCCTCAGTCTCTTCTCTCCTCAGTCTATTCTCTCCTCAGTCTCCTCTCTTCTCTCCTCAGTCTCCTCTCTCCTCAGTCTCCTCTATCCTCTCCTCAGTCTCCTCTCCTCTCTCCTCAGTCTCCTCTCTCCTCTCTCCTCAGTCTCCATTCTCCTCAGTCTCCTCTCTCCTCAGTCTCCTCTCTCCTCTCTCCTCAGTCTCCATTCTCCTCAGTCTCCTCTCTCCTCAGTCTCCTCTCTCCTCAGTCTCCATTCTCCTCAGTCTCCTCTCTCCTCAGTCTCCTCTCTCCTCTCTCCTCTACTCAGTCTCCTCTCTCCTCTCTCCTCTCTCCTCAGTCTCCTCTCTCCTCAGTCTCCTCAGTCTCCATTCTCCTCAGTCTCCATTCTCCTCAGTCTCCTCTCTCCTCAGTCTCCTCTCTCCTCTCTGCTCTCTCCTCAGTCTCTTCTCTCCTCAGTCTCTTCTCTCCTCAGTCTCGTCTCTCCTCAGTCTCCTCTCTCCTCAGTCTCCTCTCTCCTCAGTCTCCATTCTCCTCAGTCTCCTCTCTCCTCTCTGCTCTCTCCTCAGTCTCCTCTCCTCACTTCTCTCCTCAGTCTCCTCTCTTCTCTCCTCAGTCTCCTCTCTTCTCCTCTCTTCTCTCCTCAGTCTCCTCTCTCCTCAGTCTCCTCTCTCCTCAGTCTCCTCTCTTCTCCTCTCTTCTCTCCTCAGTCTCCTCTCTCCTCAGTCTCCTCTCTCCTCAGTCTCCTCTCTCCTCACTCTCCTCTCTCCTCAGTCTCCTCTCTCCTCTCTCCTCAGTCTCCTCTCTCCTCAGTCTCCTCTCCCCTCAGTCTCCTCTCTTCTCTCCTCAGTCTCCTCAGTCTCTTCTCTCCTCAGTCTCTCCTCTCCTCAGTCTCCTCTTCTCTCCTCAGTCTCTTCTCCTCTCTCCTCAGTCTCCTCTCTCCTCAGTCTCCTCTCTTCTCTCCTCAGTCTCTTCTCTCCTCAGTCTCTTCTCTCCTCAGTCTCTTCTCTCCTCAGTCTCCTCTGCCCTCTCCTCAGTCTCCTCTCTCCTCTCCTCAGTCTCCTCTCTTCTCTCTTCTCTCCTCAGTCTCCTCTCCTCTCTTCTCTCCTCACTTCTCTCCTCAGTCTCCTCTCCTCTCTCCTCAGTCTCCTCTTTTCTCTCCTCACTTCTCTCCTCAGTCTCCTCTCCTCTCTCCTCAGTCTCCTCTCTTCTCTCCTCTCCCCTCTCCTCAGTCTCCTCTCTCCTCTCCTCAGTCTCCTCTCTTCTCTCTTCTCTCCTCAGTCTCCTCTCCTCTCTTCTCTCCTCACTTCTCTCCTCAGTCTCCTCTCCTCTCTCCTCAGTCTCCTCTCTTCTCTCCTCTCCTCTCTCCTCATTTTCTTCTCTCCTCATTGTCCTCTCCTCTCTCCTCAGTCTCCTCTCTCCTCAGTCTCCTCTCTCCTCAGTCTCTTCTCTCCTCTCCTCAGTCTCCTCTCCTCAGTCTCCTCTCTTCTCTATTCTCTCCTCAGTCTCCTCTCTTCTCTCCTCACTTCTCTCCTCAGTCTCCTCTCTCCTCTCCTCAGTCTCCTCTCCTCTCTCCTCAGTCTCCTCTCTTCTCTCTTCTCTCCTCAGTCTCCTCTATCCTCTCCTCACTTCTCTCCTCAGTCTCCTCTCTTCTCTCCTCACTTCTCTCCTCAGTCTCCTCTCCTCTCTCCTCAGTCTCCTCTCTTCTCTCCTCTCCTCTCTCCTCAGTCTCCTCTCTCCTCAGTCTCCTCTCTCCTCAGTCTCCTCTCTTTTCTCCTCTCTTCTCTCCTCACTTCTCTCCTCACTTCTCTTCTCTCCTCACTTCTCTCCTCAGTCTCCTCTCTTCTCTCCTCAGTCTCCTCTCTTCTCTCCTCAGTCTCCTCTCTTCTCTCCTCAGTCTCCTCTCTCCTCAGTCTCCTCTCCCCTCAGTCTCCTCTCTTCTCTCCTCAGTCTCCGCAGTCTCCTCTCTCCTCAGTCTCCTCAGTCTCTTCTCTCCTCAGTCTCTCCTCTCCTCAGTCTCCTCTTCTCTCCTCAGTCTCTTCTCCTCTCTCCTCAGTCTCCTCTCTTCTCTCCTCAGTCTCTTCTCTCCTCAGTCTATTCTCTCCTCAGTCTCCTCTGCTCTCTCCTCAGTCTCCTCTATCCTCTCCTCAGTCTCCTCTCTTCTCTCTTCTCTCCTCAGTCTCCTCTCTTCTCTCTTCAGTCTCCTCTCTTCTCTCCTCACTTCTCTCCTCAGACTCCTCTCCTCTCTCCTCAGTCTCCTCTCTTCTCTCCTCACTTCTCTCCTCAGTCTCCTCTCCTCTCTCCTCAGTCTCTTCTCTCCTCAGTGTCCTCTCTTCTCTCCTCAGTCTCCTCTCTTCTCTCCTCACTTCTCTCCTCAGTCTCCTCTCTTCTCTCCTCAGTCTCCTCTCTTCTCTCCTCACTTCTCTCCTCAGTCTCCTCTCTCCTCAGTCTCTCCTCTCCTCAGTCTCCTCTCTTCTCTCCTCAGTCAAATTCAAATTCAAATGAGCTTTATTGGCATGACTTGTACAGTATTGCCAAAGCATTGGCCATTACATAAATGGACATTACATACACAAATAATCAATAAATTCAATAAATCAATCAGTAAACAAATGTATGAATACATTTATATAAATAAGAAAAAAACAAAAAAACACCTTTGTACATTTGTACCAACATTCAGACAAGATGACTTTAGTTTTGTCCACTGGCTGACTCTCTGAGTTTGTGGAAGGCTGTCACATATTTTGCTGCTGTTGTGATTGAGCTAGAGTTCTCTCCCAAAATATGATTTAATTTTTCTGAATTTGGTAATGCCATAAAATTTGGTTCTTGTTGAGTTTTTTAAAATTTGAGTTGTTGGAATCTAGTGAAATAGTCTGATCTAATGCTGTGATAGTGATCACAGTGTATCAGGAAGTGTTCTTCTGTCTCCACCTCTCCCTGAGAGCACAGTGAACACAGTCTCTGCTCTCTCGGCTGCCATCTCTGCCTGTGCCGGCCTCTCTCTACAGCCAGACTGTGGTCACTCACACACACACACACACACACACACACACACACACACACCTCTCTCTACAGCCAGACTGTGGTCACACACACACACACACACACACACACACACACACACACACACACCTCTCTCTACAGCCAGACTGTGGTCACTCAGCCTGTACTTGGTCAGGGTCTTTCTCACTTTATGCTCTTTCACACAGCTCAGGTATTCTGCTGGTTTATAATCTCTTTTCAGGTGTAAATAGAGTTCCATCTTCTTTTGTGATTTAGTAGCATCTTTCCAATAGGTAATGTAATTTTGTTTTTGTAATTTAATAATTTGGTTGGGCCAGATAGTGCAGTGCTGGTCTGGCTGTAGTTTCAGCATCAGCTGAGAGAGAGCGCTCTGGTGCCGGTTCTGCTCCTGACACCGCAGGGCCTCAGCCTGGTATGAGCTCGGGTCACTGTTCTTCAGGTGCTGGTAGAATTTCACAGCTCTTTTCTGGATAGTGATCAATAAGGGGTATTGTCCTAATTCAGCTCTGCACGAGTTGTTTGGTGTCGCTCTGTTTACTTTTAGGATGCTTTTACAAATTTGGGTTTGCAGAGTTTCGATTTCCTCTTTTTCCCATTTTGAGAAATCTTGGGTTTTCAGAGGTCCCCATATCTCCCTGCCATACAGAGCAATGGGTTCGATTATTGCTTTTAGGATTTATAGCCAGGTTTGAATTGGAATTTCATGTCGAATAGTGTTTTTAATCATGTAGAAGGCTCTCATTGCTTTTGCTTTCAGTTCATTCACAGCCAGATTAAAGTTCCCTGTTGAACTCAGCTTTAGCCCCAGATATGTGTATTCATGGGTGTGTTGGAGGACTTGGTTTCAGTCTCTTCTCCTTTCTCCTCAGTCTCCTCTCTCCTCAGTCTCCTCTCTTCTCTCCTCAGTCTCCTCTCCTCTCTCCTCAGTCTCCTCTCTCCTCAGTCTCCTCTCCTCTCTCCTCAGTCTCCTCTCTCCGCAGTCTCCTCTGTCTCTTCTCTCCTCAGTCTCTCCTCTCCTCAGTCTCCTCGTCTCTCCTCAGTCTCTTCTCCTCTCTCCTCAGTCTCCTCTCTTCTCTCCTCAGTCTCCTCTCCTCTCTCCTCAGTCTCCTCTCTCCTCAGTCTCTTCTCTCCTCAGTCTCCTCTCCTCTCTCCTCAGTCTCTTCTCTCCTCAGTCTCTTCTCTCCTCAGTCTCTTCTCTCCTCAGTCTATTCTCTCCTCAGTCTCCTCTGCTCTCTCCTCAGTCTCCTCTATCCTCTCCTCAGTCTCCTCTCTTCTCTCTTCTCTCCTCAGTCTCCTCTCTTCTCTCTTCAGTCTCCTCTCTTCTCTCCTCACTTCTCTCCTCAGTCTCCTCTCCTCTCTCCTCAGTCTCCTCTCTTCTCTCCCCTCCTCTCTCCTCAGTCTCTTCTCTCCTCAGTCTCCTCTATCCTCTCCTCAGTCTCCTCTCTTCTCTCTTCTCTCCTCAGTCTCCTCTCTTCTCTCTTCAGTCTCCTCTCCTCTCTCCTCAGTCTCCTCTCTTCTCTCCTCAGTCTCCTCTCCTCTCTCCTCAGTCTCCTCTCTCCTCAGTCTCCTCTGTCTCTTCTCTCCTCAGTCTCTCCTCTCCTCAGTCTCCTCTTCTCTCCTCAGTCTCTTCTCCTCTCTCCTCAGTCTCCTCTCTTCTCTCCTCAGTCTCTTCTCTCCTCAGTCTATTCTCTCCTCAGTCTCCTCTGCTCTCTCCTCAGTCTCCTCTCTTCTCTCCTCAGTCTCCTCTCCTCTCTCCTCAGTCTCCTCTCTCCTCAGTCTCCTCTGTCTCTTCTCTCCTCAGTCTCTCCTCTCCTCAGTCTCCTCTTCTCTCCTCAGTCTCTTCTCCTCTCTCCTCAGTCTCCTCTCTTCTCTCCTCAGTCTCTTCTCTCCTCAGTCTATTCTCTCCTCAGTCTCCTCTGCTCTCTCCTCAGTCTCCTCTATCCTCTCCTCAGTCTCCTCTCTTCTCTCTTCTCTCCTCAGTCTCCTCTCTTCTCTCTTCAGTCTCCTCTCTTCTCTCCTCACTTCTCTCCTCAGTCTCCTCTCTTCTCTCCTCAGTCTCCTCTCTTCTCTCCTCACTTCTCTCCTCAGTCTCCTCTCTCCTCAGTCTCTCCTCTCCTCAGTCTCCTCTCTTCTCTCCTCAGTCAAATTCAAATTCAAATGAGCTTTATTGGCATGACTTGTACAGTATTGCCAAAGCATTGGCCATTACATAAATGGACATTACATACACAAATAATCAATAAATTCAATAAATCAATCAGTAAACAAATGTATGAATACATTTATATAAATTAGAAAAAAACAAAAAAACCTCTCCCTGAGAGCACAGTGAACACAGTCTCTGCTCTCTCGGCTGCCATCTCTGCCTGTGCCGGCCTCTCTCTACAGCCAGACTGTGGTCACTCACACACACACACACACACACACACACACCTCTCTCTACAGCCAGACTGTGGTCACACACACACACACACACACACACACACACACACACACACACACCTCTCTCTACAGCCAGACTGTGGTCACTCAGCCTGTACTTGGTCAGGGTCTTTCTCACTTTATGCTCTTTCACACAGCTCAGGTATTCTGCTGGTTTATAATCTCTTTTCAGGTGTAAATAGAGTTCCATCTTCTTTTGTGATTTAGTAGCATCTTTCCAATAGGTAATGTAATTTTGTTTTTGTAATTTAATAATTTGGTTGGGCCAGATAGTGCAGTGCTGGTCTGGCTGTAGTTTCAGCATCAGCTGAGAGAGAGCGCTCCGGTGCCGGTTCTGCTCCTGACACCGCAGGGCCTCAGCCTGGTATGAGCTCGGGTCACTGTTCTTCAGGTGCTGGTAGAATTTCACAGCTCTTTTCTGGATAGTGATCAATAAGGGGTATTGTCCTAATTCAGCTCTGCACGAGTTGTTTGGTGTCGCTCTGTTTACTTTTAGGATGCTTTTACAAATTTGGGTTTGCAGAGTTTCGATTTCCTCTTTTTCCCATTTTGAGAAATCTTGGGTTTTCAGAGGTCCCCATATCTCCCTGCCATACAGAGCAATGGGTTCGATTATTGCTTTTAGGATTTTTAGCCAGGTTTGAATTGGAATTTCATGTCGAATAGTGTTTTTAATCATGTAGAAGACTCTCATTGCTTTTGCTTTCAGTTCATTCACAGCCAGATTAAAGTTCCCTGTTGAACTCAGCTTTAGCCCCAGATATGTGTATTCATGGGTGTGTTGGAGGACTTGGTTTCAGTCTCTTCTCCTTTCTCCTCAGTCTCCTCTCTCCTCAGTCTCCTCTCTTCTCTCCTCAGTCTCCTCTCCTCTCTCCTCAGTCTCCTCTCTCCTCAGTCTCCTCTCTCCTCAGTCTCCTCTCTCCTCATTCTCTCCTCTCCTCAGTCTCTTCTCCTCTCTCCTCAGTCTCCTCTCCTCAGTCTCCTCTCCTCAGTCTACTCAGTCTCTTCTCTCCTCAGTCTCTTCTCTCCTCTGTCCTCAGTCTCCTCTCTCCTCAGTCTCCTCTCTCCTCTCCTCAGTCTCCTCTCTCCTCTCCTCAGTCTCCTCTCCTCAGTCTCCTCTCTCCTCAGTCTCTTCTCTCCTCAGTCTCCTCTCTTCTCTCCTCAGTCTCCTCTCTTCTCTCCTCTGTCTCCTCTCTCCTCAGTCTCCTCTCTCCTCAGTCTCCTCTCCTCTCTCCTCACTTCTCTCCTCAGTCTCCTCTCTTCTCTCCTCAGTCTACTCTCTCCTCAGTCTCCTCTCTCCTCAGTCTCCTCTCCTCTCTCCTCACTTCTCTCCTCAGTCTCCTCTCTTCTCTCCTCAGTCTCCTCTCTCCTCAGTCTCCTCTCTTCTCTCCTCAGTCTCCTCTCTTCTCTGCTCAGTCTCCTCTCTGCTCAGTCTCCTCTCTTCTCTGCTCAGTCTCCTCTCTGCTCAGTCTCCTCTCCTCAGTCTCCTCTCTCCTCAGTCTCCTCTCTCCTCAGTCTCCTCTCTCCTCACTCCTCAGTCTCCTCTCTCCTCAGTCTCTTCTCTCCTCAGTCTCTTCTCTCCTCACCTCAGTCTCTCCTCTCCTCAGTCTCCTCTCCTCAGTCTCCTCTCCTCAGTCTCCTCAGTCTCCTCAGTCTCTTCTCTCCTCAGTCTCTTCTCTCCTTTGTCCTCAGTCTCCTCTCTCCTCACCTCAGTCTCCTCTCTCCTTTCCTCAGTCTCCTCTCCTCAGTCTCCTCTCTGCTCAGTCTCCTCTCACCTCAGTCTCCTCTCCTCTCCTCACTTCTCTCCTCAGTCTCCTCAGTCTCCTCTCTCCTCAGTCTCCTCTCTCCTCAGTCTCTCCTCTACTCAGTCTCTTCTCCTCTCTCCTCAGTCTCCTCTCCTCAGTCTCTTCTCCTCTCTCCTCAGTCTCCTCTCCTCAGTCTCCTCTCTTCTCTCCTCAGTCTCTTCTCTCCTCACTTCTCTCCTCTGTCCTCAGTCTCCTCTCTGCTCAGTCTCCTCTCTGCTCAGTCTCCTCTCCTCAGTCTCCTCTCTCCTCAGTCTCCTCTCTCCTCAGTCTCCTCTCTCCTCACTCCTCAGTCTCCTCTCTCCTCAGTCTCTTCTCTCCTCAGTCTCTTCTCTCCTCACCTCAGTCTCTCCTCTCCTCAGTCTCCTCTCCTCAGTCTCCTCTCCTCAGTCTCCTCAGTCTCCTCAGTCTCTTCTCTCCTCAGTCTCTTCTCTCCTCTGTCCTCAGTCTCCTCTCTCCTCACCTCAGTCTCCTCTCTCCTTTCCTCAGTCTCCTCTCCTCAGTCTCCTCTCTCCTCAGTCTCTTCTCTCCTCAGTCTCCTCTCTTCTCTCCTCAGTCTCCTCTCTCCTCAGTCTCTTCTCTCCTCAGTCTCTTCTCTCCTCAGTCTCCTCTCTTCTCTCCTCAGTCTCCTCTCTTCTCTCCTCAGTCTCCTCTCTGCTCAGTCTCCTCTCTCCTCAGTCTCCTCTCCTCTCTCCTCACTTCTATCCTCAGTCTCCTCAGTCTCCTCTCTCCTCAGTCTCCTCTCTCCTCAGTCTCTCCTCTCCTCAGTCTCTTCTCCTCTCTCCTCAGTCTCCTCTCCTCAGTCTCTTCTCCTCTCTCCTCAGTCTCCTCTCCTCATTCTCCTCTCTTCTCTCCTCAGTCTCTTCTCTCCTCACTTCTCTCCTCTGTCCTCAGTCTCCTCTCTCCTCAGTCTCCTCTCCTCTCTCCTCAGTCTCCTCTCCTCATTCTCCTCTCTTCTCTCCTCAGTCTCTTCTCTCCTCACTTCTCTCCTCTGTCCTCAGTCTCCTCTCTCCTCAGTCTCCTCAGTCTCTTCTCTCCTCAGTCTCCTCTCTTCTCTCCTCACTTCTCTCCTCAGTCTCCTCTCCTCAGTCTCCTCAGTCTCTTCTCTCCTCAGTCTCCTCTCCTCAGTCTCCTCTCTTCTCTCCACAGTCTCCTCTCTCCTCAGTCTCCTCTCTCCTCAATCTCTTCTCCTCTCACCTCAGTCTCCTCTCCTCAGTCTCCTCAGTCTCTTCTCTCCTCAGTCTCTTCTCTCCTCAGTCTCTTCTCTCATCTGTCCTCAGTCTCCTCTCTCCTCAGTCTCTTCTCTCCTCAGTCTCTTCTCTCCTCTGTCCTCAGTCTCCTCTCTCCTAACCTCAGTCTCCTCTCTCCTCACCTCAGTCTCCTCTCTCCTCAGTCTCTTCTCTCCTCAGTCTCCTCTCTTCTCTCCTCAGTCTCCTCTCTCCTCAGTCTCTTCTCTCCTCAGTCTCCTCTCCTCTCCTCTCTCCTCAGTCTCCTCTCCTCTCTCCTCAGTCTCTTCTTTCCTCAGTCTCCTCTCTCCTCAGTCTCCTCTCTCCTCAGTCTCTTCTCTCCTCAGTCTCCTCTCCTCTCTCCTCAGTCTCCTCTCTCCTCAGTCTCCTCTCTCCTCAGTCTCTTCTCTCCTCAGTCTCCTCTCCTCACCTCAGTCTCCTCTCTCCTCAGTCTCTTCTCTCCTCAGTCTCCTCTCCTCTCTCCTCAGTCTCTTCTCTCCTCAGTCTCCTCTCTTCTCTCCTCAGTCTCCTCTCTCCTCAGTCTCTTCTCTCCTCAGTCTCCTCTCCTCTCTCCTCAGTCTCCTCTCTCCTCAGTCTCTTCTCTTCTCTCCTCAGTCTCCTCTCCTCTCTCCTCAGTCTCCTCTCTCCTCAGTCTCCTCTCTCCTCAGTCTCCTCTCTTCTCTCCTTAGTCTCCTCTCTCCTCAGTCTCCTCTCTTCTCTCCTCACTTCTCTCCTCAGTCTCCTCTCTTCTCTCCTCAGTCTCCTCTCCTCTCTCCTCAGTCTCCTCTCCTCTCTCCTCAGTCTCCTCTCCTCTCTCCTCAGTCTCCTATCTCCTCAGTCTCTCCTCTCCTCAGTCTCCTCTCTTCTCTTCTCCTCTCTCCTCAGTCTCCTCTCTCCTCAGTCTCCTCTCTTCTCTCCTCAGTTTCCTCTCTCCTCAGTCTCCTCTATCCTCAGTTTCTCCTCTCCTCAGTCTCTTCTCCTCTCTCCTCAGTCTCTTCTCTTCTCTCCTCAGTCTCCTCTCTCCTCTCTCCTCAGTCTCCTCTCTCCTCTCCTCAGTCTCCTCTCTTCTCTCCTCAGTCTCTTCTCTCCTCAGTCTCCTCTCCTCTCTCCTCAGTCTCCTCCGTCTCCTCAGTCTCCTCTCTCCTCAGTCTCCTCAGTCTCCTCTCTCCTCAGTCTCCTCTCTCCTCAGTCTCCTCTCTCCTCATTCTCCTCTCTCCTCAGTCAATTCAATTCAATTCAATTCAATTCAAATGAGCTTTATTGGCATGACTGTGTAAAATAGCACAATATTGCCAAAGCAATAGACATATACAAACATATACGTACAGGTAGATAAATAAAAGTGAACAATAATAATAATAAAAAAAAAAAATACATTTCAATATTATGCATAAATATATCACAATGAAAAAAAAAAAAAAAAGTACAGAGAGCAGTTTAAGGGAAGAGGGTTCAGCCCTTGTCCCTCATATGATGGCAGGAAGACACATACTGCACTGCCAGGAGAACACACTCTTCTTTCTCTCCCAGAATATAAGACAGTTTGTCTATGAGGCTCGCTTGTTGGAACTGGGGTAAAATCTGAGCTATTAGTGTGAAATAAGAGTCTCTGATGTGTTTATACTTGCTGCACTCGGTGAGGAAGTGCAGCTCATCCTCTACGACTCCATCAGTGCAGTGTGAACACAGTCTGAGCTCTCTGGCTCTCCAGCTCGGCTTGTGCCGGCCCGTCTCCACACACAGACTGTGCTCACTAATGCGATACCTCGTCAGGAGCTTTCTCTGACCATAATTACTGATCTCGGTCAGGTATGGGGCCAATTTATAATCAGACTTTATTTTGTGGAAGTATTTTAATTTATTTACTTGTGTGACCTTTATCTGCCAATCTTGTATGTATTCTTCTTTCGTTATGTTCCCTATTTCTTTTACTTTTGCGTGTCTGAACTGAATTGTTGGATTAAGTTGGTGTTTTTCCACTAAATGTGTCATGGGGTCGCTCTCGGGGTGTCCTGCCCTGTATCTGAGAGCGCAGTGATGGTAACTCTCTGACTGCGCGTCTGATAGATGGAACCAGAACTTTGCGGCTCTCTTCTGGATCTCAGATAGGAGAGGGAATCTGCCTAATTCTGCCCGGCAACCCAGACTCGGAGCGTTTCTGTGAGTTCCCAGTCTCCTCTCTCCTCAGTCTCCTCTCTCCTCAGTCTCCTCTCTCCTCTCTCCTCATTCTCCTCTCTCCTCAGTCTCCTCAGTCTCCTCTCTCTTCAGTCTCCTCTCTCCTCAGTCTCTTCTCTCCTCAGTCTCCTCTCCTCTCTCCTCAGTCTCCTCTCTCCTCTCTCCTCAGTCTCTTCTCTCCTCAGTCTCCTCTCTTCTCTCCTCAGTCTCCTCTCTCCTCAGTCTCCTCTCTCCTCAGTCTCCTCTCTCCTCAGTCTCTTCTCTCCTCAGTCTCCTCTCTTCTCTCCTCTCTTCTCTCCTCAGTCTCCTCTCTCCTCAGTCTCCTCTCTCCTCAGTCTCCTCTCTTCTCTCCTCAGTCTCCTCTCTCCTCAGTCTCCTCTCTTCTCTCCTCAGTCTCCTCTCTCCTCAGTCTCCTCTCTCCTCAGTCTCCTCTCCTCCCTCCTCAGTCTCCTCCGTGTTGTTCAGAGTTCCAGCCATCCACTGCATCCTCTACCAGTCATCACTCCTGTAAGAAGAAACATACTATTCACTGCCAGCATCCCACTCTCCAAACTAGCACTGCACTTACCACTTACCTGCTTTCAGTTCATCCGCTCAGTTGTGGTCTTAATAAACTTCCTGTTAACTTCAATCTCCTTCCTTTGAGTCTGCTTCCATAACCCTGGGTTCACACTGTACGATTTTGGCCACGAAAATGGCCATCTGAGACAAATTTTTCAAATCCTAAAAGATTCCTCTGATCCTAGGCTAAAATCTGAAGCCTTTGGCTGTTAGTTTGACATGTTCACCGACAGCCGACTGTCAGAAGATTTGACTCTCAGTCCTGCAGTGTGACTTCTCCTATGACGACAGTCAAAAGCCATGACCAAAATTAACGCCAGAGATTTCTTGGTATCCACCATTTCAATCCCGCGTGTAATGCAGCTCGCTGTCACCGAACGTGTCATTGATTGATGTAAAACTCCAGATGAGTTTTCTTGTGTGCGACTTCCGTACAGTTTTGCTGGATTTTCTTCACATTGAAGCACTATAAACTTAAATTTCTCCGTCATTTATGGTCATACAGAAAAAAGAAATATAAAAAAAGAATCTGTGATATTTCTACTTTTGTATGTGTCCACTTAAAATCAAATCAAAACATTGTGCTTTTGTAAAATAAAGAAAATAAACAGGGTGTGCGTTCTGCCTCTCCGTCGCGGTGAACTTTTTTTTCTTGAGCACGTCTATAAACTGAAACAAAACTCAGCGAATACTTGTCACACATTTATGAGCCATATACCTTTATAAACATTTAAGTGTGTACTTTTAAATGATCGGATTCAAACTGAAAACAAATATTCTCTGTTTAAGTAATTTGAATAAAACCAACAAGATGTCCAGCTTCTCAAACGCTTCCTAATTATTTTTAATTTGACCACGCCCACTCGCGCAAAAGAGATTCACATGCAAATTTCAAAAATTCAAATTTCATGTTTTTGTTAATGACTAGAGGGATTGGAAAGATAAATCATTCAAACACATCAGTCAGCCACTTTTCCAAAAAGTTTGCTGCATCATTTCACTTTTTCAGGCAGGTTGACAATGTGAAAATTGCATGCACTGTTTTCTGGAACTTCTCAACATTTTCCACAGCTTCACTGATTTGGTGCTCAGCTTCTAATAGTCTTACCAAATTTGCAAGAGCCTTCATCTCCTCACAGCTCCTGTTAGCTTAACACTAGCTTTGAGTTTCCTCAATCTTATTCAGATTCTTCTTCATAGTTCTAAAACAATTTCCATGGCGAAGCTATAGTCATTGTGACCAAAGTTGAAAACAGAGACTACTTAATGTTTTTTTCAAGTTATAAAATGTGAAGAGCGGTGGCTCCCCATTAGGATCGAAAACTGCTTCTCGAGTCTATGCAATGGGAAATGAGGCTGAGAAGACTCTAGCTTCCTTTAGCTTTGATAATGAAAGTGAGAAATTTGATGTAGTTCTAGCTAAATTTGATGAGTATTTCATACTGAAGCCCAATCTAATAGACTGTCACAAAAATTACACTTGATGTGAACTGTTGCGGCTTCGAGCACTTGGATCATTGCGTATGAATTCTGAAAACGCTTGGATTGGCTCATTAACAACTTTGAACTGAATACTTCCTGTGCATATGTAAATATTGTAAATACCTGTCATCTTATGTCACTGTAATATACTCCACAACTTGGCACCACAACCATGTGTCTGTGTCTCATTAAACCTAGCCTTTCCCCCTTGAGCTGAACCTAGTTTATCTGATACTGGTCTACTATTTCTACCTACCATTGCATCACTTATACATGCTACACCTGCATTGAATCTGTCAGAGCTAATAGTGTCAGTGTCAGAAGCACATGTAAAAACACCAATATTAATGGCTGACGGATGACATTGAATCATGAATATTGATGTGTTTCACACCTGAGAAAGACAAAGTCCCTCCCATAATGGCCCTATCAGGTGGGACTGTGAGAGAACCAGAACAAAGAATGAGAAGAGATTTAATGGCTTTTTGATTGTTTGGATTTATTTACAACACAACATAATCCAAAGATACACAACAAATGACAAAAAAGCACATTATTGAGCACACTGATCTAAAGACTTCAGTCACATAACTTTGTGCCATTCCTGAGTACATACCTGTCATTTCCAAGGTGTTTGATTTGTCATTTTACCATGGTCATGTACAGAGACTCATGTGAATGTTGTCATCAGGACTCAGTGGCATCTGTATAAAAAAAAATATTATAAGTTTTTTTAAAAAACCTGTGAACATGCTGATATCAAGAGAAACTATAGGGCTTCATGATTTTGGAATACATTTTAGATTTTTCTGGTTAAAATTGCGATAAATTTTTATTTTTTTAATAATAAATTATATATATATATATATATATATATATATATATATATATATATTTATATATATGTCACCGGGTGACAAGAAGGAACTCAGGGAGCGGAACGAGTTCCCCTGGGGGGAGACTTCCGGTGCGACACCAGGCCGGTTCTGGCGGCCTGTCATGGCCGACCGTGTTGACAAGCGGCAGCTGCAGCGGCTAATCAAGTTGCCATTGGAGCGCGTGTCTCCAACGGGGGATTTAAAAGCGGTTTTTTGAAGAGGGAGGCAGATCGGGGACAGAGCGGTTGTGATCAGCAGGAGGCAGCAGGCGAGAGAGAGAGGCCGAGGCCGTGGCCGAAGCAGGGAAAGGCGGAGGAGGAGGAGAGAGGCATTAGCGATGGGGTAGCAACAGAAGCAGAGACGGGAAAGATAAAGTGCGGCTGAAGCGCGGGGCACGATTGAGATCGAGAACGGACAAGAGACTGGCCAGTAGGACTGGGAGAACGGAACGAGTGCAAGCATTGTTGGATATACAGATCACGACGGTGGATTGGCAGGCCCTGACGAGATGGAGTGAAGGTATACTTTTCACTGTGAAGTGGTGTGTCATTGTAGTGTCTGAAGATTGAAGTGAGCACGTGTGAAGATTTAAAGTGGTTTGATGCATGCACGAGTATGGGAAAATTAAACGCTATCAGCACTCAGAAATCTTTGTCGGGGATCGTTTAGCCCGGTGGGGCGTCAGGAACTAATTTGAACTGCTGTGGGAAAAGCTTTGTACAGGTGTCCCAGTTCATGCTGCTGTGGTAAAGAAAGGAGAAGTTCAGCGCTGTGTGTCGTTGTGAAGATCTGCATTCTGCCATTGCTGTCCTGTGGTAAGAGAAGGCTCAGTTATTAACTGCTGGATTCTGTACTCACCATTGCTGTTCTATGAACAGAGAGAACCCGTTATCCGCCGCTGCATTCTACCATTGCTGTCCTGTGGTAAGAGAAGACTCAGTTATTAACTGCTGGATTCTGTACTCACCATTGTTGTTCAATGAACAGAGAGAACCCGTTATCCGCCGCTGCATTCTACCATTGCTGTCCTGTGGTAAGAGAAGACTCAGTTATTAACTGCTGGATTCTGTACTCACCATTGTTGTTCAATGAACAGAGAGAACCCGTTATCCGCCGCTGCATTCTACCATTGCTGTCCTGTGGTAAGAGAAGGCTCAGTTATTACCTGCTGGATTCTGTACTCACCATTGCAGTTCTATGAACAGGGAGAACCCGTTATCCGCCGCTGCATTCTGCCATTGCTGTCCTGTGGTAAGAGAAGACTCAGTTATTAACTGCTGGATTCTGTACTCACCATTGCAGTTCTATGAACAGGGAGATCCCGTTATCCGCCACTGCATTCTACCATTGCTGTCCTGTGGTAAGAGAAGACTCAGTTATTAACTGCTGGATTCTGTACTCACCATTGTTGTTCAATGAACAGAGAGAACCCGTTATCCGCCGCTGCATTCTGCCATTGCTGTCCTGTGGGAAGAGAAGACTCAGTTATTAACTGTTGGACTTTGTCCCCCCACACTGCTGCTCAGTAAAAGGAGATGACCAACTGCCAGCTGGCCTGAGCCTTCCTCCATCAAAGACTCATCTGACCTGTTTCAACGAGCGGCCCCTACGAGGAGTTCTGCGTCAGTGACATTCCCTTAAAGTTGTTTTTACATTCAATAAAAAGGATCAAGCTTTTATATCACGTCGTTGTCCTGTCTCGTGGTTGTGCTTTGGTGTAGCTCCACCGTCGTTATCTGTATATCCAACAATGCTTGCGCTCGTTCCGTTCTCCCAGTCCTACTGGCCAGTCTCTTGTCCGTTCTCGATCTCAATCGTGCCCCGCGCTTCAGCCGCACTTTATCTTTCCCATCTCTGCTTCTGTTGCTGCCCCATCGCTTTTGCCTCTCTCCCTCTCCTCCGCCCTTCCCTGCTTCGGCCTCGGCCTCTCTCTCTCGCCTGCTGCCCACTGCCGATCACGACCGCTCTGTCCCTGATCTGCCTCTCGTGCCTCTTCAAAACGCCGCTTTTAAATCCCCCGTTGGAGACACGCACCCCAATGGCCGCTTGATTAGCCACTGCAGCTGCCGCTTGTCAACACAGTCAGCCATGACAGGCCGCCGGAACCGGCCTGGTGTCGCACCAGAAGTCTCCCCCCAGGGGAACTCGTTCCGCTCCCAAAGTTCCTTCTTGTCACCCGGTGAAGCCTAATGTTTGGAGTGTTTTGCTTTTCAAACACACAGCACGAGTGACTCAAACTCACAGCGCGTGCAGAGAACATATTTCAACATGTTTCTGTCTATATAGCCTATATACCCTATATATATATATATATATATATATATATACACAGTGGGGAGAACAAGTATTTGATACACTGCCGATTTTGCAGGTTTTCCTACTTACAAAGCATGTAGAGGTCTGTAATTTTTTTTATCATAGTACACTTCAACTGTGAGAGACGGAATCTAAAAAATTCAGAAAATCCAGAAAATCACATTGTATGATTTTTAAATAATTAATCTGCATTTTATTGCATGACATAAGTATTTGATCACCTACCAACCAGTAAGAATTCCGGCTCTCACAGACCTGTTAGTTTTTCTTTAAGAAGCCCTCCTGTTCTCCACTCATTACCTGTATTAAGACACCTGTCCACACACTCAATCAAACAGACTACAACCTCTCCACAATGGCCAAGACCAGAGAGCTGTGTAAGGACATTAGGGATAAAATTGTAGACCTGCACAAGGCTGGGATGGGCTACAGGACAATAGGCAAGCAGCTTGGTGAGAAGGCAACAACTGTTGGCGCAATTATTAGAAAGTGGAAGAAGTTCAAGATGACGGTCAATCTCCCTCGGTCTGGGGCACCATGCAAGATCTCACCTCGTGGGGCATCAATGATCATGAGGAAGGTGAGGGATCAGCCCAGAACTACACGGCAGGACCTGGTCAATGACCTGAAGAGAGGGACCACAGTCTCAAAGAAAACCATTAGTAACACACTACATCATCATGGATTAAAATCCTGCAGGGCACGCAAGGTCCCCCTGCTCAAGCCAGCGCATGTCCAGGCCCGTCTGAAGATTGCCAATGACCATCTGGATGATCCAGAGGAGGAATGGGAGAAGGTCATGTGGTCTGATGAGACAGAAATAGAGCTTTTTGGTCTAAACTCCACTCACCGTGTTTGGAGGAAGAAGAAGGATGAGTACAACCCCAAGAACACCATCCCAACCATGAAACATGGAGGTGGAAACATCATTCTTTGGGGATGCTTTTCTGCAAAGGGGACAGGACGACTGCACCGTATAGAGGGGAGGATGGATGGGGTCATGTATCGCGAGATCTTGGCCAACAACCTCCTTCCCTCAGTAAGAGCATTGAAGATGGGTCGTGGCTGGGTCTTCCAGCATGACAACGACCCGAAACACACAGCCAGGGCAACTAAGGAGTGGCTCCATAAGAAGCATCTCAAGGTCCTGGAGTGGCCTAGCCAGTCTCCAGACCTGAACCCAATAGAGAATCTTTGGAGGAGCTGAAGGTCCATATTGCCAAGCGACAGCCCCGAAACCTGAAGGATCTGGAGAAGGTCTGTATGGAGGAGTGGGCCAGAATCCCTGCAGTGTGTGCAAACCTGGTCAAGAACTACAGGAAACGTATGATCTCTGTAATTGCAAACAAAGGTTTCTGTACCAAATAGTAAGTTCTGCTTTTCTGATATATCAAATACTTATGTCATGCAATAAAATGCAAAAATCATACAATATGATTTTATGGATTTTTGGTTTAGATTCCATCACTCACAGTTGAAGAGTACCTATGATAAAAATTACAGACCTCTACATGCTTTGTAAGTGTGAAAACCTGCAAAATCGGCAGTGTATCAAATACTTGTTCTCCCCACTGTATATATATATATATATATATATTCATAACACAACATTTTGTTTTTATTATTAGTGTACACAAATAAAAGAAGACATTTAACAGTTTTGAATGATGTATAATACTTGCCTGTATGACAAAAATCTACGGAGTTATGTGAGTTTCTTTTGCACTGATAAGAAAAAAAGGGAGACAATCGCGTCAGCGTGACAGCCGACCCCAGAGGGTTAACATCTGTCCTCCTGGAGCTGGGACCAGACAAAGGATCAGAGGACACCTCAGGACCCTGAATGTGGCGAGGACCCTCACCTAGGTCCTTGAGCAGGTCAGCCTTCTATGCCTGACTCCTAAATCAGCTGTGTGTGGAAATAAAGCCATGTACACTACCCTCTTATTCTCAGTTTGAGGTTCAGAAACCTTTTCTGGGGTCTGACTAGTCATGTTCTATTTTGACTGGGAGGACACATGTCTTTCCCTATGAAAATCATCATCTAGCATCAAAACACACAAGACTGAATGACACAATTTCATAAGCCTGTGCTTAAAGATGGAGTATGTAGTTTCTGCAACTCGAGTGGCACCTAGCAGAATTACAAAAATAAACCATATTTTCAAACAACCTTTGCAGGCCCTCAGCAAAATATATGAATGCAAAATGGACTAAAGACATGTAAACAAGACAAAAACGGGCATGATGTAATGCATCACAGTCGCGATGTTGCCCATCACAATTCAGTGCAGGCATCAGAACCGCGTCTCCTCGCAGCAGATCTTTGTGTGAGTGTGTGACGGAGGGATTCCTGGTGCTGTTTTGACTTTACACATTTTATAAGCTCTTCACAAGTTTTCTGCTGGTCAAAATACCATCATTTGTAGGCTACACACACACAACGAGTGCATTTAGCCCAGCTCACAGCATTGTTTTGTATGTTCGGTACATTCTGTCTCTAAATATACGTCATAAAGACCGACCAATCAGGTTGTGAATATATCCATATGCCTCTAGCTTTGGTATCTTTAGGTTCAGTGTTAAAAATGCCAATGCCAATGCTAAGCGGACCAGGTCTTAATTTTTTGGTCCGAACCAAACGAATTAAGCGAACTGAACTACAAGTGTACACAACTTTAAGCTTCTGCTAAAGGAACACAACAAATAAAGGTCCCATTGGTACTGATCGTATTCCATAGATCACAGACAGCAGAACTCACCATGTTTGTTTTCCTTGGTTTTTAAAGTATTTTGATTATGAAATTAATCAGTAATTTTAAATTTAAAAATAAACTGTTAGAGTTGGGGGTAGGGGTAGGTTTTGTAGCGATAATTGATTGTATAATTTATTGTATGTTTCATTAATAGCTGTTAGGTTCATAAGATTCATATAGACATTCATACTTAATTTGATTTGAAAGCAATATAATTTAGCCCTACAAACAATTCATTCTTAAAACATGAAATAAATGTACTTGAAAAAATCATTTCATTCAATGACATCAACAGGTTTTTTATTTGTCAGAGGTGGACTAAAACAGGCCCTTTTTCATTGCTGTGATGCCAGAGAAATGAACGCAACACCTCGCCATGGATGATGGTGTTTATTAGATAATATCTGTCTGATGAATGCCGCTATTGACCCTAATCACAGCTAATACCATAATCATACAATTTTGGAATGGAATAAGGGTGAAAGAAATGGTGACAAAATAAATTAAATTTATTATATATATTGATAAACCATTGATGAGCTATTCACAACATGGGTGAAAAAGATGTTCACTGCTGCCCATTCCCTGAGCATAGGATAATAAAATGAATAAAAGATAATAAAATTAATCATTTCTTATTTATATAAATACACTTGGATGTCATCACATGTCTGATGACGTTGCAGGGTGTTCAGATTGAATGCATTTTGTCAAATGAAGTAAACGTACTTTAGGAATAGGGAGCAGGGAACACTGCATTGGAAGCCTGTCAATCAGAGCGTAGCGTGGCGCTTTCTCTTAATGAGCTGCTGATCCGAATCTGGTCTGTTACTGAGACGGGGTGGGGTTGTGATTACATGTCAACTTCATACTCATTCAACACTAAAACTGTGCAAAATGCTTTCTCGTAATAATATGTTTCAAATAAATCTAAATGATAAATCTTTGATTCAGACAAATCAAAGATAAATCTCCTCTTGTCCTCTATAAGTCATAATGAAAATTGCATGATGGCCAGGCCTCTTATCACTCTCACACTTCAGGATATCCAAGAATTAGATTTCTGAAAAACAAATATTACCCTATCTATATGTTAGCACAATCAATAGGCACATCTCCATCACATTCTCAAACACGCCATTTGTCAAACAATCTGTTTGTGTCAGTTTTATCATGTTATTATTTCTTTCTAATTCTGTTCTCAACAAAAATCAAAATGTCTGTCTGAGCACTTCACTAGAGATGGGCCAAGTTGGATAAGAAGTGGGTTCTTGGATTGTGTGTCAACAGGAGACTTAGGCTTGGAAGTAATAAATCCTAAATCTGTTCTGTCCCCTTACATTCATAGATAAGGCAGCCCAGAATCAAACTCATCTAAATTTCTGTACGCAGGGCCATTTGTGTGTGTGTGTGTGTGTGTGTGTGTGTGTGTGTGTGTGTGTGTGTGTGTGTGTGTGTTTTGTTCCCCCCAGAACAAACACAGAGAAAAATCATGCCAATGTGAAGACATGGTCAACTGAACACCTCAGCAGTGAATGCTACTATTTGTCAATTATTATTTAAATAAATGCATATTTGATGTGGTTTCTGCAGACCATCTAAACTAAAATTGTACAAAAATTTTAGATGCCTGTTAGATGCTAATGTTGTACAAACGAAATTTATATATTTTGCATTGCACAGTCATCCGTTCATGCCTTTATGTGTGACAATGTCAGTACTTGAGCTGACAGGCTATTCATCACTCTGCTAAGACGCAGCATTGCATTCTGCCTGCTATTATGACAGCCACATTATTCATCAGGATTAGGGCCAACCACACAGGCCCCTGTGCGTCTGCACCAGTTCCAGTTCTTTATCGATCTGTTCTCTCCATTACCAAAAAGAGGGGCTATCTGCATGACAGCGAGCACACTGTGCATGTTGATGATGCTCTTGCCTGCTGCACAATTTGTTTTTTATAGAGGAGAAGGTGAGGAGAGAGATAAAGAGGCACTGTACCGACTCTCCTGAGAGAGCCATATAATGGAGTGCTGGATGACTTAAATACGCAGAGAAGAAGGGCCTTCACCGGAGAAGAGTGATGCCACTTCTCTTTGAACAGTTTAAGTTATCTTGGACTTTCAATGTTTTGATAAGGAATGAATGAGGTTTTTGGGGCACAGCTTGATTTAGATGTTATGTAAATAGCCAGATAGCTCCAAAAACAATTTAGTATGATCTAAATCAACTTGTATGCTTGTTTTCTTAGGAAATCATGCTCTCTGAGCAGTGCTAGAAGATAAACAGAGGCAAGTGTATCACAATGTCTCTTCCCTTGCTTCCCGTGAATCAAATGTTCCACAATGAAAGTAAATTAATGAAAGCTGGTTTTTAATCAACACATATCATGCTTGTAAACATGTATATAGATTACAATGGTGTAATGCTCACCTAGCCATGGATTATCCTGCTTATACCAAGGTCACTTGCCAGCACTGACAAGTTAAAGTTGTCATTTATGTTTGCAACTCAAAATTTGACTGAAGGGTAATAATAATGTTTATTTTCTTTAGTTATTTAGGCTATGTGTGGTAAGATCTCACATGCATACTTTCTTCAGACACAGAGATCACATTCACACAGCACAAGAATACAGTTGTCAGTGCTGTTTTTGAGTCTTTAACCCCCTGGGGCCGGCGATACCAGCTCGCTTTTTTTCTTATGAGTGCAAAAGAAATACTCTAAATACTCTGTTGACTTTGATCTTCCATACAAGTTTCAAACATCAATCGATCCTGTTAAGTGTGTATTATTTTTGTGTATACTCACAATAAAAACAAAGTGTTGTGCTTTTTGCCAAATAAAGAAAAATAAACATGATGCGAGTTCTGCTTTCTCTCTGTCAGTGAAGTCAATTCTGAAACACGTCCGAAAATGAACTGTAACTCAGCGAATACTCAGTCAAACAGGCATACAGACACACAGGCATGAAGCTTAAATTATCTTCTTTTAAATGAAGTATTTTTTATAAAAAACAAATATTCTCAGTGTATGTAATATGTATGAAAAGAGGGAGATGTCAGTCGTTCTCATCTCAGCTCATTATGTTTTAATGTGACCCCGCCCACGGAGAGCGCGCGCTATTCAAACGCAAATGATCTGAGGCATCCATGCAAACCTGTGAACGCCCACATCAGCTGGATAACACACACCGCAAGTTCACTTTCAGAGTCATGTACTTTACGACGCTGTGAGGAATAATACTATCTTAATAATAATCCTGGAAAATTTACCTCAGAAGTGCTGGAAGTTTCATTTCGAGGATCAACAGATCCAGCTGAGGAATAGGTCAGTTCTATATTTGCTTTGTTCTAATCGCAAATGGAGGGTCCACACAAATGGAGATGAATTGGGGCCCCCTGTCGGAGACCACTTAAGTCAGGAGGGCATGAATACGAAAGACGTGATCAACTACAGTAGTCGCTGTCTCTCTAGCAGACATTCATTTGGGTTGAGGGATGAAATGTGCTACCTTCGAGAACCGGTCCACTACTGTCAAGATGACAGTAAATCTCTGAGAGTGGGGGAGGGCTATAACAAAATCAAGGGCAATATGGGAACATGGTCTCAAAGGCATCGAAGGCGGAAGAAGTCCAACTGAGCACAAACTGGAAGTCTTGGAAACAGCACAGACCAAACAGACCACGAACTGACAAACATCATGGCCATAGATGACCACCAAAATCTCTGTATAACTAGAGCTAGGGTGCGACCAACTCCAGGGTGACAGGCATTTCTGGAGGAATGGCACCAACAGAACGTCTGGACAAGCTGCCTCTGGCACGAACAACCAACAGAGTGGGATTTTTGGCGAGGGCTGTTGCCCCTTGAAAGGCTGAGCGAACCTTTGGCGGAGCGAATATATTTTGATTTTTAAGATCAGTCCAAATGATGAAAGGTACCCCAGAACCTTCTAACCAATGACTCCATTCCTCCAAGGCCAACTTGATAGCCAGCAACTCAAGATTATCAAAATATATCATCATTTCGGGGACAATTGATGGAAAAAGAACGTTGGAAAGCTTTAACCATCAGTAACCACTGAACTACTGGTGGGCTCTCTCTTTTACTGGACGGGAGCATGCCTGATGACCTGGAGATGATGGTGAAGACATGCGTCCACTTGGAAAGCGAGATCCAGCAGTCCATCAAAAGACTTGGGTAAGTCCAGAGCATAGAGATCATCTTTGATGCAGTCAACCAACCCATGCAGGAATAAGTCCCACTGCGCCTCCTCGTTCCAGTTGCAACTGGCAGCCAGCGTCCAGAACTCGATGGAATAGTCCACTACAGATTGTGTTCCCTGGTTGAGTTCGACTAGAGCCCGGGCTGCTTCTCTGCCCTGCGATGAGCGGTCAAAAACCTTCTGTTGTTCATCAGCGAAGGACTGGAATGAGGCACAGCATGGATGTTTCTGATCCCACACTGCCGTACCGCACAGACATGCCAGACCGGTCAGTAGTGAAATAACATAGGCCACCTTAGATTGCTCAGTGGGAAATGCAGATGGCTGCGGAGAAAAAGCTAGAGAGCACTGAGACAAAAACACCCTGAAGTGATTTGGCTCACCCAAATAGGATGCTGGAGGGTTGATCTGAGGTTCTGATCATGATATGGTGAACAGAGTAGACTCAAGTGGGGACGGCAGTGGTGTGGGTGCAGGGGACTCATCTCGAGATGGTATTCCTTGGACAAAGGGAGGGGAGTTCGGTAAATTTTGCTGCCAAGTCTTCGATCACTTGCCCAGTCGATCTGGTGTTGGGCAAGATGGGAATCCTGAGGAGCGAGTAACTTCTGTATTTCTGTCCATGTTGATGGTCGGATCATTATGTTATGGTAAATAGTGGACCCAGATGCAGAAAATAGAATGAATGAAGTTTAATAAAGAAACCAGAAAATAACACAGACAGTCAGAACAGAAAAGGTAATCCAAATGTCTTGATGATGAAGATGATGATGAAGCTTGGCAGGCAATAACTGCAGTGGGGTAAATAGATGGCAACAGAGATGAAGGCAGAATGTCTGATGGATGATGGCTCGGAGCAAGGGGAAAACAAAATGGGAGAAACGAAAGCATGACAGTAACAAACACCACAGTCAACGAGAACGATCCGACAAAGACAACACACCAAAGGGCTTCTCATAAATGGAGAAGGAAAAGCGTGCAGGTGTCGCATTAAAGGTACAAAATGTAAGATTTTTTTCCCGCAGGCCGTATCCAGATCTGACGAAGGACCTTCGCCTGGACCCGATGTCAACGCACTGCTGAAGTGCCAACTAGTCTCTCCCTATGGAGAATCCCTCTACCACTCTACAGATAAAGCGTTGTCGGGAAAACTCAATTTGCGTATCTACCCCGAATTGATCAAATAAAATAAAATTCTGTATCAAAACTATAAGGAAACACCAGTACTTTGTTTAGGCTTGGTTTGTAGGGAATTACAAACCTGCGCACATATATTCAAACGCACATAGCTATAGAACCAATTCTTAATGCGCATGTGAACGCCATCAGCGTTTCTCACAGGATCGCGTTTAAAGTCTGTGTAGAGGGAATGGTGTCGTCTTAGCGGCCCCTAATTTAATAACAAATGATCATTGCGACGGAAGCGAATCAATCAAAACTAACTTTAGCTGGAAAATAACTTTATTAAAGAACCGCTATAAAGCCAAAACAATCTTACCTTAAATTATACGTTTATCTCTGTAAAGCTGTTTTGAAACAATCTACATTGTTAAAAGCGCTATATAAATGAAGATGACTTGACTTAATCAAATATTAAAAAAAAAAACTTTCACAGTGTGATATATTTCATGCAGTAGTGTACTTAGATTATCCCAAAAGTTTGGAAAATTTGTAAATCCAGAGAAATTCCAGTTTTAAATAATGGCTCGTCCCTTAATTGTCATTTTCGTCTATCTATCCACGCTATCCTCAGTTTCCGCTTGTAGAAACCATAGGTATAATACATAGATGCCTCATTATGTAATATACGTATACGCCGCTATACGTAAGCCGCTAATGAGGCATCTATGTATATATAATAATGATGATACAGTATCTCGCGCGCCACTGTTGTGTTGTTCAGTCATCATGGTTCACGATTACTGATGGGTGTTTGGCAAGTACAGAAAATTAAAAAAAACATAAACGTAGATCAACTGAGACAAGTAGGCTTTGGGAAAACCTGAGAAATTTAAGATGGAGAGCTTCGCTACAAACTTGGACTTGACAGAGGCTCTCGCATGTGTTTTAATAGACATGTAAGCAAATGTATATTATTTATTTATATTGCACTTTGTTTGTACTTCAGTAATGCTTTTTATCAAGTCTGGTCACCAAGTCTATGGCAGTGAAATTAAATACAGTACGAGTTGCACAATATTTAACGATTACTTGCAAATACTGTGGGTTCGTTCAAATGTACTTTTAGTAGGATTGTTTTAAACATGTAAACCTGCGCAGCATTAACCCACCAAATCATTTGACAAATAGTCCCATATTAGAAACAGGTGAACATAGCATTACATTTCACGTTCCTTGCAGGATGAATTCATTACGATGACATAAAATAATGTGATCAAACGTACAAGTAATACAAAAACTAATTTACTAGCTGATGTATGATTTATAAGATTTGTGAATTCCATACATCTCTGGATGGTGAAAACAACATCTCCCATCGTTCCACTCTCCTTCATAGCATCATCAAGCTTTATTATTGTTTTGAAAATGCACCCTCTGGCGGCAAAAACGTACATATTGTACCTTAAATCAGGTGATGGCGAGCAATAAGCATTGCTGAGCAACGTCGTGCACACCCACAAAACACCTGAGGAAATACAGAAACAAAGCCGAGGATGAATCCTCTCATGACACTTTCACACTATAAACCTGGTAAATTATCCCTGTGCAGAGAGAGAGGAATCAGACGACTCTCGACTCGATCCTCCAGTAGAGTTGTGCTGAGACAGTGGTTGGTATCAATATCATTTAAGTGTGTGACACGCTGTGCAAGTGTAATAGTAGACTGGGTCAATGTATGGATCCAGCCGTCTGGGCCATGTGTGATTTCTCTGCCACTGGTTTGGCTCTGTGAATCCTTAAGACTGTGATCAAACAATCAAAAGTTGACTAAAGCTTACTTAAAACATTGTTTCAGGTCATTAGTCAACAAGTCAAGTCATTAGTCAACAAGTCAAGTCATTAGTCAACAAAATAAATATTCACCTATCTGTAAATGGCACAGTGTTTCAATCCATGCAAGCTGTTTGTATAATTCTGTTCATATGAAGCGACTGAAGGAAATATTTATAATAATACAATTTCACTCCTAGAAGGAAAGAGAGAGAAAGGTCTACCTTTTTCTGAAGCACAGTATTCCTGTGATTTATCACCAGTCCGAGTGTTTTTGCCATGCCTCCAGCAGACTCTCTGTGTGCTGGTCAAACAGAAGACTACATGCATATTTGAAAGAATGTTTAAGGCTATAAAAAAGGAAGGAAATAATAATAAGAGTAATTTGGATAAGCATGTTTGTTGCTAAATTGATTTAAAAAAAAATGTTTTTATGTATTTATTTTATGATAGGTATACTACAAATACAGTTACATATTTATGTACTTAATATAAATACCCTGCAATTGTACTGTTGGTTTATTAAATTGGTATACTTTAAGTCTGCTAAATTGGAACAACTAAGTTTGTACTAAATGCACTTTAATTATCCGGAAATAGTGCTGAAATAGTTCAACTAAAGATATACTTAAGTATATCTGATTGTGCTAAAGTGGAACTATTGTGAGTATACTTTAGGTACACTTTAAATATCTTGCATTTAAAGGGTCATGAAACCACAAAACACTTTTTTTTTATGTGAACAGAAATTTACAGACTGCACATCTTTGAAAACACTAAAAGGTATTCATTAAGTTTATTCATAAGTGGAAATGAGTTATTTTTGCATTTTTTAGAGCAATTTCGTCATGTATTCTGACATCAATGTGTAATACCGGCAAGATCGGGAGTGGTGATTGGCTGGATGAACGAGCTGACATCAGCCGGCTCCGAGCGCTTTCTGCATTTATTCAAAGTAAAAGAGCTCGTTCAATCCAATCATTGTAGTATAAATGAGAATGAGATCGAATTACAGCGGAGAATGTCAAGAAACACTGGTAAAGCGCTGTTCATTCACCTCTCTGCCTGTTCTGCGGTGTTGTTGTCCTTCAGCCACATGTGGCGTAAGTGTATTTCTTCAGTAACACAAGAGTGATGTTTGCATTTTCCCCGCGATGCGTTTAGAGCTGGAGTTTGACTGCAAATACGCATTACAGCGGTTTCTGCGCGGAGTTTAACAATACTCGCAACACAGATCATAGATCATATACGGACTGTAGCGAGCCTGTTTCATAGTTTTATGGACATTTTTCATACAGCTACTCTAGTGATCTAAACATGAACCAGCACAGTACATGTGTATGCGTGTAGCGGTTGTTCCTCTGCGTTGTGTTATTTTGATGTTAATCAAGGATTTTCCACTCAATCTGGTTGTGTTGAAAGATGACTTTAATAACAGTACGTCTCCTCTCTGTGTGGTAAAACACACAAACAAACAGGCACTGACATCAGCAACTCTTTTTGCTCTTTTGCCTCTCCTCTCCAGTGACAATGCAGGAAAGAGCGAGTGCGCACACACATACATTACAACACACATACATTATATGCAATAATAGTAACAGTATAACTACTAATATTAGTAATAATAACAATAATAATAATAATCATCGTTATTATTATTATAATTAATTCACCAACATGTCCTTCTTATATAAAAAATAATTCAAAACAGCATTACAGTGTTTCTTAGATACCAACTAACATACCTGTGTGGTAAAACACATGAACAAACAGGCACTGATATCAGCAACTCTTTTTGCTCTTTTGCCTGTTAACCACAAATACATGTTGTTAAATACACCAGGTAGTCAACCACAGAAAACACGATGCACTGTGCATTATGTATAGCAGACAAATTAATGTTAATAATTTTTCTATATTAATGTGTCTGTAGCAGGTCTATGTTTTATTGATTGTTGTCTCCCCTTTTCCTGCCCTCTGCACGTCCACTTTTCCACAACTTTACACGCCCATTCTTTGAGACGTTTCAGCCTAGGTGTGAACGATCGGGCTAAAACATGGGGGTTTCATTAAAGACTGATGTTATACAGTGATAATGCTCGTTTGGAGGGCGTTTTTTCCAGATCTTATGAAGTCACAATATTCCTCATTTAAATAGTCATGGAATATGCAAAACAACATTAAACATGTGTTTACATGCACGTTTTTAACCTGATTATGCTAAAGGTGCAGTGTGTAGTTTTTAGCGGCATCTAGTGGTGAGGCATCTAATGTCGTCGTCTGAGACAGCAGAGAGTAGGCAGTTAAGAGATGAGGTTTCTTTACAAAGATAAATTAAGAAATTAGGTTTTACTAAATTTCTCAGTAAAACAATATGTTATTGCGAATATTATTGTTACTTGTTTTATCCGCTGACATCCCAGGAGGGATGAATACCATCTCTTTTTAATAGGTCAGGTCTGCCCCAAAAACTTTTCCAATTGTCTATGAATTCTATATTATTTTGTGCACACCACTTAGACAGCCAGCCATTGAGTGAGCGAACAGGAAGGGGGCCAGAGAAAATTACAGTGCCTGACATCATACTTGCGAGTTCACACACCTCTTTAATATTAATTTTGGTGATCTCCGACTGGCGGAGACTAACATCATTAGTGCCGACGTGAATAATAATGTTAGAGAATTTACGATTAGCATTAGCCAGCACTTTTAAATTTGCTTTGATGTCAGGCGCTCTGGCTCCCGGCAAACATGTGACTATGGTGGCTGGTGTCTCTATTTTCATGTTCCGTGTGATCGAGTCACCAATTACTAGGGCACAATCAACAGGATTCTCAGTGGGTGTGTCACTGAGTGGGGAGAACCTGTTTAATGTTGTAATCAGAACAGAAGAGTGGTGTTTTGTCCCGCGACTACAGCGTCTCACCGTCACCCAGTTGCCCTGCTGCACGGGCTCTACTTCAGCCGGAACCGAACAATGTACAGAGTTCACTAAGCTAGTCGCATCCAAAGCAGTATCTAAAGCCCTTGCACTCTTACAATTAGCCTCGATTAAAGTTTGGATGCGTGTCTCTAGTTCTGAAATCTTCCCCGTCAGCTTTACTATCTCCCTGCATTTATCACATGTAAATCATGTGCTGACGTTGAAGGCTATGCTACACATGTTGCATGAAGTGCAAGTGAAACAAGTTTAAAAATAAATAAATAAATAAAAGAGCGCACGGATGGCACGCTAACAGGCTAGCGAATTACTAGCGTGTTGTGCCAGCAATAACGATTTAGATTGAAGCTAGCGATGTCAGGTTAATGTGTGATGTTGAGTAAGCTATATTTAGCAGTATAAACAACAAGGAATGATAGTAAATAATGATTCAAAACAGAAAGATATATGAAGCTTGCAGACGCAAACCAACGCAACAGCAGCAGAAGCAACGAGGCAGAAGGCACAGTGAAGAAAGGACGCGGCAAATAAAACACCAACCAACCGTCTTTTCTTTGTGCGTGATTCAGCCATTTCTTCATTCAAAACAAGAGCCAGAGCAAGTAACTTTACATTGTGACAGCAATTTTTATGCTAAAAAAAAACTTTTATGCTGCATAAGCACTCTCTGCAGCTAGATCTTTTCAGAAGAGCTCCTGGCTAAAAACGCTTTGTGGAACAGATGGCCTCACCAGTGTCCTAACCAGACATGATGCGGTGAGATTCCAACGAGAAGCAGTTTCTGTCCACACCAGACGCGACACGACAAAATCGATCAAAAATCACAGCCAATCAGAAGAGCATGTGGACGGAGTCTCTCTGCATTGCACCTGCAACCAGATGGATAAACACAATCAAATGAATAAATATTACACCATTTTAACATTATTAAAAATACATACTGAGTGACTGACTGAAAAAGTCTCTCCAATGTCTCTTTCAATACGGCTGTTATAAATGATATTCAGACTCACATTAGATACCTTTAACATTAAATAAAGCACATAATCAGTACCCGAGATTATCATTTTCATAGTTTGTATGTTGTTCCAGCCCCGGCATCACAGAAATAGAAACTGTTTCTAAACTAGAACTGTTGCATATCGCTATTATAACTGGTTAGGACAAAAACTCTGATTAACATGGAAAATATGTTTTTTTTTATCGCTGGTCTGGTCTAGACACGGTGTTACTCTTCGAATTCTAGGACTCAATGCAGCAATTTATCTGTGTGCCACTTGTGTGTCATAAGTTTTTCACGAATTAAGCCACATTTCAACATGATACAAATAATTCCTTTGGAATCCACACACGACCAAATGTTCTTCCATTTTAAAAGCGCAACACGGAAATTTGGGACTTAGAAAGTGAAAGGAAATCATGTCAAAACAATTGGGAAATGAGGAAAAGATTCATTTTTGCGTTTCACAGGGAGAAAGGTCATATGCTACAATGAAAACGTGGGCTTGAGTGAGAAAAGATAAACAAGTGGTTGTGATTTGCTGCCTTTCACCGTATCTTTTAAGTGGTAATAGGATAACCCTGGACACACGGGCCGCCTATCACACCGGCCCTCACACTCGACCTCTGTGTGAGCCAGAAAACACCCGCTTTGTTTGCTGCTATTGGGTCCTATGTGCCTTTCCGTAATGAAGTGACCTGAAATAATGGAAAGCACTCCGCCTCACTTGGATGATTTTTGCTGGGATAAGAGCAGGGATCCTGATTCCGAGACACAGTTCATTTCATTTTTCGCCTCTGATGAGATCTCCGTTATCTGATCAAATTGAACAGCCATTACCGGCTCTAGTTGAGGCAGGCTGACTGCTCCTAACAGAAATCCTATGCACTCCACTTTGTCAGCGTTTCTGAATTCATTGTCACCAGGGGTTGAGCTGGATGATAGGAATAATCTGGCACAACCAAGATTGACAGTTCATTTCAGAAATCAATATTTACAATTTACTTCTTTCAAAGTTCATTCTGGGAGAAGATTCCATATTATCCCTTTCCAAATAAGCTGATCATATCTCGACTGGGGTCTAAAATGGGTTTCCCAAAATGTGCATTTTTGGTAAAAATCAATGTCGGCGTTGTTGGCTTTAATCTGGCCTTTGATGACAGTAAATCTTTATCTTTTCAGTGGCAAGCGGCGGTAGGGTGCTGAGAACATTTCCTCTCAGAACAAAGGCCCTTGCCCCTGCAGACTCTGCTCGACACATGGGGCCCTAATATAGCTGGACGTGCCTCCGACGGGTCATTAATCAGACCCGGTGACAGCCAGCTCTCCTCATCCAGCGCAGACACATGAAAAGAGAGAAACACACGGGTTATAGAGAGCCTGCTCTCGTTGGGGTTTCCTTCCGTCTCAAAGTCATCTACACAAATACAGGTTTGGATATTCCTCGCTCCCTTGCAAACAGGATCTCGTAAAATGCTGTTGATAATCTAGGATTTGTTTTCATTTAATCCACATTTTAAATCAGGATACTCTGGGAAAAAAAAGACTATTAATGTCTAGTTGTGAACTTAAAGTCAGACACTACCTGCAAAACAATTGCTTTTTTTCTTCTTTTTTTCTTTTATTGTTTTGCTTCAATTACATGTCTTCTTTTCTGACTTCTATCAGAAAGAAAACATTCAAAATGTACATGTATGTGTTTATTTTATTGCACTTGATCTATTTGCGTCTGTAGATTTCAGTCTTTAAAGGTGGTGAGTTTGAGACTGAAATCTTCACTTCAGCAGCTTTACACACATAAAACTACAGGTTTATTCATATCTATATTCTGAAGGTTTGTTCATATATCATTCACATGATTTATACAACATTTAATTCCTAAAAACATGAAGAAAATGTATTTGTTTTCTGTCTGTTGACAGTATTATTTCTGGAGTGATATAGAGAAATCCAGAATCCCCTCTGTAAAAAGCTTTAACTCTAACCCATGTCAACAAAATAAATAAAGAATCATGAACCTGACTTCATCTAATGTTCAGATTTATGTTCAAGTGAGTATCATATTTAATCAAATAATAACTCATTTGCATATTTATAATTTCAGAAAACTTGTAATACAGAACAATTGAGTTGTGAATGTACTGTGATTAATAAACTGGACAAGGTATATTGAAATCTATTAGTTACTTGCCTTAAAGGATGATTCTATCCAAATTAGTTCACAAAAATTACTAACATATATGTCAGTCATTTTTGTAACATATATGTCATTATCATGTTGGAGTCGTCAGAAATGAGGGCGAGGGGATCCAAATGAAGGAAAAGGTTCAATTAATATAACAGCAAACACATACAAAGTGTAGACACCAGAAAACTAAAGGAACCAAATCACAAAAGCTAGCTAAATAAATAAATAAATACATTTTAGAATAAACCTCAAACTGCTATTTCCATTAGTTTGTGTAAAATGTTTGGGAAGAAAGCTTAGAAAGCCCCAAACGTTTGGCTAAAGCACTGATATTTAAACAAGTAATAAAAACTCGGTGAGTGTTTTAGCGCAATTTTCTCACCTCATGGGATCACAACACTAAGAGATAGTAAATCTTTTCCTGGATTTTTTTTGTGCGTTCCCGAGATTAGACCTTCCTTAACATAATGCCGAAAACCCGAAGTCTCTAGGTGGTCTGGCTGAGGAGTAGATAGAAGTGCAAGATTGGTGCGCACAGACAGAACAGAAATCATGAGTTAACAAGCGCAATTTTGTCCGGTGGAAAATTGCGCTAAAAATATGAAACACTTATTTTTTTAATTATTTGGTATGATGATCTATTTCAAGACCAATTCAATATTGAGCTCATGCTTTTAAATTCTATTGATTTTATTCTGGATTTCTGTTTTATAGAGTGAGAGGCTCTACATTCATCTTTTACATCACATTCTACAAATCAAATACATAAAATCAGATCAAAGTAGAATGGTGTGGATAGTGAAACTGCTGCTGGGACTCAGATTTCCTTGCCCTTTAACAGGCTTTTCCTATAGTTTACAAAAACAAGAAAATATCAAACTTCACTGAGCAGGTTTCATCCCATATAATATTATATAGTAAAAAAAATTTTTTTAAATAAAATAAAATATATGTCTTGCCATTTTTGTAGACGGATGTTTGTGTGGAACATCTGCATTGTAATATATTTCTGAACACTAGGTGTCACTGAAACACAAGCATGTGCACAGCTGAGACATGCAGAAGTGTGATTGAGGAGAATGCTGTTATAAAAGACCCTAACCCTAACCCTAATGCTATAATAAAAGACCCTAACCCTGATCTAATGCTGACATACTGCAGCCCGCCTAAAACTTATCCTGTACAGGAGATTGAGCCATAGAGGATACCCAGAGAAAAGTCAGAATAGTATAAGAGAAATAGAATTGATGTGATGGAAAGTGTTTTTTGTTTTTTTTAAAGAGAACCAAGGGAATGGTGTGTTGAAAGGAAGGGAGCATTGAGCGAAAAACAGCGAAAGGAGTGGTTCAGTGCCATCAAAAACATGCGCCGGCCAGTGCACTCCTGCGGAAATGGGGGGACTGTGGAAAGCCGAAGTATTGGGTCGTCGCGGTTTACGAAAACACACTTGGTTCTGAACCGGGTGATCCCGACGGGAATTGAGTGAGGGAACGAAAAGGATGCCAAGCTGGCTCCTGAGGGGGCCGATGCTGTCTCACTAAGTTTTTCTCATAAATTTCACCACTAGCCCGGGCCAGAGAGCTGGCTGGAAGTTGGGGAGGGGATTTTGTTATGTTAGAAGTAGTGGGGGGTGAAAGGGGATATAAAAGGTCAGATAATAGAAGGTAATTAAGAAAAGAGGAGGTTTTCTTGGGAGTATGATGCCGGGCCAGGATTATCGAGCTGTAGCTCTTTGGGTAATGGTTCGGTTCGCTGGTTCGGAGTAAATTCAGGTTGAAAATTTCGTACTCCTGTGTAGAAATGAGTAATAAGTTAATTAAAATAGAAAAGGGTGGGGGATAGATAGGGAGCAGGATAAGTTATCATGGTGTCGGAATGGGATCGGAGAGAAAGGGAAGATTCTCTTGGGAGTATGATGCTGGACCAGGATTATCAAGCCATGACCTCTTGGTCCTTCGCTGGTCCGGAGTAAATTCAGATTGAGGATTTCGTACTCCTGGGTGAGGACGGATGGGTGTGTTAAGGATGGTAGGAGGGCAGGCCATGATTCAAAAACCCTTTATATTAAATCAGGAGGAATTTTACATACAGGGTTCCCGCGGGGTCTTAAAAAGCCTTAAAAGCATTGAATTTATTAATTTGGAAATAATACCTTAAAAAGACTTTAAAAAGTCTTGAATTTTGATGTCTGGGTCTTAAAAATTGTGCTGTATGTAAATTGTACTTTTCCTCAAAAGTTTAATTTGTCAACCACGATTATTTTGATTAAATAACGTAGTATAACTAAAGAGTGGCGGAACCAATAATTGAGAACGCAACGCAGCCCCGGGTCACAGTACAAAATACTGCGAACACGTGATGCCTTTAGTAAATGAAGATCACGCGCTAGAGCACCACAACCATAGACTGCAACACAACACAACACAGACCTCAAGCAACAAGCAAAGGAGAAGCGCGAAAAATCAAAGAAAATCTCAGCATTCCATAGGAAAGGTTGACTGACGCTGTTATATTTTTAACGTTTGTTTTACGTTAGCTAGCTACCAATTTCATTCTGAGGTTATGGGGAAATGTAAATTTAATGAAGCGTGGCTGGATAAAAACTCTTTCCGTCATTGGTTAAAACCAGTGGACAACAACGTTTTTGAGGCTTTTTGCACCATTTGCAAAAAAAGGATTCAGCCAGGTACAATGGGAATGAAGGCATTAGAGTCTCATGCCAAGTCGTCCAAGCACATGAACGCTCTCAATGGACAAAAACAAACTCCTTCCATCGCCTGCATGTTTCAACCAACTAATGTTAGCCAGCTAGCTGCTAATGTGCCTGAAGCGGCAGCAGGAGCTAATGTTAGCCAGCTTGCTGCTAGCGCTGCAGACCCTCCAGCTACGACCGCAACTAGAGTGGATCTGCGCACAGCTTTTGGGTCAACACCAACAACGAAAGCCGAGGTGTTGTGGACTCTTAACACAATCGCTAAACACCAGTCCTACAATGGAAATTAGGGTATCTCAGGGCTTTTCAAGTGCATGTTCCCTGACTCCGACATCGCTAAAACGTTTACTTGCGGTTCCGACAAAACCGCTTACATAGCCAAGTTTGGTTTAGCTATTCACATCAAAGAAGAACTGGTGTCCAAAGTCAACAAATCGCCGTTCGTTCTGATGTTTGATGAGAGTCTCATCGAGACTACGAAAAACAAACAGCTGGATGTGCACGTCCGCTTCTGGAACGAGGGACAGGTTCAGTCCAGATATCTGGGCTCTCAGTTTATGGGACATTCCACTGCACAAGACCTGCTGTCACATCTCAAAGTAGGGATAATCATTTTTTACTTCAAAAGCTCATCAATTTATATTGATAGACTCAATTTGTGTGCATATACTCTTCTGTAACTGCAATATTACATGACCAATTAGTTATTTCCCTTAACAATATGTGCTCATCCAGTCCTCTTATCTTGAGTAATCAAATGCAACCCTTTTTTTCAGGAATGTATGGACAGACTGAACCTCAGGGTCTTGGTGTCCATTTCAATGGATGGGCCCAGTGTGAATTGTAAACTCTTCGACCTTTTCCAGAAAGATCACGCTGAGCAGTATGGAGGTGAGCAGTTTAGAATGCTATTACTGTTTGTGGGTGAGTGTGAATGTGATCTATTAATAATTATAATAATGCATTTTATTTGTAGTGCACTTTACATTGAACAAAGAATCTCATAGTGCTACAGAGCAAAAATTGATGCAGGGGTGCAACATATGCAGTACAAAACAATCTCCATGTGATACAAAATATGAATTTGGTTTCTAATATTAAGTTTTGCAACGAAATCTTCAGGTGCTCAGCTCATTTGTGTGGGGAGCTGTGGCCTACACACGCTACACAATGCATTCAAGTGTGGGTTCACTGCATGGCAGCTGGACAAGTTGCTGAAAGCAATGCACACATTGTTCCTCAATGTGCCCGCCAGGAGAGAGGATTACATCACAGTAACCAAGTCTAGTGTGTTCCCCCTTTCTTTCTGTGCCCATCATTGGGTGGAAAACCTTCCGGTTGTGGAGAGAGCCCTGGAAGTCTGGCCATCACTGCTCTTGTACATGGAAGCAGTGAAATCAAAGAAACTCTCGAACCCTGGAACAGATAGGCCGTTCTTAAATGCAGTGAATAGGTCTGTGACTGTGTCCTAACCCTAGTGCTGGTGCGGCCTTGTCATAGTTTTTGTAATATATGGCTAAGTTGAAATGTCCTGCCTCTCTGTCTGCCTCTCTCTGTCAGCATCTTATGACACAGTTGCAGCAGCCATGAAGGATCCACTCATCTTGGCCAAATTGCAGTTCTACACGGCACTCGCCAGGACCTTCACTCCCTTCCTGAAAAAATATCAGACAGATGAGCCTGTGCTTCCATTCCTTCCGAAGGACCTGACTGAGTTGATGATGGTAATAATTTACTTAAAGTGCAGCTCACCCCCAAATCATTTTTCTTTGCTGATAAACTGTATAAATAAGTGTCTAATAGTGATGTCTACATGTCTGGTAATTATTTTTGCTATTTTATTTCATTTTAGTCAATTTTCTACCAAAAACCGTTAGTGTGGTGCCCTCTTCAGGTTAAAACTTTACACTGTACTTGAATTTGAATCGGGCATCGCTACTGGCTCAGCTATCAGCCATACTGCTGCTGTGGAGTATAAAATACGCCCAGTCTCGGCCACACCTTCGTAGCGAGTTGGAATAGCAAGGAAGTGTTGAGGCCCCCACTCCCCCCGCGCGTCCCTCGGTTCGCTAGGCATTTGCCGCATTTTTCAAACCGGAAATGTAGGTGCAGTAAGACTCTGGTAGGGGGGTGAGTTGCTCTCTAACATTATAATCACCACTGATTGGGCTCAATTGATATGTTTTGACAATGTGGAGTTTGTGGTTAGTATGTGTAATGTAGTGGATACATTGTGCATCAAAATCAGACAATTTGACGTCGGTGATTAATGTGCCGCACCAGACATTTTTGTGTTTGTCTTTTGACAGAGTCTACTCAGACGCTTCATAAAGAGAGAAGTCCTCCATGATATCACTGCCCTGCAGCTGACCAAATTGGATGTCACAGACAAGACCATCTGACTCAGCCCACAAGACATCAGCATTGGTCTAGGTGCAGAGTCAGTCCTTAACCCTCTGAGGTCGACAAACGCGTGGGCGCGTTTTGCTGGATTTTCTCCACATTGTAGCACTATAAACTTAAATTACTCCGTCATTTATGGTCATACAGAAAAAAGAAATATAAAAAAAGAATCTGTGATATTTCTCCTTTTGTATGTGTCCACTTACAATCAAATCAAAACATTGTGCTTTTGTAAAATAAAGAAAATAAACAGGGTGTGCGTTCTGCCTCTCCGTCGCGGTTAACTTTTTTTTCTTGAGCACGTCTATAAACTGAAACAAAACTCAGCGAATACTTGTCACACATTTATGAGCCATATACCTTTATAAACATTTAAGTGTGTACTTTTAAATGATCGGATTCAAAACGAAAACAAATATTCTCTGTTTAAGAAATTTGCATAAAACCAACAAGATGTCCAGCTTCTCAAACACTTGCTCATTACAGTTAATTTGGCCACGCCCACTCGCGCAAAAGATATTCACATGCAAATCTCCACATGGAACGCGAACTCGCTCATTACCTCAACAACAAAACACTTCACTTCACTTTTCGTCGAGTTTGAAAGACGTGCCTGAGCTTACATTGGATTTAGGCTACCTGAGAAGAAGAAGAACGCGATTTGAAGACAAGAAAGATGTAAGGTAAGAAATTCTTACATATTAGTTTGTTATTGTTGCATAAATGTCACGTTGCAGTTGAACTGTTGCTAGATATATGGGGAATATTATAATATTTAGACCCGTGTTTACTGTTACTGTGTTTGTGGATATCTGCTGAAACGTAGATATGTATATGGTAACCATAATGTTTTATATTTGAGCGCGATCGCGTTTGAATGTATCATATTTTGCAGCGCGATCGCGTTTCAATGTATCATATTTTGGATAGCGATCGCGTTTGAATGTATCATATTTTGCAGAGCGATCGCGTTTCAATGTATCATATTTTGCAGCGCGATCGCGTTTGAATGTACTGTATCATATTTTGGATGAAAGCAAAACGCACCAAACGGCTTCATGTTTTTATTATTATCTCATTTCATATCATCATAACGGATGGAAACATTTGAAGTAACATGATAATCAATATATTTTTCTCTAGCTTAGTTGTTACTGAAATCTTTTGGAAGATTTATACTGCTATAGGTTATTTATTGTTATTATTATTTTATCCGGCACTGCGCATATACCTTATGCCTACAAGGCACAACAAACCTGGTGTTCATTATATTATATATTGTTGGAAACATTTGTGTGTGTGTGTGTGTGTGTGTGTATTCTGTGAATTTTAAAAAGGAATTTTAAAAAGCAATTTTAACCAGAAAAATCTAATATTTATTTCCAAAATCGTTCTCTTGATATCAGTATGTTCACTTTTTTTTTTCAGGGCCCAGATGCCACTGAGGACTTCAACATTCACATGAGTCTCTGTACGTGAACATGGTAAAGTGAAAATCTTGGAAATGAAAGGTATGTACAATGTTTTTAGGAATGGCACAAAGGTCTCTGTCTTTGAAGTGCTTTTTTGGCATTTGTTGTGTATCTTTGGATTATGTTGTGTTGTAAATAAATCCAAACAATTTAAAAGCCATTCTTTTTTAAATCTCCTCATTTACAGTATTGTGCAAGGTTGCTCAGAATGACAGGGCCTGATAGCTCCTAATAGGGCCATTAGGGGAGGTTCTTTGTCTTTCTCAGGTGTGAAAAGCTTACATATTAATGAGCTCCCGCATAAAGCTTTTTCACACAAAACACGTCGTAAAATTTTTAAATCAATATATTGTCTTATCTGAATGAGCAGTCAGGGTGATTTTCACATAGTTTTGCAGCAAATATTCTAGGCTACGTAATTTTCAAAAGTCTTGTGAAGAAATAATCAGTATGGGTTTCATGGCCTTATTTCAGTGAGAATTTTTTTTTGTATTTTCACAAACCACGCATAAATGTCATTATCTCAAAACTACAAACTTTTACATACATGCTGCTGATATATTATTGTAGCAGAGTTTGTGCTGAATACAGTGTAATTAGACTTTAGCCATGAAAATGTCACAAGTAACAGAAATAACCAGAAATGTCAGAGCATGTCAGAACACCTCCAGGGCCCAGAAAACAGCTCAGACCTCAGAGGGTTAAGGTAGTGTGATGGTTTGAAAAGTTCATTATACAAATGGTTAGGCTGAACCAGGTCATTGAAGACATGTTCTATATTCATGGCTACCTCTCTCTAGAGCATCAAAGGTGCAGAGCTCAGGGTGCTAGTACAGAGACCCAGAAAGATGCAGGAAGCACATGAAAGGGCTGGTTCAGAGGTTTCTCCAGGACAAACAGCTAACTGATACTTCTGCGGGTAGGAATAAGAAAGGCAAATCATAGGCTACACATGAATTTATCCTAAACCTGATTGGCTGGTAATGCCCTATAGCCTAATTATTTCTTTTTTTCCCCGCATATTTTCTCATCTGTTTTGTCATAGGGGATGTCATACTGCAGCACTTCGACAGTCTCCTATCCTAGGAGAGCCAGAGTGAGGACTTCCTCTCCTTTCCTCCCATGCAGAAGAAGCTGGACATCTTCCTGAGGAGTGCCATGGAACCTTATCCAGAGCTGTGGGGCTTCTGCAAGAAGCTGCTCATCCTTTCCCACGGCCAAGCTACAGTTGAACGTGGATTCTCTATCAACAAAGAGGTGGAGTCAGACAATATTCAAGAGGACACTGTGGTCACACGGAGGCTGGTGTGTGATTATATCACACAACACGGAGGTGTTACCCAGGTAAGAATGACCCCTGCCTGGACTAGTAAAATGCTGTTGACTTAAAAGTTGACAGAATCAACATAGTTGGCTTCTTGAGTTTGTCACTGACTCTGGTTCTCTTTTCCCAATCCTATACCTAGGTTCCCCTCAGTAAAGCGCTACTCGAGAGTGTAGCAAGAGCTAGGACCAGATATTGTGCCCATCTTGAGACAGAGAGAAAGAAAAGGGAGGAAAAATCACAGGCTCTTAAGAGGAAAGAGGCAGAGGACTGTCTTCAGGAGCTAAAGGTGAAGAGGAGACGCATACAAGAGGTGTGTGAGGGTCTGGCTAGGGATGCGGATAGGCTGGCTGAGGAGGCTGAAAGGAAGGCAGGAAGCAAGATGGCTGACCTGATCTCCAGGTCCAACCTCCTGCGGAGAGGCCATAAGGAGAAGTTGACGGAACTGGCTGTCCTTGATAAAGAGATTGCTGCCCTGAGTGAAGAGCTAAGGAGTTGACTGTGTTTCTTAATTTAATTTATTGTTGAGTTCTGATTTTCGATGTTTATTGTTCAGGGGTCTCTCAGTTCCCCATATTCCCAGCATGGAATAAGTAGCTAGCTAATGTTAAAAAACAACTTAACATTGTTTGGCAAACTTTCTTGTGGCCTACTGAAATGTTTTTATTTTTCACACCTGCTTGGCTTATCATCTTTTACCAATTCCACATTTGAAAAATAAATGAACACAAGTTCAAGGATTTTGTTTTTCTTTGCTGGTAGGGACGTGAAATAGGTATTAATTTTTTATATAAATGGTCTTACAAAGGTCTTAAAAAGACTTGAATTTAACTTGAAGAAACCTGTAGGAACCCTGTACATGCAAGGAGAGGGATGAATGAATGGGAGGGGGATGAAGGAATGGGAGGGGGATGAAGGAATGGGAGGGGTTTGAAAGGTTGGGATACAAAAAAAAAATTTTTTGTTGTTGTTATAGATTGCCAAAATGGACAGGGATGAGTGTTTTAAGCACATGGTCAGGCAGATGCATAAATATATTAAAATGAAACACCATCTGCTTAATCTGCAAGAGACAGAGGAAGAACCGGGGCCTAGATCCCTGCAAAAAGTAGCCTGATGGCTGGGCGCAATAGTGATTCCTGCAGCTCCGGCACCGACCATGGGCTGGCAACTATATGGAAGTGCCAGGAGGTGGTAACTGGAAAGTTTGGATATTCTGAAGAATCATTATGCTTCAACCTATGGAGATGCCTTAGCACAACTTAAGATGATGGATCTAGAGGAGGGGGAAAGGGCCCTTGAGGTAGCGGCTAGATGGGCGTGTAGAAACCTCAGGAATATTCAGGAGGAGACATTATGTGGGGCTGTAGGAGAAATCAGGCAGTTGTGGGTCAGGGAGAACTCAGGCGAGGCGAGGCCCCTGAATCCTCTTCCTCAGACTACTGGGATAGACGCCGTAACACCGATTAGTGACGTTATGCAGGGGGGGCTAGAGCAAGGAGGACAGTCGGTGGAGGCCCCACGACGACATGATCAACAGGGTCAGGACCGAGTGGCAGGAGCAGCTGAAAGCTTGGGACAGGAGGAGGAGGGAGAGGGATCTATAACCAGGAATTATCCAGACAGGAATGAGACAACAGATATATGGAGAGGGAGAAGAGGACAATGATGTGATATGGATCACAACAGCTGAGATCATGGGGAGTGATGAGACTCAAGGAGCGGGAGTGGAACAAGAGGAGGGAGAAAACAATGGAAGTAAAAGGAAGAGAGGAGAACCAGAGGGGGAAGGACTACAGGAAGAGGAAAACGGAGGAACTGAACTCTACATGTTCCAAAGACAGGAGCATGGTGGTGATAAATTGAGAAACTGGACTTTAGACCTCAAAAGACAGGTTTTGGTACTGGGGGATTCTAATATGGGTAGGTTACTGGTGGTGTGGGATAGGGGAGTCCAGGTGGTGTGCTATCCATGGGCGCATTGGTCCAATGCATATGAGATAATAAGAAATAAGACCGCCACGAGTGATAGAGTCACAAAGGTGATATTATCCTTTGGAATAAATGACAAGAACCATGCTTCCACGGAATCTTTGGGGAAGGGGATTAAGAAAACCAGGGGTAGCAGGCAGCACCTTTCCAAACACACACATTTATGTGGGATACATACTCAGTTCTGTCCGTGAGATATGATGTAAACCAGGCCAGAGTCCAATGGAGGAGTGGAGGCGGTGTAAACGAATATGGTGGTCCACGCTGTCAAATGCTGCGGTAAGATCGAGAAGGATGAGAAGTGATGGAGAGCCAGCATCAGCCGTCATCAGCAGGTCATTGGTGACGGCGAGGGAGCAGATACAGCGGGGGGCTGGAGGGCAGGGGGGCTGGAGAGAAGGGAACGGATCTTTTCAACTTTCGTTTTGAAGAAGAAGATGAAGGTATTGCAACGCTCCTGCGTCTTATCTGAGTGTAGGGGGATCTGAGGTTTGAGGAGATGATTTATGGTTGAGAAAAGTTGTTTGGAGTTACCAGGGCTATTGTTGATTATGTGGGAACCGGGACCGTGTGTCACTGAGGGACTTGCTGTAGGCCCTCTGATGTTCCCGGTATGCTAGCTTATGAACAGCAAGTTCTGAGTCCTTGAAACGCCGTTCAAGGACACGCCCTGTTCTCTTCTGTAGCCGCAGCTCCTTGGTGTACCAGGGGGCTGAGCGTTTGAAGGTGACGGTTCTGGACTTGACTGGGGCATGACGGTCCAGGAGGGTGCTGAGTGATAAATTGTAAAGATCCACAGATTTAGTGACTGAAAGGGGGTTGGCAGCGGAGAGATGACGGAGGTCAGTACTCAGGGTGGCTGGGTTGATGTTTTTAAGGTTCCTGAAACTGATTTGTCTGCTTGACTTACTGAGGGGGGACAGAGTGGGTAGCTCCATTGAGATGGCCTTATGGTCAGACACGCCCAGATCGTGCACCGAGAGATTGCTGATAGAGGTGGAGTTGGTGATCAACAAATCAAGAGTGTGGCCTCTGGAGTGTGTTGGGACATTGACGTGTTGAGTGAAATTGGGACTGTCGAGAAGATTAATGAATTCAGCTACCGAGTAGGAAGGGGGATCGTTTACATGGATATTAAAATCACCAAGTATGATGATATTCCCTGGGGTTGTGTAGAGTGTGGTGAGGAGATCATGTCTCTCAGGAATGAAAGCTGGGTTCGGTTTGGGGGGCCAGTAAATCAGGAGCATTGTAGTGGAAAGTGGCAGTTTGCATTTGAATGCAAGGCATTCAAAAGAAGAGTGGACAGGCAGGGACAGGGGGGACAACTCAAAATCTACCCGGTGCACAATGGCAAGGCCACCACCGCGGCCAGTGGTGCGGGCCTTGCTTAGGTAGGTATAGCCAGGGGGACAGGCTTCATTTAAACTAGAGTAAACTTCTGGTTGTTGCCAGGTTTCAACTAGGCACATGAAGTGTATATGCTCGTTGATGATGTGGTCATGAATAAAAGATGCCTTAATTTTTAAGGGATTGTGCATTTAAAAGTTCAATTTTGACTGGGGGTGCTGGGTTGACGGTAGCAGAGTGTCTCTGTAGGGGCCGGAGTAGGCTGTGATCCACTCCACGTTTTCTGTCCTGCTTTGAATGAAATTGCCTCTTGGTGGCAGCGCTCTGATGACGTGTCAGTTGTGCGACGGGCGTCCAGACTGAAGGAATGTACTGCTCAGCCTGCTGGTGATGAACAAAGCATCTGCCTGTACTCCGGTGGACATAACGGGAGCGACGCAAAATTCTGCGTTCATTTATAATGGGGATGTTAAATCCAGAAGTGATTGCAGAGTTGAGTTTGTGGAGTTGTGAGGAGGAATAACTGAACGCCATGCCAAACAAGGATGGATGCCACCTAGCCTCGCTAACCGCTGACCGACAAGGTAGCCTGTCTGCCGATAGCCGTTTTCGTGTGCCAGCGCCAATAGCAAGCCCCGTGCATGAGTCCCATAGACGGAAAGCAGTCAGACATAGAAGGACAGCCCAGACCATGAGCAGCCGACAGAAAAACCTCTCACGGTGGACTCCAGTCAAGTTCGTGGAATATTCGTGGAAACGATGATAGAGGGCTTTTCAGGTTAGTCAAACTTTGATTAGTATAAACATTCCAAATGACCCCAGTCAAATTCGTGGAAACAGTGACAGAGGGCTTTTCAGGTTGGTCAAAATTTGCTTGGTATAAAACAATCCAAATGAGGGCTCAAGTCCCAGTGAGCAGCGGCAGCCAAACGCGCCTGCGTACGCTCGCTCGAGTTACTGGAGATTGATGAATTTGCACTAGGGAATGTGACACGGTCGAGGCTGTTAAAACACTCTTTGGGGCTCTTAAGCAGAGGGGGTATTCCCGTCAATTCTTGAGAGGAGTGGCCAAAGAAGAAGGAACAGTGATTAGGGGAGCTCAGATAGATCAAAAAAGGTAATGAGAAGGAATTTTGACAGGTTATCCCGGGATGAGGCACTGGGGACACGCTATAGGATGGTGGCAGCATATAGAAGGGGAAAGAATCTAAAGGACCTACTGGTCCACAGCAGATTGGGTCCGGTAAACCAAAGACCCCCTACGAAAACGAAGGACACTTTTGTAAGGGGCAAACAGACAGGGGTGTTCAGGGTTAGACGGGTCATCCCCCTGAAACAGAACAATTTTGTCTACCGGATTTGATGCTCCCACTGTGGGATGACATACGTGGGGAAATGGACAACTCCATCCTCACCAGGATGTGGGGGCATAGGTCTACTGTGAAGAAAGGGACAGGTCGGAAGGGGCACCTTGTACCTCATTTTCAGAGACATGGGATCCAAAACCTCAAGATATGTGGGCTTGAGCACAATCCAGAATGGGACAAGAAAGAAAGGCAGAAGAGGGAGAGATACTGGATTAGGAAACTGGACACAGGGTTTCCCAAGGGGCTCAATATAAGAAACCGGTGAAGGTTAATAAACGATTATTCCCCAAAACAAAAAAGTGTTATAGTGGATTGACTTAGGGGTTGACTTAGCATGAGTAGCAAGAGAACAGGGAGAACAGGTTATGAAACCGATAAATAATAATAATTAAAAAAAAAATGGGAAAGATGGATAGCCATAGAAGGAATATAACAAGTGGTAAGATTGGAGGGAAAGAGCCAGCATCCAAAAGATTGTGGAGAGTCTTTGTAGTAATAAAAACATATATATATAAAATAAATAAAAATAATAATAAAAAGAGATGGTTTATAACCTTGAAGGATGACCGGAAGAGATAGATGGATTGGGTGAGTGGGCAGCGGAAGTGGATAGGGAATGGGGAGATCGGGGTTAGAATCCAGCACTTAACACGGAAAAAAGTTATCAGGTGGTAATGGATTGGATAAAAGGGAGAAGATTCGGGATGGGGGGATTAATTAGATGGTTGATTAGTGATAGGTTATGAGACAGGGGAGGGACAGGAAAACTGGAGAGGTTTTGGGTAGAGATGGTGAGGGAGAAACAAAGAGACCAGAGTTCGAAACCAGCACCAAAAACAAGTTTTGGATTAAATGCTGGCTGGATAAAAATATAATGGTAGAGGAAGAGGTTAAAGTATGGGGATGAGTTACGGGAAGATGGTGAGCAATAAAAATCGACAATTGAACTGCTGGGTAATATCGTGGAAGCTCAAGGAAAACATGGTTGGGTTAAAAAAAAGGACAGTAGGATTAGAGATAATTGGACCACAAAGGATTGTGGGTATGAGGAATTGGGCATACCAGGAGTGTGACAGTTGGTGTAGAAGGGGCAAATAGTAGATTTAATTTTACTGAAGATAAGACAAAAAAAAAAAAGTAAGTAGTGAGATGGAAGTAATGAGAACAAAGGAATATTTAGGGCTTAAGTACGGAAATAATATACAGATATACACAGATGCTTCCAAAAAATGGGGGAGAGTAGGAGTGGCAGTCAATGTTCCAAAGTTACAGATAAAGAAAAAAGCTTGAATAAGTGATCAACTGTCAGTATATACAGGTGAACTGTTGGCTATTCTGCTAGCAGTACAACTAATTAAGGAAATAGAAATAAAAAATGCGGTCATACGTTCAGATTCATTTTCAGCAATAGTCAGTATTGATAACCAAAAGTCAGAATCAAGGCCAGACATAGTAGTGGAAATCCTTAAAAATCACTTTGAGTTAAAACAAGCTAGGATAGAAGTACAGTTTATGTGGGTTCCAGCCCATGTGGGAATTAAAGGGAATGAAGAAGCAGATCAATTAGCCAAGCAAGCAGTAATGAAGAAATGGTAGAAATTGAACTACCACATAGTATAAGAGAAATAAAATCAGTAATAAAAGAGAAAGTGATTAAAAAGTGGCAACAGTATTAGGATAATGAGACTAAAGGGAGAAATTTATATGCAATACAAAATAAAGTCGGAAAAGGTAGAAAGAGTGGGGGAAATAGGAGGGACGAAAACATAATTACAAGATTAAGGATGGGACATACAGGTTTGAATACAACATTACATTTAATATCTAAACATCCAATGGGAATGAGTAAGAAATGTGGACAGAGTGAAACTGTAGAACATGTGATTATAAATTGTAAGAATTATGATGAAGAAAGAGAAGTGATATATGAAGAAATATGGAAGAATTAAGGAAAAGAGTTAACATTAAAGAATATATTGACTCAGATATAGGAAATAGTACGGTAACAGTGTTGTTTCAGTTTCTGAATAACACAGGATTAATTAAAAGAATGTAGGAGAAATGTATATATAAGAGAGGTAGAGGGTAAGATGATATACTGTGGGTAAAGGAAAGAATATTTGAAGGAAAACAAGGAAATGGTGAATTTTTTGGAGTTAAAGGGGTGGAAACTGGAGGAGCTGAACACTCAGCGCCAGGGGCGTTTCTTGGTTTTAAAAACATCAGGGGCTGAGCCCGAAACATCAGGGGCTGGGGGTGGGTTACAATAACATTCGATACAGAGAATGTATATTGTAGGTCTATATGCAGGGGGCAGCCACACCAGCCCACATTACCCCACAGACACACACATTGAAATGTGAGATAGTTAGGGGGGTTCAGGGACATTCTCCCCCGAGAAAATTTGGATTTCTCGGACCTACATATGTGCATTTTAAGGTGTTTGAAGGCCAAAAAAAATGGATAACAATAGCTTTAAAAGCATGTCAGTGGGCAGTAGCATATGTCAAGCAGATAACAGATTCTTAAACATGAGAATGAGGATAAATGTTGAAATGAATGATCCACACTACAAAATGGAAATGCAGAACGTTTCTGCTTATTGTTGACAACACACAATCACATATTCCAAACAGGAATGGCCTTAAATGAGAAATCTTTCAAGGATTATTTTGCATAGATACTATGCTACATTTCAATCAAACACCAGTGCAATCTTTTGTTTGTTTATTTTATAAATATATATTTATACTTATATTTTGCTTATAGTTTCTGTAATTAGCAAAGAACATCTGTGTTAAATAGGAATACATTGTAATAATGTTAATCAAGCTGCCTAAATCACACGACTGTGCAGCAGTTCACACTCACAATAAAAAGACAATATAATTTAAAACAAAGACAAGCTCATTATACAAAGGATATAATATTACAGATCTAGACAAATTGGGTTGCTTATAGTTAAAAGAATGTCAAGAACGATAATTTAGGCTAGATGTATTTTTCACATTTTTGGTCACAAAATATTTTTTCTTATGACACGAGTCAGTTTTGATGACTTTGCAATAATGATAAAATGTTAGAATATTAATAATGAAAAACGCAGCTTTAATCTCCCTTTTGGTTATTTCAATACTTAATTGACGACAGAACACAACGTTACATGCTCGTAGTTTCTTTTGCGTGATACAGGGCGCGCTGCATTTGCGTGTGATATTGAAGAGTGCACGCTGCGAGCACACGGCTGATACGACAGGAAAGTTTTACTGACATATAGCCTGACAACATCTAGTCTGACAGAGGACTGTGCGGCGGTGCTGACTGCGTTCTTTATTCTTTTTTTTTTTTAATTGCTGCCTGTGAGATTGTTTGCTGCAAATCCCGGAGATATTCTAGGATCTAATCACTCACGTGGTGCGTCTGCAGAGACAGATTTCAACAATCACTAGTCAGAGACAGCAGCAAAGCCAAAGCTCAATGAAATAAGGCAACTTATGATTTTGGGGGTTTACATAGGCTATTGTCCAGTTTCATATTTGTCAGTCAACTTTTCAAAAAACATTCGGGGCTACACTCAAAACATTCGGGGCTGAAGCCCCGACAAAATCGTCTGACGCCGCCTCTGCTCAGCGCAAGTGGGTGTTATATACAGTGCTATGCATAAGTTTAGACACCCATGCTAAAGTTGACTAAAAAGAGGAATAAAAAATCATCTTTTGGAAATTGAACTTAATGCCTTAATTTAAAAAATTAGGAAAAATCCAACCTTTAAGGACACCAATTTTCTTTGTGAATGAATAATGTATCGTAAATAAATAAATGTTCTTCCTTAAAATACAGGGTGCATAAGTTTGGACACCCCTATGTTAAATTCCCATAGAGGCAGGCAGATTTTTATTTTTAAAGGCCAGTTACTTCATGGATCCAGGATACTATGCATCCTGATAAAGTTCCCTTGGCCTTTGGAATTAAAATAGCCCCACATCATCACATAGCCTTCACCATACCTAGAGATTGGCATGGAGTACTTTCCATAAGATCATCAGTCAACGCAAATCAAACCAGCTATTAGGCTAACTGAAATAAAACCATGCCAATCTCTAGGTATGGTGAAGGCTATGTGATGATGTGGGGCTATTTTAATTCCAAAGGCCGAGGGAACTTTATCAGGATGCATAGTATCCTGGATCCATGAAGTAACTGGCCTTTAAAAATAAAAATCTGCCTGCCTCTATGGGGATTTAACATAGGGGTGTCCAAACTTATGCACCCTGTATTTTAAGGAAGAACATTTATTTATTTACGATACATTATTCATTCACAAAGAAAACTGGTGTCCTTAAAGGTTGGATTTTTCCTAATTTTTTTAATTAAGGCATTAAGTTCAATTTCCAAAAGATGATTTTTTATTCCCCTTTTTAGTCAACTTTAGCATGGGTGTCTAAACTTATGCATAGCACTGTATATATATATATATATATATATATATATATATATATATATATATATATATATATATATATATATTAGGGCTGTCAAACGATTAATCACGATTAATCGCATCCAAAATAAAAGTTTGTGTTTACATAATTTATGTGTGTGTACGGAGTATAATTATTTTCTATGTATAAATACACGCACATGCATGTATATATTTAAGAAAATGTGTTATTTATATATAAAATATTTATATATAATATAAATATATATACACAGTATATACATGCAAATATTTCTTAAATATATACATGCATGTGTGTGTATTTATATATAGAAAATAATTATACACCGTACACACACATGTATTATGTAAAAACAAACGTATATTTTGGATGCGATTAATCGCGATTAATCGTTTGACAGCCCTAATATATATATATATATATATATATATATATATATATATATATATATATAAAAAGAAGAAGAAGGCGAGTTAGGGCATAGGTTCCTTGCGATTGCACTTCCTACGGTAAGTGTGATGTCTGTTGAGAGTTTCATATGCCGTAGGGGGGATAATTGGTAGAAGCATGGTACTAAGGTAACCGCCAATATGAGCCCCGTGACACAGGCCCTTTTTGGGTGACCTTGGATACCTTGTGGTGTTAACGAAGGGGTCACTTGTGAAGGGAGGTAGGTATCCAACCTCTCTGGGTACAGTATGCAGAGAAGGTGGCCTGGGGTTGAATGACCGTAACTGGAACCCAATTTTCTATCGATGACTAGCATTAGTGGGTTGATAATTAGTTGGTTGAGGTTGTTGGGGAGAGGTGGAGTTTTTGCTTGGAGATACATAATAATTATGATATTAATGATTGTAGTTTTTTAGGAAGGGTGGCAGCTCTGATAGGGATGGGGGGGAATTTGGTATTGCAACATGGGTGTGGTATCCGGGTTGACTGGGAGGTGGAGGACAATTGTGACAATCGGGACTAAATAGGGTGGCTACAATGGTGTTGGTCTTGTTAGTTTAATTTTGTCAGCCATCTTGGGTCATGAGATCAATAGAAGACTTTGACTAGGGAAAGACACATGCCAAGGATTGATCCCCTTTGGCGGGTCACCTCAGAGGAGGGTGTTTTGTGTTTAAAGAGCCGAAACACCCGATGATCATGAGGTACACCACTGAAGATGTGTTCTTTGGATGAATAGGGTTAGACAGATGGTATTATAAACACGTTGGGGTTGCTCTGGTTTTTAATAATTTTTATACCCATCATCATAGGGGATTGGGGTCGGTTTGAAATGCTATTATACCATTAGGCCTACACATACCTAAATCTAACCCTCACGGGGGGAAAAGTAATGAGGATGCAATTGGGCTATCCCTGCATCAGCACAAGCACTAGAGCCTAACTGTTACGTTGTCAAGCAAATGGGAACAGTGTTTATGCTGCTTCGTGCGTTGTGTTTCTGTTTCCTCCATAGGTCACGTGACGTCTCGCCGACTGCTGATTGTGGGCGGGGCAACTGCTTTAAAGATGCCTTGGTTGACATCCGCTCTCTCTCTCACTCTCACTTCCGATCCGCTTCTGGTGGCAGACGGAGCGTAGCTCCGAGGTGTCCCGTGTGTTTGGCCCGTTATGCCTCTTTATGGAGTTTCCCCGTGTCGACTTGATGATCGTGTTTTTTTATAAGCACGTTCCTGGCGTGGAACTCATGTCTGTTAGATTTAGTTTATAACTTTATTTAGAGCTGGTGGTAATTGGTGCTGGGTTTTCACGTTATTTAGTTTAGGTTTAGTTAGGGCAGCAGTCAGAGAACCCGGAAGACTCACGGAGAACATTGTCGTTGGTTTTCGAACAGGAGGAAGGCAAGTGATATTTCTCCGGTAGATATGTGTGTGCAGGGTTTTCTTTCTGTTTGTTTTGTTATTTTCTTTTACCACCATGCTCTGTTTATGACAAATTACTCATCATTTAAATCATTTATAAATAAATAATTTATGCACTGTCACTGAATCTCTGTGGTCTTTATATGTTATGATGTTCCATTTTAATTCATTTTATGGGCACGTAACATATAAATGGGGGCTCGTTTAGCCGGGTTTTGAACCATATTTGTAATTTTTTTTTGGCATTTTTGAATAAATCCGATTTTCCCTTTGTGAAAATCTTTTTCCGTGGTGGTCGCACTGCGCGCTGTGTGTGCGCATTAGTTTGTTGTGATCGCCCTTTGCTCTTTTTGTGCCGTAGATTTTCGGTGATGTTTTTTTTGTGTGTATTTCCTTGATTTTTCGCTCGTTTAGGGAATTTTTTGTCACTCGCAATGTTTGATTTAGACGCGTTCATTCTTGCTCCTTCAGAGGATATTTTGTTAACTGTAACGCGTGATGACCTTGTTAGAATCACTGGCCACTTTAAGCTTGAGGTGAGTGGTAGCCCTTCCAAGGCTGAGCTTCAGGATAAGCTTATTGAAGATTTGCGAGAACTTGGAGTGTTTGGGAAAGTGTCTCCTGATGTATCTACGTCGCCTGATCAGGGTAAACGTCTTCCTATTGACCTTTCACCTTCACCTAGTAAAGCAGCACTAGAATTGAAACGTTTACAGTTAAAAGAAAAGGAAATTGAATGGGAACGCGAAAAAACTAGATTTGAGGCTGATAGACAGACAACACGAGAACGAGAAAAAAGAGAACACGAATTGAGATTGAAAGATCTTGAATTTGTGCAGGCATTACGAATTAAAGAACTTGAGCTGAAGGCTCGTGAGGCTGGTGTTTCATTCAAGCCAGATCAATTTGACATAACTCGTAACATTCGCCTTGTTCCACCTTTTAATGAGAGCGAAGTTGATAAGTTTTTTGCACATTTCGAGCGCGTAGCGTTGACTTTTAAATGGCCCAAAGAAATTTGGACCATGACGTTGCAATGTGTTTTCACTGGAAAAGCACAGGAAGCTTATTCCTCATTAACTCTCGAAGACGCAGCAGATTACGAAAAAGTCAAACATGCTGTTTTACGCATTTATGCTCTTGTGCCAGAGGCTTATCGACAAAAGTTTCGTAGTTATCATAAACCTGAAGCTCTCACATATGTCGAGTATGTTAGAGAAAAAGAAATGCTATTTGATCGATGGCTTAGTTCTCAAGAAGTAACAACTTTCCAATCTCTTCGTGATTTGATGATTCTTGAAGATTTTAAAAACGGTCTTCCTCAAACAGTTGCTACCCATGTTAGTGAGCATCAGAATCTGACTCCTGCTCGTGCAGCTGTGCTTGCTGACGAGTATGTACTTACACATAAACGTGTTCCTTCTAATCCTAAATTTTCACAAAACGTTTCTAGTCATCCAAATGTGTCTAAGATGTTTAGAGAAACCGTGCCTGTTTCTGCCCGCCCTCCAGACTGGCGTCCGTCGGGGTCTAACGCTACAGTTCCGACCTGCGCTTATTGTAAGAAACGTGGTCATGTTCTGGCCGACTGTTATTCTTTAAAGCGTAAAAATAAGGTAGCGAGTCAACCGGCTTATAGATCAGAAGTGGGTTTGTGGGTTTCAAACATGCCTGTGAGTAGGGACGACACCCGTACTGACAATCGCAGTTTTGCACCATTTATAATGGATGGCTTTGTCTCTTTGCCTGGTGAGTTTAGTGAGCACTTAAAAATTCCGGTAAAAATTCTGCGTGATACTGGCGCCTCACAGAGCTTTATTTTACAAGATGTGTTGCCTTTTAGTGATAAGACTTTCACTGGTGATAGTATTCTTGTACGTGGATTCGAAATGGGTTATGTTAACGTCCCTCTGCATGAGATTTCTCTTAGCTCTGACTTAGTTACTGGCAAGGTTATTGTGGGCATACGCCCCTCCTTGCCTATCGAAAATGTAGTGGTGCTACTTGGTAACGATTTGTGTGGTGGAAAAGTTTTGCCTTGCCCCATAGTGTTTCATGCATCCCCAAAAATATGTACTGATGACCTGTCAATTAACTTCCCTGAAGTTTTTTCTTCTAGCGTCGTTACTCGTGCTATGGCGAAAAACGAAAAAGAGAATGAAATTGAGGATCAACTTGATCTTAGTGATACTTTTATTGCTCGACCTTCACTCTCAAGCGATAGTGACTTATCTGGGAATTCTGTTTCACTGTCGTTTTCTTCTGATGTTCCTAATTTTTCTATGAGTCGAGGGCAGCTTATTAAGGAACAGAAAATTGACCCGTCTCTGTCTTCTCTCTTTTCGGAAGCTATGTCTGAGGAAGACATTGAGCATTCGCCGCATGGCTATTTTTTACGAGATGGTGTCTTAATGCGCAAGTGGAGACCTTTTATGGCCTCAGCGCAAGATGAGTGGAGAGTTATTTTTCAAATCGTTGTCCCAGTTTCGTTTCGTGATGAAGTTTTGAGTTTAGCTCATGACCATCACTTCGCGGGTCATCTTGGTGTAAATAAGACTGCTGACAGAATTTTACGCCATTTTTATTGGCCAGGTATTAAGAAAGATGTCGTGAGATATTGTCGAACGTGTCACTTGTGTCAGATCACTGGTAAACCTAACCAGGTGATTCCGCCTGCGCCTTTACAGCCGATTCCGGTTACGTCTGAGCCTTTTGAAAGCGTTAAATTGGACTGTGTTGGCCCATTGCCTCGAACAAAGACTGGGAATCAATGGTTACTCACCATAATGTGTAGCTTGACTCGTTTCCCAGAAGCTATTCCGCTCCGTAAGATCACAGCTCCTGTCATCATTAAAGCCCTGATGGGTTTCTTCTCTCTTTTTGGCCTACCAAAAACTATTCAGACTGACCGCGGTACTAATTTTATGTCCCGTGGTTTTGCACAAGCTATGCGCCAGCTCGCGGTCCACCATGTTACATCCAGCCCGTATCGTCCACAGACTCAAGGTGCACTTGAGAGGTTCCATCAAACTTTGAAAAGTATGCTCAAGTGTTTCTGCCTCGAGTTTCAGCGTGATTGGGATGAAGGTGTTCCGTTTGCTCTTTTTGCTGTGCGTGAGGTAGTACAAGAGAGTTTGGGTTTTAGCCCGTCAGATCTGGTTTTCGGGCACACGGTTCGTGGACCTTTAAAGCTGTTGAAAGAGTCGTGGCTTGCTGAGCCTAAAGAGTGTCCCAGTTTGACGGATTATGTGTCCAATATGCGTAGTAGGCTCAGTCGTGCATGTCAGTTGGCTAGAGATAACTTGGGTCTCTTGTCAGAAGAGAATGAAGCAGAGGTTTGATCAGAGGGCTGTTTCCCGGAGTTTCAGTCCTGGTGATAAAGTTCTTTTGTTGATTCCTGGGATGGGCTCTGCTTTGCAGGCTCGTTACAGTGGTCCTTATTGTGTCGAACGACAAGTGAGTGATTTAAATTATGTCATCTCTACTCCAGATCGAAGGAGAAAGACCACGCTATGTCACATTAATCGTTTGAAGTTGTTTTGTGATCGTGGAGAAGGTTCAATTTCGGAACTCAAGTCGCCTTCCACTTCAACTGTCAGAAATAATGCTCGCGCAACAGAAGTGGCGCTGTCCAAGAAGTGTGGTGCTGAAGTTGTTTCTTCACTGGCGGTTGCGGCACAAGTTGAAAACACGTCTCCGTCAGTACAACAGGGTGCTGTGACTGGTCCTTTATTTGAAGATGAGGGTCGTACTCCCTCGAGGGAGGTTATTGAAGGGAGAATGAAGAATTCTGAGGTTCTTAATGATCTAGATCTATTTTTGTCTAGTTTATCCACCTTAGAACGTAATGATTTAATCTCTCTGATTAAGCAACATGAGAATTTGTTTCTTGATGTGCCTCATCGGACAACGGCAATTGAACATGACATTGATGTGGGCGCTACACGCCCAATTAAACAACATCCTTATCGTGTAAATCCACATAAAAGGTTGTTGTTTCAAAATGAGGTGAAGTTTATGTTGGAAAACGGCATTGCAGAGTCTAGTAATAGCCCGTGGAGTTCGCCCTGTTTACTGGTTCCAAAGAGTGATGGTTCCATGCGTTTTTGCATGGATTTCAGGAGGGTGAACGCCGTTATAAAACCTGACAGCTACCCATTACCGCGTGTTGACGATTGTGTTGATCGTTTGGGTTCAGCTGTATTTGTCAGTAAAATTGACCTATTGAAGGGTTACTGGCAAGTTCCGCTGACCCTCCGTGCCAAAGAGATCGCAGCCTTTGTGACACCCGATCACTTCCTACAGTATACCGCCATGGCCTTCGGCCTTCGCAACGCTCCCGCCACTTTTCAAAGGCTTATCAACAGCGTTCTTGAAGATGTGCCTAATTGCAAGGCCTATTTAGATGATTTGGTCATCTATAGTGACACCTGGTCTTCGCATGTGGCCCATCTTTCTACTGTGTTTCGCAGACTATCAGAAGCTAACTTAACCATCAATTTAGCCAAATGTGAGTTTGGCCAGGGCACTGTGGTATATTTGGGTAAAGTGGTTGGCCGTGGGCAGGTGCGTCCTGTCCAGTCTAAAGTTGAGGCGATTGTGAATTATCCTCCTCCAACCACCCGTCGCGAACTCCGCCGCTTTCTTGGCATGGTAGGTTACTACCGGTCATTCTGTAAAAATTTCTCTGTTTTTGCCTCGCCCCTCACTGATTTGCTTAGTTCGAAGGTGACCTTCAACTGGACTTCACGGAGTCAAGCTGCTTTCGAGTCTGTTAAAGCACTGCTTACTACTGCGCCTGTGCTAGCCGCTCCTGATTTTTCTCTGCCTTTTTCCATCGCTGTTGACGCGAGTGATCTGGGAGCAGGAGCTGTTCTTCTGCAACGTGACGGGGATGGTCTTGAACACCCTGTCTGTTTTTTTTCGCGCAAGTTTAATTGTTGTCAGCGTGCTTATTCGACCATAGAAAAGGAAGCTCTTGCTCTTGTGCTCGCCTTTCAGCACTTTGAGGTCTGTGTGGGAGGTGCTGCATGTCTGGTTGTGATCTATACAGACCACAACCCTTTGGTTTTTCTTGATCGCATGTGCAATTCTAACCAGCGCTTAATGCGGTGGAGTTTGATTCTACAGGGCTGTAACATGGAGATTAGGCACATCCGAGGACATGACAATGTAGTTGCCGATGCATTGTCTCGTGCTTAATAGGAGAGTATGGTAAATAAATTGTGGTATAATAAAAAAAAAACGTATTTGTTGCACTTTATTTTATTTATTTTTTCCCTCTGTTCAGTTAAGCAGGTTCCTGGAGCCATTGCTGAATGTGGGTTTGTAAGTGTTTATTTGTAAATATTTATTAAGTTGTTGACTTAAACCCCAATTTATTTTCTTTAAGGGTGAGGGTGTTACGTTGTCAAGCAAATGGGAACAGTGTTTATGCTGCTTCGTGCGTTGTGTTTCTGTTTCCTCCATAGGTCACGTGACGTCTCGCCGACTGCTGATTGTGGGCGGGGCAACTGCTTTAAAGATGCCTTGGTTGACATCCGCTCTCTCTCTCACTCTCACTTCCGATCCGCTTCTGGTGGCAGACGGAGCGTAGCTCCGAGGTGTCCCGTGTGTTTGGCCCGTTATGCCTCTTTATGGAGTTTCCCCGTGTCGACTTGATGATCGTGTTTTTTTATAAGCACGTTCCTGGCGTGGAACTCATGTCTGTTAGATTTAGTTTATAACTTTATTTAGAGCTGGTGGTAATTGGTGCTGGGTTTTCACGTTATTTAGTTTAGGTTTAGTTAGGGCAGCAGTCAGAGAACCCGGAAGACTCACGGAGAACATTGTCGTTGGTTTTCGAACGGGAGGAAGGCAAGTGATATTTCTCCGGTAGACATGTGTGTGCAGGGTTTTCTTTCTGTTTGTTTTGTTATTTTCTTTTACCACCATGCTCTGTTTATGACAAATTACTCATCATTTAAATCATTTATAAATAAATAATTTATGCACCGTCACTGAATCTCTGTGGTCTTTATATGTTATGATGTTCCATTTTAATTCATTTTATGGGCACGTAACATATAAACCTCACAGGGGACTAGGACCAGATTTTTTTAACATACCTAAACATTTACATTTATTCATTTAGCAGACGATTTTATCCAAACTTACTTACAAATGAGAACAACAGAAGCAGTTAAACTAATAATAGGACAACAATATGCAAGTGCTATGATCCTTTCCAGTTTAATCTAACGCAGTACCAGTTTTATTTTATTTTATTTGTTTAAAGATAATAGATAAAGAATAGAAGAGAAAGTGTTAATATTAATGGATCAAGTGTTGCCGAAAAAGATTCGTCTTCAGCCGTTTCTTGAAAATGGACACCGACTCAGCCGCTCTGGTTGAGTTAGGCAGATCATAACATACTTCTTGACAGGCTGGAAAACTGGGTGGGGCTTTCTGGGATAGTCCTAAAATGGTTCAGGTCATACTTAGATGGGAGAGGTTATTATGTGAGTATAGGTGACCATAAGTCTGAGTGGACATCCATGACATGCGGAGTACCTCAAGGCTCAATTCTTGCACCACTCCTGTTCAACCTGTATATGCTCCCAATGAGCCAAATAATGAGAAAGAACCAGATCTCTTACCACAGCTATGCAGACGACACACAGCTCTACTTAGCCCTATCGCCTAACGATTACAGCCCCATTGACTCCCTGTGCCAATGCATTGATGAAGTCAACGGTTGGATGTGTCAAAACTTTCTTCAGTTAAACAAAGACAAAACTGAAGTCATTGCGTTTGGAAACAAAGATGAAGTTCTCAAGGTGAACGCATACCTTCACTCTAGGGGTCAAACAACTAAACATCAAGTCAGGAATCTCGGTGTGTCCCTAGAGTCAGACCTTAGTTTCAGTAGTCATGTCAAAGCAATAACTAAATCAGCATACTATCATCTGAAAAATATTGCAAGAATTAGATGCTTTATTTCCAGACAAGACTTAGAGAAACTTGTTCATGCTTTCATCACCAGCAGGGTGGATTATTGTAACGGACTCCTCACTGGCCTTCCCAAAAAGACCATAAGACAGTTGCAGCTCATCCAGAACGCTGCCGCCAGGATTCTGAGCAGAACCAGAAAATATGAACACATCACACCAGTCCTCAGGTCTTTACACTGGCTCCCAGTTACATTTAGGATTGATTTTAAAGTATTATTAATGGTATATAAATCATTCAATGGCCTAGGACCTCAATACATTGCAGATATGCTTACTGAATATAAACCCAACAGATCACTCAGATCACAAGGATCATATCAGCTAGAAATACCAAGGGTTCACTCTAAGCATGGCGAGTCCGCTTTTAGCTATTATGCTGGAACAGCTTCCAGAGGAGATCAGATGTGCTCCTACAATAGTCACTTTCAAATCCAGACTCAAAACACATCTGTTTAGCTATGCATTTACTGAATGAGCACTGTGCCAATGTTCGTCCGACTGTTTGTACTGTATTTTATTTTATTTTTCTAAACTGTTTTAATTATTCTTATTTCTTTTATTATTTTAATTTCTTCTATGTAAAGCACTTTGAATTGCCATTGTGTATGAAATGTGCTATATAAATAAACTTGCCTTGCCTTGCCTTGCCATCATTCCTCCAGCAGGGAACAGTCATGGTAAAGGTCAGAGAAAGAGATTTTGTGCCTCTTTGAGATGGCACCACAAGACGTCGTTCACTTGCAGAGCGCACATTTCTGGATGCCACATAAGTCTGAAGTAATGAGTTTAAGTAAAAGGGAGCAGAGCCAGTGGTTGTTCTGTAGGCAAACGTCAATGCCTTGAATTTGATGCGAGCGGCAACTGGCAACCAGTGCAATTTTGTGAGGAGAGGAGTGACGTGTGCCCTTTTCGGCTCGTTAAAGACCACTCTGGCTGCAGCATTCTGGATCAGTTGCAGAGGTTTGACTGTGCAAGCTGGAAGACCAGCCAGGAGAGCATTACAATAGTAGAAAAAACATGCGCCGGCCAGTGCACTCCTGCGTCTTCCCTAATCCAAACTGGACAGCCCATTGTGGCTGTCTGGGGGGAAGGTGTTGTCTTCCCCTAAACCTAACCTAATGCTGTAATAAAAGACCATAACCCTAACTTAATGCTGTAATAAAAAACCCTAACCCTAATCTAATGTATAATAAAAGACCCTAACCCTGATCTAATGCTGTAACCTTTCCAGACAATTGCCAGCTTGGGAGGAAGACGTTGGAATTTTCCAAAACCTTACCCTGCCAGAACCATTGGATCAAAACCTATTATTCTAAGGATTTTATATAAAGGATCATACATAAACTAATTATCGGAATATTCAACATAAATAGTTAATTTAAAAAAATTAAAACGCTTCTTAAGGCGTTTTCTATATTTCCTTTAGGCATCCCTACCCTTCAACAACATGTCCGCAGATCAGGACTTCAGAACACTTATTAGAAGCATGGATCGCCTCCTGAGAGCCTTCCATCATGCCCGACAGCTAAAAATTCAATCTGAAAAAAAATCGACAGCCGCAAAGGATGGCCACCATGGCAAACAGGATCGCGGTTGATAATAGACCAGCAGTACCAAATCCCACCACAGAACTCCTAATTGATGGCAACGCAAGAAACTGGCTACATGTAGGGGTCGAAATCTTTGACCAACACTACCAGGATACATTGGTGACAGTTCAATCCGAAATCCTTTCCTCTTGTCTTGTAACATGTATGTTCTGTATTTCCGCCTTCATTATGTTTTATTTTTTTATTTTTTTTTATTGAATTTTGGTTTAGTCCTGTGACCTAGTTTTCCCCAGTCTGTTTGATTAGTCATCAGCTCCCTTTAAACACCCATGCATTTATACCGTGTTCTCCCTCAGTGTTTGTCCGTTCTCGTTAATGTTATGTTGTGTTTAAGTGAGTGTCTCCTGAATTTTTATATTAAATACTGTTATTCCTCTTCTCCGTCTTCATCGTGCTTTTCACTACACCACGTACCGTAACATCTCTAGTCCGTTGGGATTAAGCTTGGGGTATTGTGATCAAATGGTCCCGCAAACATATTACCACAATCCAGGAAAACACTATTGAACTGGCCACTCAAGAAATCTCTACCCTCATCAAACAAAATCTAGGTAGAGGGTCAAAGCACAAGTTCTCAGTCCAAACACACATAAAACTCCATGGACGAGACGGGAAGGAGAAATACAAGACACAGACAGAGATACACACCAGGAACAACGAGACTGTTCAGAAAACAGTCAGTAACACAAAATAAGAATTCATAAAAATGCAAAGCCAAAAGGCTTATAAATAATCAGAGGTAATGACATGATTAAAAAATACACAGCTGTAACCAGTTAACTAATAATGAGCAGAGAGTTCTGGGAAATGTAGTTTGGGAATATCAGAGTCCTGGTGAGAGTGAGGCACTGCTGCCCTCTGCTGGTGGCAGATGCAACATCGGGCTTTGAACTTTATAGCTTTTTGTCCCAGTTTGACTCAGTTTGGACTTTGTTTGCGCGCGCGCGTGTGTGTGTGTGTGTGTGTGTGTGTGTGTCGAATCATCCCTGTTCGCAGTTGTATACAAGTACATGTGTGTTATCCTTTAGTTTACCGGGTCTCATCTATGGCTGCATTGTTGCTTCGCTCTTTTGTATTCGTATTTACTTGTGGAAGTTATTCAACTCTGTTTTGAACTTGAACCTTCTTCTTCATGGGCTTAATACATCACAACTCCTGACACTTTTGTTCATATGCACATTTTTAGGATGAAATCTACGTAAAGTTTTAAACATGAGGCCCCAGGAACGGATGTGTTGAAGTCGTCTTACACTGTACAATAATTCAGTTTCTAATTATTACCAATTGAAAGACTCGATTTCACATACATACCAAAGTTTTAAAAACTCTTTTTTAAATGCATTCATATTTTAAAAACCTAATGAATAATAATTCATGTTTTTTTAAAAACCTTTCCAACATCTTTTTGATCTGAATAAGACTATAGTCTATTTATCATTTCCCTCAGCACACTTCTCTGAGTGTCCCAGTGGAGAAAATTACATAATGCCATTCTTCTAATTGAGAATTGAGTAAAATTGCATGATGTATGATGTACAAACAAGTCCTAAATGAAATAATAATATACTTAGTGGTGAAAAAAAACAGATAGATGTATTTAACTGTCATGAAAGTGACGGGAGAGGAAAGAGACCATCTCAAATTGGGGAAAATTACTGGCGGGCAATTATTGTTAATATCTCAGAGTGGTGAATGGAGGCGCCAGACTTTTCTCCACTTCATCAATCAATTCATATCTCATTAGTTAATTTTATTTATGATTCTCATAATGGTTCCTGTTGGCCTCTGAGCATCAGCTGCCATTCAAATGAAAGAAGACATAACATATCTTATATAAGTTCATGGCTGCATTTTTATAATTGTTTTTCCCAGCACTATTGATCACTTTTAGCCTATTTCAGAGATTAATGGAGTGGCAATAATTGTAAATAGTTGTAATTGGACATGCTGGTCCAAGCCATGTCTGTGTTTAATATTGCACAATAATGCAATACATAAAAAACAGACCGTTCATAAGCATTAGGCTGAATATTTGGGTTTGAGTGTAAGGTTATAGTACATACTGAGGTCAGATGTTGTCAACAAATTGCCTGCTGAAGTATTTATACACTCGTGTAATGTTTAAAATCTCCACTTCCTTCAAGACATTGAGGCTGAGCGAAGGAAAAGTGAGAAGAATGTCTCATATTCAGTGGTGTTTTTATATCATCCTCTCAGTTCTTGTCATGCTGTATGGAAACTGCTCTCTGATGCATGACTGACAATGAACGTGGTTATGCATGTTACAGAGAGAATGAAGACAGACCGCTATAGCTGTGACAATAGATTTGGATAAATAGACAGAGACAGCTTTTGCATGATTTGGACATTTGAATGATGAGTCCCAATTTCTGCAAAGGTCATCACATTTCAAAACAATCAGAAGGTGTGTACAGTGCTTAATTTGTAAAGTGGGAGGTCCCGGAGCGCAGAGGGGGGGTGGATCCGGCGACTCAAAACCGGGGTTGGAGGTAACGGAACAAAAAAAAAAAAAAAAAAAAAAAAAAAATTACACTGCCTACGTAGATTCTCTGCAGGGACAGCGCCAGAGAATTTTTAACGCATGCTGAGTGGGTGCTAGATCATTGACGGGGGAGCTGCGCAAAACTTGGCCACTAAATATTTAATATTCAGTTATGTTAATGATCACAATTAAAGTTTTAATTTTATTAAATTGAACAAGCGCAACATTCAGCATTCAATCAAATAGGCCTATTCTAAAAGATGTAGGCTATTATTAATAACAATGTTATTTTTATTAATAAACAAGTGTTTTCTCTAAAAGTGTCGACTCGGCTGCAAAGATGAAGTTGACGATCGCCATCTCCGTGTGAACGCGCTTATAGAGAGAAATGCACATAAATAAGCCTAATGGATTACATAATCAGAGAGTAGCCTTTTTCTTTTTTCGTTTTGAATTATTTCGTTTAAAGACATTTCAAGCTTTGTGTATTTGATGTATTTGTCATGTCTGTGTGAGGCATACACTGAGTTTCGTTAAGTTAGGATGTGCTCTAGTTCACGTGCAATGCAAGTGAGCGCGCGGGCGCCTGCGTTATATTTGTTTCGTAGGCCTATTCATTAAATACAGGCAATTGGTTGATGAAAAATTGATTAAAATTAAGATACAATTTATACAAAACGAAATTCACTTTAAAGAAAGGGCTTTCTACAAAACAACTTGATGAACTTGACCCGCTCCATGTCTCATATTGCGCATGCTATCTTACTCGTCGTGCTGATCCTTTTCATAAATCAACATAAATGGAAAAAAAAAACATAATAATATTTTAACAAATATGAAACTAAATGCGCTTTTTTAATGGCTACAACAGTAAAGTAGGCCTATACATAGCGTCTCTATTTGTACAAATTTCTGCACATTCATTTAATTCTGAATTTTGCACACACAAGTTGAAAGGCATTTGTTCAAATCAAGTTCACGGATAATTGTGCGTGCATTTATTAATCATTATGATACTAAAATCCTAACAAATAGGCTATGTACAAAAAAATCTGATGAGCCCATAATATGAACGCATTTACACGTTAAGCATTTTCCTTCCATAGAAAACCAAGAACGCTTAATGTGGCTTAATGCAGAATGTCCCCTTATTATGTCGAAATAACGAGATATTATGTCGACACTAGGCTACTGTGTCCACCGTGGTCTCCTTTTTGATCAGCAGAAACGATTTTTGCTTGTTTGGGATCTGACTGGTCAGCGTATTTGAAAAAGTTTAAGCAAACTTTCCTGTCTTTTTGACATTTTTCCCCTGAGTGAAACGATCGAGGCTAACAGCAATCTCAACTCGTACAACAAGCGCGCAAGTCATGTGTCACAAACATTGAACACTACACAAACAGTAATTTTTATTTTTTTTCATTTAGGCAATTAATTTTATGAGGTGCCGGATCCAATAAAAAAGGTTCCGGATCCAATGTCGGAGGTGCCGGAACATGTTCCGGCGTGTTCCGGCTCAAATTAAGCCCTGGGTGTGTACAATATGAGAACTCTAAATGATTAATTTAGTGCATATTCCTTAATTTCACCTCTCATATGTTAAAAAAGACCTAGGGCCAGATTTACTAAAAGTTTGCACCTACAGTCAGGATTTACTAAAGACACGCAGTGAAAAATTAGTGCTGAAAAGGTGAGGACAGGGATATTTCTTGCGGCTGATGTTAGTGCATAAGTATTTGCAGGAGTTTCCCTTTCAGACGCAGTATTTAAGGGAGGAGAGTATTTAAATGAATCTCGCAAGGTGATTTACTAAAGTTTGCGCTCATCCATTTATTGGTATTTGTGCCATTATTTGCCGCCGAAAAAAGCATGTCTTAAACCAGTGCTAGTTTGAGTTGGTCATTATGGAAATGATCCGGCTGCTCTAGTGCTCACAGAAAAGTGTTTTCAGAATTTTGCCATTTTTTGAACATAGCAAAAGATTCAGTTTTAAAGTTGTGAAGATCACAGTAAATGTTAATGGTTTTGAGCATTTGTTTGATGGTTCACCATCTGACCGCAGGTACGATAAAGAGAAGTCTGGGGCTGTTCTGCACGCAGGCATCAAGGGTTTACATTTACCTGCACTATGTGTAAATGTATTTCATCTCTTGTTGTTCAGGTATCCGTAAAAATTATCTTTAAATTTATCAATTTATCAAAACATTATCATTTATCTTTTAACAAAAGCTGTTATAAAAGAGATGTTAGTGAGCAGTTTTCGTATAATCTCTCCCCTGTGAAGGCCTCATCGAAACACTGATCCTCCTCAAACTCGTCTCCACACCGGCGTGATGATCTTCAACCAGATGAACTGGATAATATTCTGAATGTTCTGATCCAGTCTGACCTCTGACCTGTAATGCTGCCTGAATCATAATCACACACTGTTGGTTGGTTGGCCAGAGGAGAACTGAGACTAAGGCTGGGTTCTCACAAGGTTTATCTCTCCATTCTGTCACTGATGGAGTTTTGGTTCCTTCACTATCGTCTTTGTCTTTTGTCTTGCTTAGTTGGGGACATTTAATATCCAACAATATTATTGATCTCCTGCATTGACAGCATTATATGAGAACTGAACTGAGCTGGACGATGACATCTCGGTTTTTATATAAATTAACTAAATTAATAACTTTTTTACAGCAAAAATTAACCATCACTGAATTTACTCTTTTCTTCTAGAAACAAATTTTGTTGTATTATTTTCCCGTTATCACTGTAAAGCTGCTTTAAAACACTCTGTGTTGTAAAAAACGCTATATAAATAAAGGTGACTTGACTAATGATTGTGTGAAACTTGTTGAAAATTGTTCTTATTATTTTGGTTCTAACATTGTCTTGCTTTATCGGAGGCAAATCCACTGAATGGCACAGGACTGTGCACCCATGAATCTTTGACAAACAGACCATATGAATTCAAGTGACTTTGACTTCATTTCAAGTCTTTAAGCGTGAGCTCTTCGTCTGTATATAATATTTTAGATAATTTGTATGTATATGAGAGTAGAAAATACAATAAGATATTGTTATATTTGTTATAATGTCCTGTAAGATATTACAGGAAGGCCAGACTACAGAAATATGTTTTTTATTTAGACTTCTAATATTTTCAGCACGTCTTGCTGTTGTTGCAGAGGCGAGGAGCATAGCGGCTAAAAGCAGCATCACCAAATCTATTAGTTCTACCACGTGATACTATTAAAAGAAAAGAATCAGAGGATCTGAGAGTCCTTACAGGTTCATTTACTGTAAGCATTTTTGAAAGATAGTCGGAGCAAATCCATGCAATGCCTTATAAACTAATAAAAGGTTTTTAAAATGAACACAGAAACTAACAGTTACCCAGTGTAATGACTTTAGTATAGGTGTAACGTGCTCTCTCTTCTTGGTCTTTGTCAGTACTCGAGCAGCTGAGTTTTGTATTAATTGTAGTTTAATAATTGTAGTCTTTGGTAGACCAGAAAGGAGGGCATTACAATAGGCAAGCCTGCTAGTTATAAATGCATGCATTTATGTTTCTGTATTGCTCGGAGAGAGAAATGGTCTTATTTTAGCAATGTTCTTTAGATGATAAAATGCATATATTGGTAATATTATGTACATAAGCTTTAAAATTAAAATCAGAGTCAAAGACAACGCTACATTTTTTGCCACTTGGTTTGGGTTTAATCCCGGGATGTTCAGTTTTGGGGTCAATTTCTCTCTCTGCACTTATGATCCAATAATCAAAACTTCTGTTTTGTCTTGGGTCAGTTGTAAGAAATTGTGCGACGTCCAGTCATTTTATGTCTTGCAATTTGCAAGTGAATCAATTTGCCCAGTGTCATCAGGAGACATGGCTACATATAACTGTGTATAATCAGCATAACTGTGATAAGAGCTACCAGTCTCCTGATGATACGGCCGAGAGGTAACATATACAGATTGAAAATGAGTGGTCCTAAAATTGATCCCTGAGGAACTCCACACGGTACCTCACGGTATTCAGTTAAAGAAAAATGATCTGAATACAATTCAAATAAAGTCGGATACTATAATCTGTTCCTGCAAAGCAGCAGAGAAGGTTACGGACAGGTTATGATGTTGGTGTGAAGCGGCGCGTGTCACTTTGAGGCCACGAGGGACGAGCCGAGGAGACTGACAGCTCAGATGATGTCATCAAAAACCCAGCGGGACGAAAGCAGGATAATGGAGCCAGCCAAGCCTGACCGTCAGAGGAAAGCCATCACACACTGCCATAGAAGGTAAATAACTCAACACTCTTTAAACCTCGGGGCAACAAATACTAGGGAACTTTATGACTTTACATAAACATTGTCTTAGTTATTTCACAGTTATTAAGCACACTTTTTAGGCCTGGAAATAAATGAGCAATTTTCTTTTTAAAAGAGCTTCAAAAGAAGGCTACATCCCAGACAAAATGATTTTACATTCATTATTTTGTTGTTCAACTATTACAAGTTTATCAGTGTTGTCTTGACCAGGTTTGTGTTACCCTCCTCAGTGCAGATTGTAATGATGTTGGGAGGCGTCTGAACATGCTGAGATGCAAGTCAACCCAAATGCAGGAGTGTATCATCAAGGCGACAGGTCCGTAGACTAAACGAGACTTCGTGCCCCGACGAAACGTACAAATTCACAACATTAACAGAATGCATAGGGTTGGGAGATTTGGATACTCCAACAAGGAGAGCATTACAATAATCAGTTTGTGAATAAACAAAATAATTAATTAATCTTTCAGCAACAGAAAAGGACAACATAGGCCAAATACATGACATTTTTCTAAGATGAAAAAAGGAGGTCTTAACCGTATTCTGCACAAAAGGCTCAAAGGACAGGGCAGCATCAAAGATGACTCCAAGATAAGTTAAGGCAACACCATCAGCTGACAGATCTACAGAAACAGTATTACGCAGTAGATGGGGAGAGTCGGGGAGCTTAACTTCAGTTTTAGAGATATTTAGATGCAGAAATGTGTTAGACATCCACAACTTAATCTCAGAGATACAGTTGGAAAGATGAGAAACATCCACAAATTGACCCGGCTTGGAATGAATGTAAATCTGCATGTCATCAGCATAGAAATGATAGCTGAGGTCAAAAGATCTTAATAGCAGACCAAGAGGGTAGATATCAATGCTAAAGAGCAAAGGACAGAGAACTGAGCCCTGTGGGACACCGGTACAAACAGGACCCACTTCAGATCTAAAACCACACATAAAAACAAATTGACTGCGATCCCTAAAATATGACCTAAATCATTCTAAGGCAGTCTCAGATATACCAAAGACAGTTTCCAATCAGTTAAGCAAAAGCATCAGTGGTGTTGAAAGCTGAAATAAGATCTAGTAGAATGAGTCTCGAGAGCCAGAATCAGAAGCTAATAATACATGGTAAATGACTGCATTTATATAGTGCTTTCACAGACCTATGGCCGCCAAAGTGCTTTACATAGCCTCACATTCACCCAATCATACACCAACGGCGGTGTCAGCCACGCAAGGAGCCATCCATCCAGCCATCCAGCTCGTCGGAAGCAGCTGGGGTTAGGTGTCTTGCTCATGGACACCTCGACTGTGTCGAGGAACCGGGGATTGAACCACCAACCTTCCGGTTTGTAGACAACCTACATGAACCACTGAGCCACTGCCACCCCTAATAATAAATCATTGACGGCTTCAACCATTTTCCCAAACCCAGATTAAAGGGTCTCAAACAAATTATTAACCATTAAATGATTGTGTAAACAAAATATTTAAATAGCATTTATTTTTGTATTGTATTATATTTTTATGCTAGTAAGTGGTGTTAAAAATGATTCTGCACATTAATGAGCCGGTGTGGGATGTGTTGGGCAGCTGTGGGCCAGAAAGTCCAAGGCCACTTTTGGTCCCAATCCGCCCCTGGTTGAGAGGATCAATCACTGTTTTCCATGTTCGTAGAGTTAGTTCGTGGAGTAAATAGGCTATAATCTGTATGTGTACACGTGTGCGTTCGGCCAATCAGCGAACACTAACATTACTGATAGTTCCTATTGTGCTGGGTTAGAACCTACTCTGAAGTAGGAGCTCATTTAATTCCCCCAATAGGTGTTCCTAGAACTAAAACCTTCCCAGTGCGAACACGCCTATAGTTAATCTGGTGCGAAAGCCCCTATTCTTTATTGCTAAACTGTAATCAGTGAGACATTGGGGTAACACTATTTTACATGCCCTATCAAAGACTGGTTGTTGAGGTATTTTGCATATGTTTAAAGAAGGTTGTTGACCAAGAAGGTGACCCCTCTTTTTTTGCGTTTGAGAGATTTAAAAAAATATCGTCACCTTCCTAAAATAATTGCCTAAGTCATTTTTTGACTAATAATTGCCTAAGTCATCTCCTCATGATGCTGGCCACCTCTGGTAAAATCGCCCACATCCTCAGTTGAACAGATCATGCAGTTCTACCCCTGTAATATAATGGCTTATGTCAAGAGTCAAAAAACAGATTTCTCTCGGCACAGCTACTAGAAGACAGACGGGTTGCTCACGTCACATCTACGTCGTCAAGCTCAGTGAGAGTCTGCGCAGTCGCTCAGCCATCAGGAAGTGAGAGCTTCTAATTGACTTCACTTTTCTCCGTTGAATCCAATGGGGTCGCTGTGTCCATTTATTTTACTGTCTATGTTCAACACCCTTGTTTCTTACTTCCTTTTAAAAGTTCTAACCTTTCTTTTTCATTTTTCATACATTTTGTTAAAACATGTTCAATTGTTTCTGCCTGATCACAATACTTACATTGACCCGCTGCATGGTTTCCTATTTTAAACAGTTGTTCCCATAGTATCTGAAGCTTGTGTAAAGGCTCCGCCCTCTTCTGAACGGGGGCGGAGCTGCAGCTTATTTGCATTTAAAGGGTAACTAAACCCTAAAACAACTTTTTTTAGTTAATGATTTGTAAGACTGGGGCTTTATTAGAGCTGTTCATGGATCCGAGTACATTTTTTGACATTTGGGTATAAAGTGTTTTAAATCTACAAAATATGGTGTAAAAACATCTGAGTGCTGCCCTCTGCAGGTTGAACGGTGGCTACTGCAGTTGGATGTTGTGGTACTGCGTGACGTAAGCAGGGACCAGCTCACCACGCCTTTGGCAGCCCCTGGTATAAAGACATCTTGTTTCATCAAAACCACTGGAGTCAGGAGTTGGGATTGCGAGTATTGAAAACGACCAGGATAGCGTATATTAGCATCTAGTTAGCATAGCATTTAAAACAAACAGCTCACGCTGAAAAGTGACGCAGTGCCAAACGCTGCCCCTCCTGATGTGATGTGATGAACTTGATGTGAGTGAGCATATATCACAGTTTATGTGTCCACTTACAATCGAAACAACACATTGTGCTTTTGAAAAATAAAGAAAATAAACAGGGTGTGCTTTCTGCGTCTCCGTGAACCTTTTTTTCTGGAGCTTAAACAAAACTCAGCGAATTCTAGTCACACAGGCATAAGCAATATATCTTTATAAACATTTTCTGCTATTAAATGATCTAATTCAAAACAAAAAACAAATATTCTCTGTTTATATAATCTGTATGAAAAGATATCAGTCGTTCTCATTTGGCAACTCATCTGCGCCTACAGAGAGCGCGCGCTATTGAAACTAGTCTCAGGTGCACGCCCCCCCACTCAGCTCCCCCCCACTCAGCTCCCCCCCACTCTGCCCCGGCCCGCCCCGCCCCGCCCCACTCTGCCCCGGCCCGCCCCGCCCCGCCCCACTCTGCCCCACTCTGCCCCGCCCCGCCCCGCCCCGCCCCGCCCCACTCCACCCCACTCCACCCCACTCTGCCCCGCCCCGCCCCGCCCCACTCCGCCCGCCCTCGGTTCGTCCCCTCTATCTCCGCTCGGCTCATCCCACTTTTCCAGCATTTTTCAGATATTGCCAGTGGGAGGAGTCAGGCTCTGACCAGGGGTTGAGTAACCCTTTAAAGGGACACACACAAAAATAACGCATTTTCCCTCACAGCCTAAAGGGGGCAAATTTGACTCGCTATAATAAAACATCTGGGTAGTATTTTGAGCTGAAACTTCACAGACACATTTTGAGGACATCATAGATTTATATTACATCATGTGAAAATGGGCATAATAGGTCACCTTTAAGTTTGTTGTGATTTAACCACATATTTGTTTTGTAGTTTGTTCTTAAAGCAATAGCACACCCAAAAATTATAATTGTCATTATTAATATAATTTACTCACCCTTATGCCATATCAAACTCGTACAACATTCTAACTAGTCTCATTAGTTCCTCTGTTTGTTGTCCTTGTATTTCTTTCAGTTCGTTGTCAGTTCTAGGTTGTTTTAAGTTGGTTGTTCTGTTCCTGGTATTCCTGTTCTTTGTGTGAGTTTGAAGACTTGAGTTTGTTTCTGAATAAAGCAGCAATTAGATCCTGCTCCGTCTCTGCTGCTACCGGCTATGACACAGACAACAAAATGAATGTTGGCAGAAATACCATTGTCATGCAAGGCCCTATTGCTGAGTTGGCAATCGCAAATCCTGAGGACTACAAAGCTTTGAGAATGACCTTTAAAAAGCATCCAAAACTGTTCAGATATCTGTCTTGCACAATGCCTGGCTCAGCCTAATGTAGGCATGATTTGAAAGAGAGCAGTGTAAACGAAGATTTCTTATGTTTGTGTTCTCATCCTGAGTTAACCAAAAGTGTCCCAAAATAAACAATAATAGGACTGATGGTTTATGATCTATGCAGCAAGTGTATCCATACAGTTCATGGCCATAAGTTTTGAGGAGCACAGATATTGGAACAGAATGTTCCCACAACGATTACAGGTCTCGTAATGACGACCAATCTGTTTCAGGAAAACGTAACGATTGACCTGACGAGTGGCCATAACTCTCTAACCCTCTGGGGTCGGCGTTCGCGCTGGTGAGACCAGCTCACTTTTTTTCTTATCAGTGCAAATTTGATCTTACATATAAGTGTTATACATCATTCAAAACTGTTAAATGTCTTCTTTTATTTGTGTACACTCATAATAAAAACAAAATGTTGTGTTTTGGGGGCAGTTGCTCATTATCATTTAAAGAGACATGCAACGAAACGGGTCGCTGTGAACAGAGCTGCTTTTGAGGAGGTAAAAAGGTGTTGTTTTACACAACCATTGAGGAATTTTAACCAAAGTATGTTACAAACTTTACATGAACACCCTAAAGAATCACACCAACTTGAGGAAAATGGGCATCCGATGACCCCTTTAACCCTTTGTCATAGACTCAGGTCCTTGTAAAACTCCTCTGCTTGAGGATTGAGACTCTGATTTCATTTCCGGTATGCAAATCTTTCCGCCATCTTGGATTTTCCCAAAAAATCTACTTTTTTCAAACTCTTTTAAATCGCCCGTTTGTCCGATTCGATCAAAAATTGTCATGCATCATCTAGATCTTAAACTATAGTGTGTTGTACCCCCCCGAGGCATTTAACATCCTTCTGCGAACCCCCTCTCTTCCACTTAGACTGCAGTCATGCCTCTTCCATTAATGGACAGTATTTGCTTCATTAAATACATTTGCATTTTTACCTTTATAAATAACTTTTTTTTAAAATAATGTTTTAAATATAAAATGTTCAAAAGAGTAAAGTATGCAATGATGGTAAAAACGAAGTGATACTTTTAAATATTAATTTAACCGCCAGTAGGTGGTGGTAAGTCACTATCTTTATGAGTGATTCATTGAGTCATTCAGAAACGAAGCAAGTGTTTATGAATGGGTGATTGAATCATTGACTGTCACGATTTGCTCAAAGCCACAGATTCGTCCACGAGACACCGCTGTATGCTGCAGTTCTGCTGTGGCGTTCATTGGAACTAATAGAGCAAAAACTACTGACAAAACGAAAATGAACATCACTTAATTTTATCCTTTTGTTTGTTGAACTGTTGTATAAAATCAGTCACGTTTGCAATTTTTGTGGATATCCGGGAAACATTACATTCTTGCTTGTATAATATATGATCAATATTAAAAACAAGAACTCACACAGGTTCATTTTTTGTATCGAAGACAGTTTGATTCCTCAATCGATCTCTATGCACAGGCTGTGTCTATTTTAGTTCTTCATGCTAGTAAGTGCTAAATCTCCACTATTACAGAAGATAATTGTCGTAAACGGCAGGAATGTAGTGTGATTTGCTAAGGCAGGTACTCTGCATGCAATCTATCATACTGTGTTTTGACTGCGAAAGATGAGGTAATTTTATTGGATGTCATTTACAGCATTTTACCTGCTACAAATACAAGCTCAGTTTTAATGTTTTTTTAAGGTGGAGTAGAATTAGATAAACAGCAAAACTCAGCATTTTGTCCGCGTACCCCCTCTGTCACCTTGCGTACCCCAGTTTGAGAACACTGATCTGGAGACCCTCATGGCAAAAAGTTATCAAAAGAATTTCAATCGGTGATTCACACTCGCGATGGGTCGCCAAAACAGTCGAGGTAGGCAGGGCCACTTTAACTACAAAGGTTATAACTCTTGAACACAATGAGATATTTTCACCACATTTGTTAAACTCATGTATCATGTTCATTCTGTGGACACTCAAAAAATCTGCATTGATTCACCACTTGGTGAACAAAAAACATAAAAACAGCTATAACTGTGCAACCATTTGTCCGATTGGCTTGAAACTTGGCATGCAGTGTCTTTGTCCAAGTTGCCATGATGATTTATGAGGACATTCATGTCTCATCATCCAATAAAGTTTGAGCACCTATTAGACCAGGATAATGAAGACCGATCAGAATATAACCCAGTGGGCCTGTTTGACTCATGGCCCCAGAGGTCTGTGCGAAGTTTGAAATAAAACGGCCACCGGGTGGCGCTGTCGCGTTTTAGACCCGGGTGTATGGAAGTAAAATAATGTCAAATGTTTTTGAAACAAAAAGCCTGTTGAATTGCACTACTTGAAAAAAAATAGGCATTGCATTAACCATGCTTGCATTTTAATGCATTGTATTTTTAGGGCTTGCATTTTTATGGGCTGAAATTCAACATGGTTGAATATTTAAGCTGTGAATATTTCAATTAAAAACATTTCAAACACATTTTCATTATTAAAAATTCAATAATCCATATTCACCTTTCATATTTCACTTCCAAAATATTCAAACTGTTTAAAAATACAACCTATAATATTCAACAGGCAATTTTCGGTCCATTTTATTTCGCTTTGAAAATTCGCTTCCACAAATTCGGTGGTTCAAATTCGACAGAAAATATTACGTTGACATCCATGAACTGCAGGAAGAGCAGTAGATTACCGAGCGTACTCTCCATCTGCTGTTAGTCGGCTTCACCAGCAGGAGGTGCAAAAGCTCGTGTTGTTGACGAAGACAGAGCAACAGTTAGAGCAAGCCATTCATTCATAAAACTCATCAATGCAAGTGTATTTGTGATTATTATGACGGCGGTTTTATGTTAAATTCAGTGTCTTCACAGTTACTTTCCCTGTGTAGCCTACAAGCATCTTTCTCTACCGTGAACAAGATTATAATGTTATTCCCCGATGCGGATATACAGATCCAATATTACATTTTTGAGGTTGACATATATTTCTCTTGGTTGTTTAGTTGCCTTAACTTTATATTGTGGCGATGTGCTGCATGCAGGCTATTAGGGTTTCCCTCAATACTTAAGGATTCACCAGCTGGACATATAAATTGCTTAACGTATAGCTTAATGGACTAATTACAGTGATATAAAAGACCAAACTCGTTTAATGCTGAGCGTTTCCCAGTGATCGACTGGCATAAAGTTGGCTTGACAGGACATTCGCACATTTAGGGACCATCTCTAAAGTGTATACGACTTTACACGTTTCTAACTTCAATAGCATTTGAATAGAACGACTTACAGTCAAAAACCAACTATAAAGTGTTCATGTAGTGTCAGGCATAATGCGCACCCTTTGGATTTTTTTATATTTATTCAATTAAAGTTTGCTATTGAAGTTAGAAACGTGTATGCTAGTGTTTTATGCAACTTTTGAGACGGTCCCTAAATGTGCGAATGTCCAATGTCAAGCCAATTTTACATTTATTAGGCTACATTTAGTCATTTATTTAGCAGACGCTTTTATCCAAAGCGATTTACAGTTAAACTAACAATAGGAGGACAACAATATGCAAGTGCTATGACTCTTCCCAGTTTAAGCTAATGCAATACACGTAGGCATAGCCTATACTATACTATACTGTAGAGAGAAGAGAAGAGAAGAGAAGAGAAGAGAAGAGAGAAAGTGTTAGTATTGATCAAGTGTTGATTTTATGCCAGTATATCACGAAACGCTCTGCATGAAACTTTGCGCGTTACGTTCATATTCTTAGTCCATCGAGCCTATATAGTAGCCTACAGCCTACATCCCCAATAAGATGCTTGTAGGCTACACAGGGAAAGTAACTGTGAAGACACTGAATTTAACATAAAACCGCCGTCATAATAATCACAAATACACTTGCATTGCTGTTAAATGAGTTTTATGAATGAATGGCTTGCTCTAACTGTTGCTCTGTCTTCGTCAACAACACGAGCTTTTGCACCTCCTGCTGGTGAAGCCGACTAACAGCAGATGGAGAGTACGCTCGGTAATCTACTGCTCTTCCTGCAGTTCATGGATGTCAACGTAATATTTTCTGTCGAATTTGAACCACCGAATTTGTGGAAGCGAATTTTCAAAGCGAAATAAAATGGACCGAAAATTGCCTGTTGAATATTATAGGTTGTATTTTTAAACAGTTTGAGTATTTTGGAAGTGAAATATGAAAGGTGAATATGGATTATTGAATTTTTAATAATGAAAATGTGTTTGAAATGTTTTTAATTGAAATATTCACAGCTTAAATATTTAACCATGTTGAATTTCAGCCCATAAAAATGCAAGCCCTAAAAATACAATGCATTAAAATGCAAGCATGGTTAATGCAATGCCTATTTTTTTTCAAGTAGTGCAATTCAACAGGCTTTTTGTTTCAAAAACATTTGACATTATTTTACTTCCATACGGGTGTGGCCCAATATGAGTAACATATATATGTGTCTGTGCTCAAAGTAGAAACTTATCAAAACTGTGTACATATGTAGAACTAGTCATATCGAAGAAACATGCTTTCATGGATTTCTGATGCTCACAAAGATGAAGGCTGTAATACTTCTGTTGTCCACAAGAGGGACCACAGGAAAATAAATCTTTAAAAAAAAAAATGTTTTTTATCAGTTTCCAGCATTGACTGATAAATAAATGCTTAAAACTATTTTTATTTTTCATTTTGATGCACTGGTAATATAGTTTTGCATAATTAGTTTACAAAGAAATATGCTAAATGTTTATAGACCATTAAAATACATTTTCACAACATATCCCAATAACATTGAAAATTTTGAAATATTTATTTGTGTGTGTGTGTGTGTGTGTGTGTGTGTGTAAGCATGCATGTTGTGTATCAAGTAATATTGTTTAAGCCTTTGTTTTCTTTGTGTGTTTTAGCATATTCTTTTGTGCATATTGTATGGTGTCAGGCCTACATTCAGGTTGACATAGACCCTAACAGCATAGATGGCATAAAGGTATTAAAAAGCTTGAATAATTGCTGCTTGCAGCTATATTTATATTTTTGATTGTCAAACCAGTTAATTTACGTTACCACATTAGGTAAATTTTTATGTTAACATATCTTCAGTTTACATTTTTTGTTGAGCAAAATAAAATCCAATCAACTGATTTTAAGTGAAAAACATCATTTAATTCCACAGAAACTTGACTTTACACCGACAAACATAATTACTGTGTTAGATCAAGACCTTTGGTGGTTAAAAAAGCGTAGACCCGTTATGATTCGGTGGTGTTGCATTCAGCAGAGAGAGAGTGAGAATCCAAACACAGTTTAATGACAAATGTAATCCAAAGTCATAGTCCACACCAGGCAGAGGGTCAAGCACATATAATCAGTCCACACACACACACAGTCCACAGAAGGCTTACAGGAACAAGGAACCCAAGACTCAGGCAAAGACTAACATGAGGAACACAAGACCTACATCTATATTGAAGATCCATCTCTTCTCTGCTGCTTCTAACTGTTATTAAGGTACATGTGGTGAATTTAGTGCTTTGTTGTGTTTTATGGGTTGTTTGTGTATATGTTTTGTAAGGTTGGGTCTGTAAAGCACTTCGGTTGTTTTTAAATGTGATTTAAAAAATAAAATGATTGCCTGACCTGCGCGAAACACTGACAGCTAATGCAAACCAAAAGAAACAAGACTTCATTCTGACTACAGAGCAAAAGCCATGTAAATAGACAGGGATAATGATCAAATGAAACAAGACACAGCTGCACCAGTTAAACTAATTCTGAGCAGGGAGTTCTGGGAAATGTAGTCTGGGAATAAGAGAGTGTATGGGAGCAGTGCGGGACGAGGCTGCCCTCTGCTGGCAGTGAAGCGTAGATGACACAACACCACTTTAGTGACAGTATAGGCTTCATTATGCTGAACTTTATACAGATGCTGTATTAAGCAGTACATAAAGTATTGAATGAAAGTCTCTAAAATATCTGTATTTGATAAATATTGCATTTATTTTAGTTTTCCGCTCCTGCTCTGCAACTCTCTCCGATCGGGTACAGCCCTAGTCCAGCACATCTATTATCTGTTGCATATTGTATACTATTTCACACACTATTAGTAAAAGTAATAGTAGGCAGTATAATAATAATAATAATAATAATAATACATTTTATTTATAGGCGCCTTTCATGGCACTCAAAAATCCATAAAAGCAATGACATTAAACAATAAAACCAGTACAGCAACAAGCATTAAATCACATAAAAGCCTGCCGAAACAGATACGCTTTAAGACGAAATTCCAATAGTTTAATTTTTATTTAACTTTTTCTTGACAGTTTGACTGAGTGATTATGTGAGTAAGTGTTTCTGAATCTCCGAGTGTAGAGTGTAAGTGTAGTGCATACTGACAGGCCCAGCCAGTGCCAGTCTCTTTAGTTCGACAGGAGCTTGCCATGGCTCGGTGTGAGCAAGAGGAACAGAGCTCGGAAAAAATGCTACAGTATCTGCATAGATTGGAAGAATTGAGGCGCGGGCTGAATGTTTTTAACACAGTGAGCCGAAAGCAGGGTTAGCCGATGGGGATGCACGTACAGTGCTTGCGGGATCTCTCTGAAGTGTTCTGCTACACCGTCGTGACAGCCGGACATGTGCAATGCAAGAGCTGAGCTCAATACTGCTTTTATACACTGTCTGTCTGATTGTTTTCAGGAGCAATCCTGCATTTAATCCATCGGCAGAACTGAAATGCAGCAATTCCTCTAACGCTCACAGAAACCTGCTCTTTTTTGCTGACGTCTTTGCTTTCATCAACTATTAGGGTTAGGGTTATACCGCGGTCTTATTCTGTTTTCCTTGGCCAAGGTTTCATTGTACTTTAATCCATGTTTATTTTGTTTTTCTTTGTTTATTGAGAAGTGTCTTAGAATTGATATTTTTTCTAGTGTACTGCCTTCTGGAACCATTGCTGGTTCTGGCAGTTTGGTTATTTTGTGATTAAGATTATTTCAATTTGTTTTCTTCATTTAAATATTACATTGATTTTTCTTTCTGTTGAGTGAATCCCCTTTGATCGTGTGTGTTTGTGTCTGTTTCAGTTGCTGAGAGCCGAAGGGGGTGGTGTTGGTGTCCGGGTGGTGGTGTCCCCCTCCTGCGTGCTGTGTTGTCTACCCCGTTTTCTTTGCTGTGTTCACTGTTGTGTTTTGTGTGTGTTCACGTGGTGACCTTTCCTGGGATTCCTTCGTGCCTTTGTGACTCCTTTCTCCTCCACCAGTAAGCCTCAGCAGCAAGTATGAATGTGAGTAGTACTTATACTATACCATGTGTCAAAATGATTGATGACTTCCGGTCCCGCCCACTAGATAAGACATCTGGTCCCCGCCCTTCCGGTTGTCCGTTGAGCTGTCCCGCCCTTTCTGTCGTGTACAGATAAGAATATGGATTGTCGTATTGACCGTTTGATCATGCGTTTTGACCGTTCGATCATGTGTTTTGACAGTTTTATCTACCGCATATGTTGTTTTTTATCTATTATCTTTCCGGCATATGTTGTTATGGTTTGCCTATCGTCCTAGCTAGTCGTAGATCATGTGGTTTTGACAGAAAGTTTGAAGACTGTGTCACACACAAGCATTATCTCTTGTGGACACAAGCTGGGTGTATTTTCTGTGTTTTTGATCTGTTTTTGACAGAAAGTTTGAATTTGTGGTCTGTATTCACTGAATGTGTCAGCATGTGATATCTCTGCTACGCAGACGTCCACCCTCACATTCCAGAGGTAACATCAAAAAAGTGAGAAAAAAGAGAGTTAGCCTAATCATGTTTTTATATTTCACACAAATGATATACAATAATATCTTACTAAAAATCTACTGAAACCATTTAATTCAGTTTTAGATAAACAAAAGAATAAAAAAATCATATTACATAAACATTCCGTTCTTTAGGCCTATAAGTGTATAAAATAAAATAGCTATCTTGCTAATTTAACTAAAGTTGAAAAACATTCAGTTCTTTATAAAAGTATAAATGAAATGCTTATAAAATAAATATCTTATTGATCCAATTGTTTTTGATAAACAAAAGAATAAAAAAATCATATTACATAAACATTCCGTTCTTTAGGCCTATAAGTGTATAAAATAAAATAGCTATCTTGCTAATTTAACTTAAGTTGAAAACCATTCAGTTCTTTATAAAAGTATAAATGAAATGCTTATAAAATAAATATCTTATTGATCCAATTGTTTTTGATAAACAAAAGAATAAAAATCATATTACATAAAACATTCCGTTCTTTATATACATTAAAATGGTTATCTTGCTAATTTAACTAAAGCTGAAAAACATACTGTTCTTTATAAAAGTATATAATTAAATGCTTATAAAATAAATATCTTATTGATCCAATTGTTTTTGATAAACAAAAGAATAAAAATCATATTACATAAAAAAGGGTATACATTAAAATGGTTATCTTGCTAATTTAACTAAAGTTGAAAAACATACTGTTCGTTTAAAGTATAAATGAAAAGATTATAAAATAATTTAACCAAGGTTGAAAAACATACCGTTCTTTTATAAAGTATAAATGTCAGTGTTTCTCTCTCTCTCTCTCTCTCTCTCTCTCCCTCTCTCGCAGCTCCATCTCGCGGCGTCTCACTCATTCAGTGTTTACGGTGCACGTGCATGTGTCTGTCTTTCTAAGCGCGCGTCCTCCTACTCCTCACTAACCTATTCCATATTAGGTAACAGGGGATTTTAGTTTTAGATAAATAAATAAATAAAATTCTTAATCTCACATGTTTATAGACAGTTACAACTCCCGAACTTATGTGTTCAAGAAAAGCTGATGTAAGCGCCTTCGTGCACAATCATTATCTCTTGCACTCACTAAACGGTCTATTTTCACTTTGTGTAGCCTACTGCTCATTTTAGCAGTCCGTTTGACTTTACGATCTGTATTCGCTGAATCGGCCATAAACACTGTTATCTCTGCAACGCATGGTTTAACGTGTTAGCCGTTTCTGTTTAAAGATACACAGATGGTGGACATTTTATTAGTCCGTTTGACAGGTTGAAACAGATTATTGGAGTTGCATAGGGTGTTGGCATCCTGTTTCGATCCTGACTCGTGATGTGCATTTCCTGAGTACAAATTTATTTCTTATGCAAGAGCGCCATCTTTCGTCGCAGTACCGTTTTTTCACCACAGACACAACAGGTCTATAAATACAGAGCTTGGATTTCAGCCAAACCATCAGTTTACCGACTCTGACCAACTCACCTTTTCAAGATGCAAAAAAGTAAGTGTTTTATGTTATATTACTACGCTGTTTTTATACATTAGGAAATAACTCATTACTGTTTTAGCATTGTTTTAATTCATTGATTGACTAGTTGCTTTTTGACTGTTATTGCAGCTGTTTTATCTAAAACATTGTTTTAACTATTTTATTTTTATCTACTGTTTAAACTACTTTGCCTACTATTTTTTATCTCTTGGCTTTATCTGTTTTTATACTTTAGGCATAACTCATTACTGTTTTTATCATTGTTTTACTATAGTTGCTTGGTTGGTATTGCAGCTGTTTTTATCTAAAAACAATGTTTAAACTGCTTTGTCAAAACATGGGTTATCATATCATAATTTCCCGGTTGTCGCACTCTGTCCTAGACACATAAATCTGATTGTCAACTAGTTTTGGTCTATGTTTCAGAAAAACCAAATTTATAATTTTGTTCGTTTTCCCATGACTTTTATTATGAAAAGACTAGGCCTTCCTTAACCCCCGTCGGTTGATTAGCCATTATGCTACATTTGTTTTTGTTGTTTATGTTCGCAAACAAATGTTTTTTCCCCACATCTAAGCTTTCATTACGTCTTTGCTCTGATTTTGTTCTAACGCTGGCTCGTCTGATCTCATTTTGATGTTCTATTATAAGTTATTGGCTTATCATATCATATGCGTGCTAACTGTGACTTATGTTCTATGAGTTCTACGTGTAATTGTTTACCGCCGTCTACATGGTTTCTTAAGTTGGGTCGCTATGTTTTCGTAATGTTTTAAAACATAAAAGTCTGTTTTTACACTTTCTGAAAAGTGGGGTCATTCAACCCAGCGGTTGTTAAACCGATGCCACAGCAACCCTAGCGTTGGGGATGTAAGAACTACATCCTGTTTATGGTAAATTGCTCCTCGATTATGGTTGAAACCGAATACATATAGTGCTCTGCTACCATCTCCTGGTTGTTTTTGTTATAGCACCCCTGTTTTGTAAAATACTGGCATCTTGTGGTTGTTTTTGTTATAGCACCCCTGTTTTGTAAAATACTGGCATCTTGTGGTTGTTTTTGTTATAGCACCCCTGTTTTGTAAAATACTGCCGTCTCCTGGTTGTTTTTGTTATAGCACCCCTGTTTTGTAAAATACTGGCATCTTGTGGTTGTTTTTGTTATAGCACCCCTGTTTTGTAAAATACTGCCGTCTCCTGGTTGTTTTTGTTATAGCACCCCTGTTTTGTAAAATACTGGCATCTTGTGGTTGTTTTTGTTATAGCACCCCTGTTTTGTAAAATACTGCCGTCTCCTGGTTGTTTTTGTTATAGCACCCCTGTTTTGTAAAATACTGGCATCTTGTGGTTGTTTTTGTTATAGCACCCCTGTTTTGTAAAATACTGCCGTCTCCTGGTTGTTTTTGTTATAGCACCCCTGTTTTGTAAAATACTGGCATCTTGTGGTTGTTTTTGTTATAGCACCCCTGTTTTGTAAAATACTGCCGTCTCCTGGTTGTTTTTGTTATAGCACCCCTGTTTTGTAAAATACTGGCATCTTGTGGTTGTTTTTGTTATAGCACCCCTGTTTTGTAAAATACTGGCATCTTGTGGTTGTTTTGTTATAGCACCCCTGTTTTGTAAAATACTGCCGTCTCCTGGTTGTTTTTGTTATAGCACCCCTGTTTTGTAAAATACTGGCATCTTGTGGTTGTTTTGTTATAGCACCCCTGTTTTGTAAAATACTGCCGTCTCCTGGTTGTTTTTGTTATAGCACCCCTGTTTTGTAAAATACTGGCATCTTGTGGTTGTTTTGTTATAGCACCCCTGTTTTGTAAAATACTGGCATCTTGTGGTTGTTTTGTTACGACAAGCTGTTATAATTTATTTTATGATTGATAATCTGTTTATTTTATTTTAATTTATTTATTTTAATTATTTTTTATTTATTTATATTTAATTATTTTAAATTTTATTTTATTTTAAAATTTAATTATTTGTTTTTAAATGTAATTTATTTATTTTTATTTATTTATATTTAATTATTTATTTATTTATTTTTTATTTTATTTTATTTATTTATATTTAATTATTTTAAATGATTTATTTTATTTTAAATGATTTATTTTAAAATTTAATTATTTGTTTTTAAATGTATTTTATTTATTTTTTATTTTATTTTAAATGATTTATTTTTAATTCATGCTGTGTGTGTGTGTGTGTGTGTGTGTGTGTGTGTGTGTGTGTGTGTGTGTGTGTGTGTGTGTGTGTGTGTAAAATCAACTCACTAAATTGTCTTTCATGTATAAACAGGTTTTATATTTTTCCAGGCTCGAATAACCCGAATATTGAATTGAACGCCTTCCAAGCCATTAATGATGCATGTGAGAACTTATCTTTTATATTGTTTTATAAATTAAAATGAACTTATTTTATTCCATTTATTTATTTTAACTAAATTTTTATTTTACAGTATCGGCTGTGATAGATCTTACGAAAGATGATGACGACGGCGAGAGTGCTGGACCAAGCGGTGAACCTTTGAGAAAGGTTAGAAAGACCAACGATTCCACCCCGCACGACGATGACGGCGAGATTGCTGGACCAAGCGGTGAACCTTTGAGAAAGACCGCGCGTTCCAGTTCCCCCGGTACCCCACCAACCATTCCACTAGCCGCCCCACCCCCCAGTCCTATTACACCGCCTACCAGACCTCCTGTCACGCCTCCTACCATCCCTCCGGTCATTCTACCTATCACCCCGCCTGTCAGCCCACCCGTCATTCCCCCTACTACCCCGCCTGACAATCAGTCAGCCAGACCATCTACCACTGGCGCAAGCAGTCGGCAGCACAGTCCTGACACGACCGGGTTTTACGGTAAGACTAACTACATTATCATAAGTTTAAAAATCCAAATTGAAACCGACCATTAAGAATTTTGTTATTTTTCTACACAACAGGTTCGACCGGAAAGCATGATGATGTGACGACTTGGAATAGTGATCAACTGGAAGCATGGGAGCATGGTTCTTGGGCAAGTGAGCTCGACGACGACGAGGTATCGGTCGCAAACACTAATCAAACAATTGATGAAAACAGCGGTCAATCATCGGAAGAAGACGAAGGAGCCATTGAGGAAGAAGTAGGCCCAGCGGGAGGGTCTCGGGCAGTTGATGACGACGCTGCTACTCCTCTGATGCATACGCTTATTGATTCAATAGAATCATTGAGACAACAGTTTCGTGATGCACACAGCGAAACACAAAACCGATTAGAGACACTGCACGTTCAGGTTCGTGACACACAGATAGAAACACATAGTAGATTAGTCGCATTGAGCGACGATCTTCACAACTCTCAGTTGCAGGTACATAGCAGAATCGATGCGCAAGATCGATTTATTCAAAATCTGGTTGATGAAATATTTCGACGTATCAATAGAAACGGACGCGTGTTCAACGAACACCATCGTGAACTGGTACTTTTGGTTCATCATCTTCTTCTCATTCTCGTCGAACAGTCAGATGAGTAAAATACATGTGTTCCATTAAATCATGTATTGATTTTATATGCTATGTTTGCTTTTGATTTTATATTGTACTACTTCATTTATGGTTTTATACTCTGATTTTGTACTATTTTATGTTTGCTTTTTATACTTTTTACATATACTCTTTTTTTTTACTATTTACTTTTTACATATACTCTGATTTTGTACTATTTACTTTTTAAATATACTCTGACTTTGTACTATTTCATGTTTTGGTCTGAAATCTAAAATGGACGGTGCTAAAAGCTTTGACGCAGACGACACAGAACTGTCACCCGACGAAATTGAAATGCTAAGTATACTTCCTGATTCTTTAGAAGAGTATCTGTTTAATTTAGAATCTTCACAACCCTTCGCTAATTTGGATCTTTTCGAATTAGCTGTAAATCCAAATATGAATTTGTACGATCACATGCAAAGTGTAGACGGTGATCCTGTTGTACAATTTGGTGGTGTTTTAAACAACCAACCATCACCAGACCACCCCGGCGGTAATGATACTTCGCAACCATCCACATCAGGTAATGTCGATTCTACTACTACACAGACTCTAACTCGCACAGACATTGACAGGTTGATTTGTGAGGGTGGGGACGTTAACGGATATCATGTTTTACCGCGACCTCGTTTCAATAGTGTGACGTTGAGAAGGACTATGAATCTGAGAGAGATTAACTCTACAGATTTGGCCTCTTATCACACTTACTTGCACGACATGGTCAATGGGATTGTTAATTTTGCTAGAGAATTCGACCACAATTCCGTAATCAATATTACATTGTCAGCCCCCAGTCTCCAAACACCAGTCAGCGGGGTTTTAACTCATGGTAATAATTACAACGTGGATTTACTTCTCGATCAAATTGAAAAAGTTTTACAGAGCAACAATCGGTTACTATCTGACCAAACCGTTGAAATTGATGCGTCAGTAGCAATGAACAGACAAGGCGGAGGCCGTCGAAAACTTACAGATCTCCCCGTTGATCAGGTAATTAAAAGAAAAAAGTCGAGCTTATTCTGCCCAAACAATATTTCAAATAATTTGTGCTTTTCCATCTGTATCGCCCATTTCCTTAACCCACAACAGCCCGAGAGTGAGTTAGAAAAAGTGGCGGCCGTTATCCAAAACAGCGTAGGCTTCTCAATCCAAGACAAAATCGGTCTTGACGACATAGCATCGTTTGAACGTGCGCTAGACATTAAAATCGTCGTATTTCACAGATCTAACGCCATGGTCTTAGAAACGTACAAAAATTCTGACGAACCCCACCCAAAAACGATTTTCCTTTACCTACACAATGATCATTACTACATGATACTGAATTTGACGGGGTTCATGGGTTCACCATACGTGTGTCCATTTTGCTACAAATCTTACACCAACCGCAGGGACCATCGATGTAAGCACGCTTGCAACATCTGTTTTGACACCGATTGTCACAGGTTCCCTGTAAGAATCATACATTGTCCAGATTGTTTGCGGTACTGTAAATCGGCATATTGTTTCGAAATGCATAAAAAAAACTCACCTCCCGGTCAGGAATACCCAGCCTGTGATATGATTAAATACTGTGAGCTATGTAACAGACGTTACTACGTTAAACTGGGTGACAAGAAAAAAAGTAAAAAACACATCTGCGCCCCGGACAAATGCATGCACTGTCGAGAGCGTCTGACGGCCGATGGGGAGCACCAATGCTTCATACAACCTCTAGAGGCTAAGGAGCCTTGTGAGAAATACATCTTCTATGATTTTGAAACGCGTTACGAAAATGGTAGGCACGTGGCTAATTTTGTTTGCGCCATCACATTCAAAGGTAAGAAATTTACTGCTCATGGTACCAACTGCATCGCTAAGCTAATCAACCATTTCAGACAACCTCAATACGAAGGCTACTGCTTCATCGCTCATTACGCCTCCAGATTTGACTCCTTTCTAATCCTCGAGTATTTTTGCAAATCCGGGATCGCGCTTGAGGTCATAATGCAAGGGTGCAAATTACTTCTGTTGTACGACGAAGCATTCTCCCAGCGATATATCGACAGTTACTCATTTTTCCCATTCGCTCTGGCCAAAATGCCCGCGGCGTTAGACTTAACGACGACTGAAAAAGGTTACTTTCCGCATCTTTTCAACAGGGTGGAAAATGAGAACTATTTCGGACCATACCCCGACAAAAAGTTCTACAACTACGATAACATGTCTGATAAAGACAGAGAAAAGTTTGATGCGTGGTACAGCACGGTTCAGGGTAAGTTCTTTGACTTCAAGAAAGAACTGTACGCGTACGGCGTTAACGACGTCGTCTTATTACGCGAAGGGTGCATGACATACAGAAAGTCTTTCATACAATGCACCAAACTTGACCCTTTTGCGTTCACGACGATCGCCAGCTGTGCGATGGGGGTCTTCAAAACACATTATCTCGACAGAAACACGCTTGCGCTGACCCATAACAAAGCGTACGTCCATCAGAATAAGGCCTACTCAAGCGGTTCGATCGAATGGTTAGAGTATGTAAAAAAGACTCGAAACGTGGACGTTCACCACGCCGTAAACCATGGTGAAGTATCGATCGGTAAGTACTTTTTAGACGGCTACTACGAGCAGGACGGTGTTAGGCACGGTTTAGAGTACGCAGGCTGTGTCTTCCATGGTCATTGCTGTCGCTTTGAACCCCATCATAGCCACCCCCTTTCGGGAGTACCCTACGGGGTTCTCAGGGGCGAGTTTGACGATAAGATTGAAATTCTGCGGAACGCGTACGGTTTGCAAATCGAAGTTCTTTGGGAATGCGAATGGAACCGGATGAAAAAGACCGACCCCTCTGTGATAGAATTTATGACCGATTATTCCGCCCCGGAGAGATTGAACCCCCGAGACGCGTTGTACGGTGGCAGAACGAACGCCTACAAACTTTATCACAAAGTGACCGGTGATGAGAAAATAAGGTATCTCGATTTCACTAGCTTATATCCATATTGTCAAGCGAGGAAAACCTATCCGATCGAACACCCCCAAATCATATTCACAGATTTTGAAGCGATTGAAAATTATTACGGGCTTATCAAAGCGACCGTGTACCCTCCGCGTAAATTACTGCACCCGGTTCTCCCTTACAGATGTCAAGGAAAACTCATGTTCCCGCTATGCAGAACCTGCGCTCAGGAGCAAAACCAGACCGCGAGTTGTAGTCACACGGACGAGGAAAGATCGCTCTCGGGTTGTTGGGTCAGTATCGAGCTTTTAAAAGCCATCGAGAAGGGATATGTGGTGGGCAAGATAGACGAGGTTTGGCATTTTCCGCAGCGGTCAGACACGTTGTTTGCCGAATACGTAAAAACGTTTTTGCGTTTGAAACAACAAGCGTCCGGCTACCCGTCCAATGTCGTCACGGATGCTGAGAAAGAGACTTACATTCGTGAGTATTTTGAAAAAGAGGGGATTCAACTCGACCCCGAAAAGATTAAGTACAACGCCGCCCAGAGGTCAATAACGAAATTAATTTTGAATTCGCTATGGGGACGTTTCTCTTTAAGACAGAACTTGCCTCAAACTACTCTGGTGAACGACCCCGAAGATTTCACCAGAATTGTTTTTGGCAATACCGACACGTTGTCGTATTTCTCATTCGTTTCAGATGACGTAGCGCTCGTCCAGCATAAACCATCCAAAGAGGATGTTTGCAAGACGCGCGACGTAAACGTTTTTGTAGGTGCTTTTACCACCGCGCACGCCCGACTGGAATTGTACGAATTGATGGACAGACTAGGCAGCCGATTGCTTTACTCTGACACAGATAGTGTTATTTTTGTGTCTAGGGAGGGGGACTGGGAGCCTCCTCTAGGGGATTATTTGGGAGATCTGACTAGCGAATTGGACGATGGGGATTTTATATCACAATTTTCGTCGAGCGGTCCCAAATCGTACGGTTTTGCCACGGCCAAAGGTAAAGTGTGTATGAAAGCTAAAGGGATAACCCTGAATGCTAAAAATTCACAAGCTATCTGTCTCGAATCCCTGATTGGTCTGGTTGACAGTTATGTGACGTCGCATGATAGATCCAATTACATCCTGGCTCAGAGCGAGAATATTGTGCGAAATAAGAAGTCTCTCACATTGCACAACAAATCAGTCGTTAAAAGGTTCAAGGTCGTGTACAATAAACGTAGACTTTTACAGGACTTTAGCACGCTTCCTTATGGCTACTGATCAGATGATGCACAGAGGCTCTCAGGATGTTTCCGATTTTGATTTCAGACTTCAACACCCTTTCTCTTGTGTCGTGAGCGGCCCATCAAATTCTGGAAAGTCTTATTTTGTAAAACTTTTGTTGGAAAAAGGTTTGAATATCATTTCCAAGAAAATTGAAAACATTGTTTGGTTGTATGATTGTTGGCAGACTTTGTACGATGATTTACTTCAATTGTATGACATTAAATTTGTGCAAGGAATACCCCAGACTCTGAATGATGATGATTTACTGCCTGTCACCAAGACAAACCTACTCGTGGTGGATGATTTAATGGAGCAAGCTAGCGGTAACGTGGAACTTCAACGGGTTTTTACGCAATACTGTCACCACAGGAATCTCAGTTCTATTTACATAGTGCAAAATTTATTTGCACAGGGTAAGTCCAGCCGAACCATAAGCTTAAACGCCAATTATATGATACTGTTTAAAAATCCTCGGGACGTCAATCAAGTAGCGATGCTAGGACGTCAAATGTACCCGGGAAACACTAAATACTTTATGGAGTGTTATCACGACGCAGTCGACCGTCCTTTTGGCTATCTAATGATAGACTATAAAGCAAAAACTCCGGAGCAGTACCGTCTCAGAACAGGATTGCTTTCTGACCGTCAAGTGGTTTATATCCCGAAAAAAAGAAGAACGTGATCAAACGTCATGTCCGCCAGACTTTGTAAACATCTGCCGGTGTTAAAACTGCTACATAAATCCAGTCCTAAACAGCGACGTCTTATTTTACAATCGGCGTCCGATGAATTCATTTTAGCGCTGTGTGAAGTGGCGCTTAACATCCTCTACGGTACCATTCCGGTCAATAGGCAACAGTACCAAAAACTGAAAAAGAGAAAAGCCGAAATCAAATTTATAGCCGATAAAAAAATTGGCATTACGGCCAAGAAACGAGTCTTCAACCAGAAGGGCGGATTCCTATTGCCGCTTCTAAGCGTCGCAGTACCCTTTATATCAAGCTTAATAGCAAATCGATAGGATGGAGTATGCCGAGAAGATGTATTTAGTCCCGCACCATCAACTGGATAAGATGAAGAGTGAAAATGTTCGCGAGAACATTCAACGGAGCGTGGAAAACGATTTGGATGATAGTATAAGAAATATTTTACGTCGCACTGACTTGAATCCGTACGAAAAAGCCAAACTTTACACCAATACCCTGAGTAGGTTTTTGACCATCGTTAAACAAGGCGATCGTGAGAGCAGTGTTTTAACGCTTTCCCTACCCGATACTGATCTCAGCCATAAAGACGAACCAGCGGATGGTGATAATAATAATGTCGAAGACGGCAGAGCTGAGGTGGAGGACATTGTCGATGAAGTTCTGAAGAACGTACCTTCGAGAAGTGTGAAAAACAGCAGATACATATTAGACAAGATGTCTAAAGCTAAAGCGCTAAGTACGTGGAACGAATCGGGGGAGTTTGTGTTCAGGGGTAAAGCCGTACAAGGGTCGCACATGGTCGATTTGTTAAAAAATGTTACGGCACCGCAAAACGTTAGGGACGAACGGAGACCTCGAGGATGGTTGGAGTTTCTACGTGCCTTTGCCGAATTAAACATCCCATTTTCTACAGTACCGAATCAGCAGGTCAGACGCAAGATTAAGTCTCTAAAGAGTAAACCCGGCAGCCCTCCCCGTGTTAGACCTTATAAAAAGACACAAAGATATTCGCCTTACACGGTTCCAAACCCCAAAGACTCGGTGTTTAAACCCCCGGCTCTCAAACGAAAGCGATGGTTGGAATTTTAACAGATACATGAAATAAAAGACGCTAAAAATATATAATGGTTTCAAGCTTTTTTTTTTTATTTATACGTCAAACACGTCTGCACACAGGGGACACAGGATAACATTTTATCATTACAAACATGCGGTCTTAATCTCTTTACAAAGAGGGACACCATTTTATCATTTTTTATATAATCGTCGGTATATAGTTTCATCACATGGTTATAGTCGTAACCTCTGACTAAATGATAGAGAAAAAACACACAATGCTGACCACAGGTATCTGATGAAAAATCCTGGACGCGTCTGTCGGAATATAACACGTCGACGTTGTTGCCAGTTAAAAAGTTATTGATGGAGATTGGAAAGCGAGGGCTGTTGGGCGGATTGCCAAAACTATCGAAAAAACAAGCGGCTCCCTCTTGGGTTAAATAAACGGCAACCCAATGCTCTCCCGGTAGCCGAGCAGGGTGGGTGTTTATGACGGCCATCGACGGTAAGATCCTAAGCGGTTTTTCGGGTAGTTGATCGCTCGGTAGCACGCCGAGAAAATGAGTCCTGCACGTAATTTTATCCATGATAGCGGTCAGTTGTAGAGTATTCATCTCAGTAGTAATCGACTAGTACTTGTCGTCGGTTAGACACTTCAATGATGCTGTCGAATACGGCGTAAATTAATAAATTAACGGTATTCGGCAGCGGTTGTCTGAATCGAGCTTCGAGTCTGATATTCCCGGACTTGATGAGGGAAATGTGCTGACCACAGTCTTCATCAGGCGTGAGGTTAAACGCGTAAAGCGTGTATCCGTTCAGGAAATCTGCCCTGTCGATAGAGAGTGCCTGGTTTTTAAGATGTCTTCCTGTCGTCATCGCCAACTGATAAAATTCACGCACTGCCGTACCAGCTTCGAAATTAGGCTGTAGAGGCTTGGAGGGGAATTGTTGACCGTCTACATAGACGGCCAGGAACTCAAGATCGTAATGTTTGAAAGCAAATGGATTTTTTTCGTAGGAGCCGGTAAATGCGTCATTGTCGACCATGGCTATGACGATAGATTTTGGTAGGGTCCCTAAAAACAGATTTTCTTGATTTGAAACGCGTGTACCCTCAGGTATGGAGAAATTTTTTAGAACCACCCTATCTATGGGATACTTTGCGGTTGTCGAGAGTAACGCCTGGGCGTGGCCCAGTCTCACCGGAGGTGCTACGGCAACTTTCTTGACAAATAGGGACGCCGACTCTATTTTTATTTTGTAAGCCACGTCATCGCACCTCATCAGACAGAATTCATCTTTTGCTCTAATTAGGCGTATCTTGATATCAACTCCATTCAGCAAAAGTTTTTCTTGAAAGAATATATCACTGTGTATAGGGGCCATCAGCTCCACCACCTTACTTTCGGTGGTGTAGGTCGATCTCTTTGTCAACCCCGCGTTACGCCCTACGGGGTCATTCACATCCATGTGACCGGCAGTGTCTTTGTAAAACAGTCCGGCGGAGAAAAGAGATTCCAACGCATCTTTACTGTAGTTGATCAGACTCTCTATGATGCAGCGGTAAGGGTAGGTGCTCGAACTCTGCGATATCAGACGATCGCCCAGGGTCACGTCGACTTGTGAAAATATGGTGGCTCCGGGGTAATTTATTAAGGCAACCCGTGCAGGATGCACAATGTTCTCTCCATTAGGTCTCGTGATTTTCAGGCGTAGATAGAGCATCGTGTTATTTAGGTCCACATAATCATCGCCATTGCCTGCGATAAAAAACTCTAATGGAGCGGTGTCCGATATGGCGGATAAAGGGGCAACTTCTAAATAGCCGTTTTTCTCAATAACTGTCTGCGTCAGCGGGACCGTAAATAAGTCCAACTCGGACTTGATGCATTCTCCCGACATACGATGTAGTAGCGCCATGTTAGAATATGGTTTTTACGAATCTCTTGGCCGCCGCTTTTCGACTAACAGACTTCTTACGCTTTCTACGTACGACTGGACGTCTCCTTGTTCCGCTTGTTGTTTTCTTCTTCTTCTTACCCCATTGACCACGCCTCCTCACACCAGGCGGTTTAGACATCCTCTTACGGGCCATGACCATCAGCCCAGATCCGTCTTGAGCATTAGCATTATTGCTATGCGCCCGCGTCAATACGTTTGAGACGACGTCGGATACTATATTTTTAGCGGCGGATTTTAGGTGGGGTTTCGCGATGCTAAATCCTCTTTTTAACAGAGGTATGGCCATCCTGAACAAACCTCTGAAAAGTCCTCCTAGCCCTGCCCCGTACATAACCCCTCCCCCGGCATAGCCTGGCAAACCCCCGCCGGCCTGATTTCGGTAATAGTCCACATAGTCCGCGGTATTGTGCTCTCTAGGGCTATAGTAATAACTCATTTTAAAGAATAGAATGATTCGTTGGTTTAAAGTGTAGTTTTACGATGACTTTCCCGTAAGAAAATGGTATTTCACGGTTTTGGTCGTCCTTCAACTCTATGGTAATGCTGGTGATGTGATCCTTGTTGATCGATGCGTAATGCGGGTTGTCGTATCTAGAAATGACCGTGTCGTTGCTTTTACCCGATATATGTACGCATCTCAAAAGCGGGACGTAAGAATCACCGACCGATTGATATTGAATGATGTCGGTGTAAACGTACATTGTGTAGAACCCGGCGTTGATATCGGATTGATGAGGAGCGTACGTGATATGGCTCGTAGTAAAATCTGCTTCTTTATGGTAGTTCGAACGTCCGAGAGCATCGTCCGGTATCATTCCTAAAATAGTGGCTAGTCTGCCTTGAAAACTGACTGAAACATTGGGTTTCGCGATCAGAAACACTTTGTTTTTTAATTCATCGTAATCCAATACGGCCGTGGGTGTTAGAAGTTGATTTATCACGCGGAGGATCGCACGAATGTTCGCGTAGTACCCACCAGATATGTATAATATCCTCGATACAAAAAACGTGGGTAAGTCTTTTTTAAGTGCGTCTTTGGGGCCCCCACTATTTTTGAATACGGGGCCTGTGTACAGGGTGAAACCCCCGTCTTTGTCATTAAAGTTATACCAACTTCTAGGATATTCGATTTCGGCGAGCCCCACCTCCCATTGTCCTTTCAATTGTATAGCTTTTGCTAACCTGGTTGTATAGCCGGATATGCGATTTTCGGGGTAAACCGAGCTCGATGCATTGCACGGTAGCGTAATGTAGAACCCTTGATCATCCATGACTGTCCTTTGCTCGTATGAACTCATCCATTAAACGTCGGGGTGTTTTAAGTCCAACAGTGTTTTTTTATCTATATAACTATTGAATTTTGAAGGCCAGCCTAGCCATTTCACTAAAACAAGCGTAGATTTCCCTTGTTTTTTCTGACCTAAAATCTTTTCCACCTTAAAAGATTTGTTTTTACTCACAATTATTTTTTGCAACTCTTTTTCATAAAAAACACCCTCGATAACATCACCGTCATAATCGCTGAGTCTGTAGACCGGGGGTTGTCGCGGAATGCATGCGGATATGGTGAAAAATTCTTCCGTGTAGTTTTGCTCATAACCTTTAGCGAACGGGCCTCTCACTTTAGAAATCCTGACGACGTCGCCGACTTTGAAATTAAATACGACTCTCTCGGTCTTCTTTATATCACCATACAAGTTTTGAAACACTTGATCCTCGTTTACTTTGTCGACGTCCACGGGTCTCATGCAGATACTTCGGTGATGGCTGGTGTTGTACCCCTGCATAATGTCTTGTAAAACATCTATGTATCGTCGGGAATTTGTAGCCGTTAAAAATCTCCACATACGACTCTTTAACGTTCTATTAAATCGTTCTACGACGCTGGCTTTCAAATCGGTAGCGGTAGCGAAATGATCAATGTTGTGCTTTTTCATTACATCTTGAAATTGTTTGTTAAAAAATTCCTTCCCCTGATCCGTCTGCAATTTCTGTGGCACACGACCCTCCTCGAGTATAGACTCGAACGCTCTAGCGACCTCAGGCCCACTCTTATTCTTCAACACGCGACTCCACGCGTACTTGCTAAATACGTCTATGCAAGTCAGCAGATATTTATTGCCGTCGTTATCCTTGGCATAGGCGATCATGTCGACTAGATCGGCCTGGAACTGGGTATCGACCCCGTACACAACCACTCTATTTCGTTTGTATTTTATAGGAGCTGTTTTGTGTAAAGTGTAAGCATCCTCACCAGACAACCATTCTGAAACCTTTTTATCGCTTAGTCGGACGCCGCTATCTTTTAAGACGGCGTCTTTTAATCGTTTTTTACCCCCTAAAGAGCCGGGGTTGGAGGGTGTATAATAAGCCTTTTTCATGAGCTCCGACATGCTGCCGTTTCAACCGCTGCAAAAGAATAACGCGTACATGTGGTTTGAATCAATCTTTTATTAAAAAATTACAGGATACATGATTGAAGTAAAATGGTGTTAATATAACGCTAGTAAAATGGATATAATACAAGATAGTATACATGGATATAATAATAATAATGTTAGTACAACAAAATCTAAGTAAAATTGAATATAATGATGTTAGTACAAAACGGAATATAGTAAAATTAGATATAACGATGTTACATGCATAGTCTAAGTAAAATGGATCACTGATAGTCTAACCAGAAAAGAAAATCGCGACAGGCCATCATGTTTTTGTCTAGGATGTAATCGACGTACATTTCAACAATTTCATCGATGGCGACATCCATTTCGATAATTTTAACAGCATCGCTCTCATCATTGATGTCATATTCTTCTTTTGATTTCTTCACCAACTCGGTACACACATCAACCACATAGGTACAAGTACATAGCACATCGGTGACCCCGAGCGGGAGTTGCGACTCACACATCATATCTAGAACCTGTTTTATCATTACACCGGGGGGATCGGTACCATAAGCGCATTTGTCCGTCAAATCATCCCATGAATTAGCCGCTCCTCTTATATACACCATTTGTTTCTTGAAATTTGCTTCACGCGTAGTTGCCTCCATAGGTGGATGACCGTCGCGTGATGCGAAATCGATAATCTTTTTCATCAGTTTTGTCATCTGTCGTCTGTAATGTCCTTTAAACAGGAATTCCATACAGCTGGTTAGGCTACTGGCAGCACCCATACTGGTGGGGTCTTGGTCACTCTCCATTCACGATCGAAATACCTTCCCAGAGATCAACGACGTCGTGCACTATTTCCTCACAGGGTTTGTCCAGAAGTCTCGTCCTGATTTCTTCTAGCTTAGCGGCGATGAATGGTTCGTCTTTTAATTCGTGCAGAATAGTCCCGACTGTTCCTTGAATACGTTGGGGGTGAGATTTTAACCCCAACCGACCTAGGAGGATACCGATGATGGCATGAAAATAGGGTCTAAACAGTTTTGCTGAAAGTTCATCAAAATATGTGTCAAAGTAGTAGTTAGGTGGGTCGAACAGGCAGGAATGTTGCAGTTGACTAGGGTGATCAATCTCACACCCTTCGCACTCGTCCTTCAGCTTCTTTCCGATGAGATGTTGCAGCAAAACCACTGTCGCGGCTTTTATGATTTTGAATCCCACGTCACTGAAACATCCGTCTGTAGCATCGAAACCGGGTTTAGCATGAGAGAGGTCAGCCAGGTTGGGAGATTCAAGCTTTTTGTTGGATGGTGATGGTGGTGGTGGTGGTGGTGACCAAGGTTTAGTACAACCACAGTCGCACTCGATCTCCGGATCCCAGTCTAAGCTACGTTTGCGTCTTTCAGCCAGACTCCAGTCTTTGCGCAGGTCCAATGGTTCAGGGTTGAAAATGTTACCTGGACCCCAATCGCTTTCAATGCATGATTCAAAGTCTATGCGGCGTTTGATAGTTTTAGCCGGAGCCCAGTCTTTGTGTATCCCCAATGGCCCGCAGGCGTCAGTCAGAGTATGGATGGTTGCGTTGTCGTCGGGAGGGTCGAGAATGCTGCCGAAAGAGATACCGCAGCTGCATACATGATGGGGTTCTGAAGCGGCGTCTTCAGCCATGGTTTATAAATGCTGCTTGGAAGGGTCTGGTCGCAGGAATTTATGATAGTTGTAGTAAAGGGGCGGGGTTGTTGTAGCAGTCAAAACCTGATTAATAGGCGTTATTTGGATAGGTCTGGCTTGCGAGCTTTAGGATGGCTGTAGTAAATGGGTGGGGATGGTCGAGACCATATGCCACTCCGTGGGCATGTCTGAGGGTGGAACAGTTGCACTTTAATTTTGCTGTATTCGTCATGCATGTCACACCATTTGAACATTTTGTTGATGATTGAAAAAACCATATTCAGGAGATTCAGATCGCACCAGTCGAACAAAAATTGCATTTCATACAGATCGTGATGCTCGTTAGGCTGGATGCGTCCCGACCGCTTGTTGTTGAGCTTTGTCTTGTCTCTACAACAGAATATGTAAACAGAATCAGTAGGGCTCTTGTTAGTATGGTCACCTACCACGCGGTACCGAACATTATCGGTCACCCCGTCCCACTCCGAAATGTACAAAGGCTCTTCGCCGTCATCATTCAGATCCTTCCAGACACGATTGTAGAAGAGAGTCCAGTCTTTTTCAGGAAATACCACACACGTATCTTCCCCAGGCTGAAACTCTCCGACGCTGTCAGTGGTGTAGAGTGTAACAACTCGAGTTGGTTTGTGAAATTTGTATCCGAATACACGGTTCCTACACATTACATATTCAGCTGTAGTCCATTCCGAAAGTTCATGGAGAAAACTTGTCAAACGGATGCGGCCGAAAGGTTTTTTTTTTCTTGGCGCCATAGTCAGCCTTTCCATCATTTGGTCGCACACCCCCGGCTCTGGGGATTGAGGAGAGGATAAACCATCCATGCTCATGTAGCTCATGTTTCTGGTGATGGTTTTACAACACACTACCACCCATTTATATACATTGCTCTGGAATGTGAGGGTGGACGTCTGCGTAGCAGAGATATCACATGCTGACACATTCAGTGAATACAGACCACAAATTCAAACTTTCTGTCAAAAACAGATCAAAAACACAGAAAATACACCCAGCTTGTGTCCACAAGAGATAATGCTTGTGTGTGACACAGTCTTCAAACTTTCTGTCAAAACCACATGATCTACGACTAGCTAGGACGATAGGCAAACCATAACAACATATGCCGGAAAGATAATAGATAAAAAACAACATATGCGGTAGATAAAACTGTCAAAACACATGATCGAACGGTCAAAACGCATGATCAAACGGTCAATACGACAATCCATATTCTTATCTGTACACGACAGAAAGGGCGGGACAGCTCAACGGACAACCGGAAGGGCGGGGACCAGATGTCTTATCTAGTGGGCGGGACCGGAAGTCATCAATCATTTTGACACATGGTATAGTATAAGTACTACTAATGTGTTCTGAATTGTGTTTTAAATTATTGAATAAAATTTGTCATCTCTTTTAAAAATTGAACCTCGTCTCTGGCTGAATTGTTTACATACCTGTGTGTCCTTAAGTGAATCAATAGTATTGCAATTAGGAAATAAAGAAAACCATTGTCTGGGTGAAATTCCCAGGGTGGCGTAGTCAGTGTTTTTGGGGCAGGTTCCACCTAGACTGTAACCTCCTCAGTTTTGTTTGCTCTCGTGCCGCCACATATTTAATGTCTGTGATTTCGTCCTGTCTTTGTCAGATCGTTGTGAGCAGGCCCGTCGTGACAAGGCAAGCAAACCAAGCAATTGCCTGGGGCCCCAAGACAACGACTGGTTAAGAATAAAATGCAACGACAAACTGTGAGCGCCCCTTTGATAGTCAATGCAGTAAAGTGCAATGACACTGTTATCGGGATCCCCCTCTCAGTAGTCGCTGACAGCAGCCAGCCAACCACGCGATCTCTGCTACCGGCAAAATACAAAACCTCCTCGGCAGTCATCATGAAGAGGAATTATGCTTCAGGAAGCCAGAAAAGAAAGAAGAGAAAGGTAAAACAAGATAGTGGTAAGTGATAAATTACACTGGATAAAATAACTCTACTTGTCTTGTACAAATGGTGTAATTTTGCAGCAGGTAGGCTAGCAAAAATATGTTTATGCTACACTCTCAGAAAATAAAGTACATAATTGTACCTTTAGGGGTACAATGGCTTGTCACTGGGGCTGTACCCTCAAGGGTACAATATTGTACCTTAACCTTTAAAAGAAACGGTACATATATGTAACTTTTAATGCTTTTTGATCCTCAAAAAGTTACATATATGTACCTTGAGGTCCAACAGCAAAAACTCCAGTGTTAATTGAACTCTCCTGGGAGTTTATATGGCTCGAGACTCAAAAGTGTTAAAATATGAGTGTTAAATTAACACTCAAGAGTGTTAAAGTTAATGATCTAATTAAGTGATTCATTGAGTGATGATTGACCATTAATGAAGACACCCGATGTTAACAAGCAGAATCACTGAAGGAGAAAATATATATTTTTAAGACACCGTTGTGGTGATCAGTGTTTGCTTTAGTTGGGCTCTTGACCCTTAAATCATTAACTTTAGATTTATTTTGGCTGTTGTATCTGAGTTATCACTGCCAGATGAACAAAGAGAGAAGTTGATCAGGTGGTGCTGGTTATGTTTTGACATAATCATAAATTGCCTGAATCATTGAACTCATTTAGAATTTAATCTCAGACTTAAATGTTTATTGTTGATTACAGCATCACTGTGATTCTACAGCAAAAGTTTTTCAGCATTTTCAATATAATCTAAAAATTCTTAAAAGTTGTTCTGATCAAAACACTTTCAAATGAATTTATTTAGAAACACAGACATCAATAATCAGCCTGTGAATCTCAACAATGGTGACAGTAATAAAGCATGTTGCAGTGGCTGCCACCAATCACAACTCATTAATGGCTCCCAGCATGCATTGCGGTATGAATAAATTATGATCTGAATTGTCTACGTAATTTACTTTTCCTAATTGAATATTCTGCTCGTCACCATTGTTGAGATGCATTGACTGAATCTTGACGTCTGTGTGTGCCTAAAATAATTTTTTTTTTTTAAAACAACTTTTAAGAAATCCTTTATATTATATCTAAAATTCTGGATATTTATGCAGAATCACAGTTATGCTGTAACCAACAACATAAATCTAAGTCAGAAATAAGGATCTTAATGAGTTCAGTGATCAAGTTCAAATGATGATTGTCATAATATAACCAACACCATCAGATCACTTTTTTCTTTGTTCATCTGGCAGTGATAACTCAGATACAACAGCCAAACACAATCTAAAGTTATCAGTTTAAGGGTCAAGAGCCCAACTAAAGCAAACACTGATCGCCAAAACGGTGGCTTACAATTCGAAATTTTCTCCTTCAGTGATTCTGCTTGTTAACATCAGGTGTCTTCAATAATGATCAATCATCACTCAATGAATCACTTAATTAGATCATTAACTTTAACACTCTTGATTGTTAATTTAACACTCATATTTTAACACTTTAACACTCTTGAGTCTGGAGCCAAATAAACTCCCAGGAGAGTGTTATTTTCTGTGTTATAATTATTTAATATAAGTAAATTGACTTACAAAACTTTTATTTCCTTTATTTCAAGGCTACTCAAATATAGTGATAAGTTAAAATCTACCTTAAATGATTAAGGTATCATTAAAACCTTAAAAAAAACTTTTTTTTTTTACAAAAAAAAACAAACAATTACTTAGCAGAGGCTGTCTTTTGATATTGTACCTTAACCTTTAAAAGAAACGGTATATATTTCTACCTTTTAATGCTTGGGGACATATATGTACCTTGGGGGACAGAAATGGACTCCTGCTGTACCCCTATTTCTGACAGTGTAGCTACGTTTCCTGCCTGACGGCAAATGCTGCTTGTAACGAACAGTTAGTGCAACTTTTTTCGAACGGACGGTTATATGGTTACATATATATGGTTATATGGTTACATACTGTAATATGTTTTTTAACGGGATAAGGAAGACTGTTCTCACTGTTTATCGTATTTAATGACATGGCATTGCTATAGCTGTCACGGTGTGGGTTTTGTGTCTGGTTCCTTGTTCTTGTCTGTCATGTAATTCCCTGCTTGTCATGTGATCCTGCCATGTGTTTTGTCCCATGTTCAGCTGTTCCCCGTTATGTTGATTAGTCTTCCCAGGTGTTTCAGTTTAACCACGCCCCTTGTTATCTTGTTAGCTTGTGTTCCCTTGTATTTAAGCCCTGTGTTTTAGTTCAGTCCTTGTGAGTTCTTCATGTTGTAATGGTTGCTGTTGTCTCTTTGTTCCCGTCCTGAGTTCCCGATTCCTGTTCTGAGTGTTCTGTTGTGTACCCTGGATTACCTGTTTGTTTGTTTATTAAAGTGCTTGCAATTGGATTCACTCTCCGCTTCATTCCTGCCAGCGCCGTTACAATAGCTTTGTAATAGGTTTTGATGAAAGTGGCATAGCATGCTATACTAACTATTCCACCGTGATAATCTATTTACCAAATGGGGGTTAGGAAAACCACACAATAAATTCCATGCATCAAACATTAGCTTGGGATGTTTTTAAGCACTGGTAGTTGTGAAAGCAGCTGCATCCCTTCCCTTCTAATATCAAAATATGGAAATGCTAACATATCTTTTCGGTAACACTTTATAATAACCATCGTTAATAGATGGTAAATTGTTAGTTATTTAATCTCTCTATTATCTATTATCATTTAACTGTTAGCAAACAGTCTTTTTACTTAATAAATACTTTGTAACCCATCTATAAACATTATTTAACCAGAAAGAGGCAGAGGAACATGATTTTTTCATAGCTTATCTTAATGTTCTAGTGTCGGGATATACGGTAGTGACAGTTTATGCAAATATGACATTATTTTTATAAGTTACCAATGGATCTTGAACAGTTACTTTATTCTGTGTGGCAATTTCTACACTGTTACATTTTGAAGTACAGTATCAGGACAACCCACATGTTTACTGGTACTGTTTATTAACTATTTATTATTTATATAAAGTGTGGGTGAACTTAAACTGTATGGCTATGCTGTGGTTCCTGTAGGCTTTGCGTGTGTGTGTGCGTGCGTGCGTGCGTGGGGGGGCCTCCATGTCCATTTTGCTTGGGACCCCCAAATTCCTTCAAACGGCCCTGGTTGTGAGGCTTCCTTGGGATTACTTGTGAGGCTCTGTGCTTTCTGGTTCACCGGTTCCTGGCTCGTGTGCTTTCTGGTTTCCCGGGTAGGGTGACCACCAGTCCCGAAATTTGAAGCTTTGTCCCGCGTCCCGCAAGTCATAAGCAGTGTCCCGCATTTTAATTTTGTCTGCGTCATTTTATTTCATCGTCCTTTAAATTACAATTCTAAAATAAGAAAATATTAATAAGAAAACACTGAACATGCGCAGCGCAGCCGTTATTATTGGTTCTAGCCAGAGCGGGAAAGTGTTCGTGGAGAGGGTGTTTTCTCTGATGACTGCTGCGTGGACAGAGACAAGGAACCGCGCAACGGTGGACCTCATAAAAAGTGAACTCCTGGTGAAAGTGAACTATAGCTACACCTGCCAGGAGCTCTAAAGACATGTAATAAATGAGAAGGCCCTACTCGAAGCTGCCAGATCAGACAAAAAATATATATTTTTTTAAATTCAAGATGCACTGAATCCGGTAAGAACACATTTAATATTTCTAGTCTTTCCTAATGGAATTTATGTGCTTATTTGGAAATGTGCTTTTTAGCGATTGGATTATTATTTTCACTTAATGATTTAGATTGAATAGACACGTGCTGTTGAAATGAGTTTTATATTATTAGTGACGTTCACAGCGCCGGTCAGCGCTGTCATTAACATTTTTATAAAGCCTATTAGCAATTTAAAACATGTTAACATCACTGCAAAAATACATCTAATATAAAATCAATATTTATTCACCTAGTATAATAATAGTAAGTTCTCTCCCTCGTGTCCCGCATTGTCCCGCAAAATCAGGTCTGCTGACCCTAACAGAGCAATAGCCAGGTGGTCACCATATTCCCGGGTCTCCTGAGTACCGACTGGGTCTGCCCGGATTTCCTTTCTGCCCATTGCGTCCCTCAGTTACCAGTGGCTCTCCAGCTTTGTCCTGACGTTTCTGACCAGCATATTCTACTCTGTTTTCTTTACTGTTGTTAATAAACTGTTAATTTACTCGCAATTGGATCCTATTACCTTCTTACGTTACAGACTCTGACAAAGAAGATGCTACAGCTCAGTAAAGTTGCCTCGGTTGGCAGAACTCTCTCTTCTCTGTGTCAGTTTGCTTATCATTATTTTCTGTTGTCTTTGTTCACATTTCTGCCACTTGTTTGTTACCATGGATATTCATTTAATCATCACAGCTGTTGCTATTTGAGTTCATTATCAGTGTATACTTCATTTTCCGTGTTTCCTCAGTTCTTTATTCGGTTGTTGTTTGTGTCTGGAACACACTGTTGCACACGCTGGATTATTCTGAGTGTATTTGATCATTAAATCACTTAGTGTTTGGACCCTTTCTGACTCTTCATCATCACTGGATCTTCATCTTGTAACTGTTATTATTTAGATAGATAATATTTAATTTATTTAAATGATTATATTATCATAAGTAGATGTCTTTGCAGCAAACACAGAAGAGACAAGCATTATTTCTGGCATTTCATCTGTAGCCCCAATAATTTCATTGTATGTCCTTTGTATAATAATAACATATACAGCTACATTTGGATTATTAGACAATGTCAAAATGAAGTGAATCTGCAGAGTTTTGCGTTTAAAGGAATGTAAAGGGAACCACTGACACGGAGAAGAAAGAGTTCAACTCTTCACATGTGCTGGCGCTACTGGACATCTGAACACACACTACGATCAAACGCACATTAGCGGATCTTCTTCTGTCTGTTCTCCAGAGGTTATCTAATGTATATCTCTGCAAACTGGAGAACTGAGTCTAAGCAAAGGCGTTTGTTTTCCAGACGAACAGTCACTGCGCTATACCCACATATCCCTGCGGGTGTTCATTTCAGACTGTGAACAAGAGTAGCGTATTAATGTAGAATTAAGTATTATGTCTAAAAACTGGTAATATCATACCGGTACTTTGTAGTTGTGGTATCGTGCACTGTGTGTAATAATCTGTTTGTAAAATGGATTAGCTGTATGAAATCAGATCAAATGAAGCTAAACCTATACAGACGGACAGCAAACGCAGATGTTCAACTAATAAAGATCTTCATCGCTGCAAACGATGCCTTTGCCACTTCATCCAACGCTCTTCGTGTTCTTAAATCTTCCTGTTACACTTCAGTGCGCGCAGGAAAACTGAACAAATCATTCAAACTAATTCGCAAAATAATTTAGACAGTTCTGTCAACTTGTTTGATCAAGTCTTTGAACAGAATCGCCTCAAAAGAGTGATTGATTGAAGAGAAAAAACAGAGACTGCGCGCTTGGATTGTATTGCATTAAAATAAATTAAGGAGAGAAAAGTTGCCCAGCGTAACGAAGTAAAGTACAGTTTTTTTCATTAGAAATAAAGTAAAAGTACCCACCTTAACATCTACTCTTAAAAGTACACATTTTCCCCCCAAAAAGTAAATGTACTTTGTTCCTGCCCTCCTCTGGTGTGGGCTTAGTTTGTATTATAATAGATTATAAACAACTTTGTTTTGTTTTTGTTAACTTAGTAAATTTGGGCAACCTAAGACTGACATTTCTCACCTCTTTTTCCATGTGTATTTCTCATCCCTTTTTGCTGCCTGCAGAAGTCAAGTCAAGTCAAGTTTATTTATATAGCGCTTTTCACAACGTAGGTTGTATCAAAGCAGCTTCACAGTATTAAATTAAAACAATACATCAGTGTTTGTTTCTAGTGGAACGTCCACGTTTGGTAATGCTGATCAATAGTATCGTTGATTAATTAATTAAATTAAATATCCCCAAATATCCCCAACTGAGCAAGCCAAAGGCAACAGTGGCAAGGAACCGAAAAAAACTCCATCAGGTGACCTAATGGAGAAAAAAAAGAAGAACCCAGGCTCAGTCGGGGGCCAGTTCTCCTCTGGCGTTTATGAACTAGAGGTCGGATTTAACTGTAAGATTAAAGTATTATATGAATGCCTGGCTGAAGAGATGCGTCTTTAATCTAGTTTTAAACTGGGAGAGCGAGTCTGAGCAACGAACAGTATCAGGAAGACTATTCCAGAGTTTTGGAGCTAAATGTGAAAATGCTCTCCCTCCTTTGGTGGATCTGGATATCCTAGGTATGACCAAAAGCCTCGAATTTAGTGATCTTAAAGAGCGCAATGGATTATAGGGCGATAGAAGGTCCGTTAAATAGACTGGAGCTAAGCCGTTTAGGGCTTTACAAGTCAGTAGCAATACCTTGTAAATAATACAGGACTTTATAGGTAACCAATGTAGTGATGATAAAATTGGTGTTATATGATATTTTCTTGATCTAGTAAGAACTCTAGCGGCGGCATTTTGGACTAACTGTAGCTTGTTTATTGAGGATGCAGGACAACCAGCTAATAAAGCATTACAGTAATCTAGTCTCGAGGTCATGAATGCATGAACTAACTTTTCTGCATCAGAAACTGATAGCATGTTACGTATCTTAGCAATGTTTCTAAGGTGGAAAAAGGCTGTTTTTGTAACATATGAAATATGATTTTCAAAAGACAGGTTGCAATCAAGTATAACACCCAGGTCTTTTACTGTTTTACTGTTTATCCTACTATGTTAAAGTTGTATTGTGAGAGGTTTTGTGGGCGGTTTTTTGAACCGATGATTAGTACCTCTGTCTTGTCTGGATTTAATAAAAGAAAATTGCGCGTCATCCAATCTTTTATATCTTTAACACACTCTGTCAATTTGGATAATTTAGCGTTTTCATCCGGCCGTGATGAAATATATATTTGAGTGTTATCAGCATAACAATGGAAACTAATTCCATGTTTCCTTATAATATTTCCAAGTGGCAGCATATATATTGAGAATAATAGAGGGTCTAACACAGATCCCTGCGGCACTCCATAGTTTACTGGAGTTATGATCGATTTTTCTCCATTTAAATAGACAAAATGGTAGCGGTCAGATAAATATGATCTAAACCAGCTTAATGCTTGTCCTTGAACACCAGTATAATTTTGTAGTCGATCTAAGAGTATTGTGTGATCTATAGTATCGAACGCAGCACTAAGATCAAGTAAAACTAGTATTGAGATACAGCCTTGGTCAGAAGCTAAGAGTAAATCATTTGTGATTTTAACGAGCGCAGTTTCAGTGCTATGGTGCGGTCTGAATCCAGACTGAAACTTTTCATAGGTGTCATTTTCATGCAAGAAAGAGCCCAGTTGGGCGGATACAACTTTTTCTAGTATTTTAAACATAAAAGGTAGATTTGAAATGGGTCTATAATTTGCTAGATTATGTGGGTCTAATTGTGCTTTCTTAATGAGAGGTTTTATAACTGCCAGTTTAAATGTTCTTGGAACATGACCTAATGATAAAGATGAGTTAATAATATTGAGGAGAGGCTCTTCCACTATAGGTAACACTTCTTTCAAAAGTTTAGTTGGTATAGGATCTAATAAACATGTTGTTGTTTTAGATGAAGTGATAAGTTTATTTAACTCTTTTTGTTCTACAGTTGTAAAGCACTGTAATTGTTCTTGCGGGGTGATAATCGAGGCTGAGTTATAAGGCGCGATTGAGGATTGAACGTTTACAATTGTGGTTCTGATATTTTCTATTTTCTCAGTGAAGAACTTCATGAAATCATTACTACTAAACTGTAACGGAATATTTTGTTCAGGAGACATCTGTTTATTTGTTAGTCTAGCGACGGTGTTAAATAAGAACCTAGGATTGTTTTGGTTGTTTTCTATTAGTTTGCGGAGGTGCTCAGCCCTGGCCTCTTTTAGGGCATTTTTATAACGTGACATACTGTCTTTCCATGCGATTCTAAAGACCTCTAAATTAGTTTTTTTTCCATTTACGCTCTAAATTACGGGGTTCTCTCTTTAGAACATGCGTAGTATTGTTGTACCAGGGTGCTTTACTTTTCTCTCTGACCTTTTTTAATCTAATGGGTGCAACAATATCCAATGTTCCAGAGAGAATGATGCTCATAGTGCTAGTTAATTCCTCAAGTTCATCTGTTTGTTTGGGTTCACTGAGCAGCTGAGACAGATCAGATAAGCTATTTGAAAAATGATCTATGGTGGATGGAAGGATTGTTCTGCCTAATCGATAACGCGGCGCAGCATGATATATTACAGGAGTACGTAATATGCAAGTTACCATGTAATGGTCAGTGACATCGTCACTTTGTGGAATGATATCTATATCGGTTGGATCGGTTCCATGTGATATAATTAAATCGAGTGTATGATTAAAACGATGAGTTGGTCCGGTAACGTTTTGCTTGACCCCAAAGGAGTTTAATAAATCTGTGAACGCAGCCCCTAATGCATCATTTGAATTATCTACGTGGATATTAAAGTCTCCAACAATTAATGCTTTATCGAAATTAACCAATAGATCTGAGAGAAAATCTGCAAACTCTTTTAGGAAATCAGCGTAAGGCCCAGGCGGTCTATATATGGTAGCCAAGGCTAGAGATAATAGGGATGTTTTTCTAACATCTAAGAGCGTAACATTTAGTACAAGTACTTCAAACGAAATAAACTTATGACCCGTTTTCTGAGTAACATTGAGAATATCTCTATAGATTGTTGCAACACCGCCGCCACGATCAATCAGACGGGGTTCGTGCTTATAGGAGTATCCTGATGGAGTAGACTCATTTAGACCGAAATAATCATTTGGTTTAAGAAGTCCCGGCTGTCCCTCAATGAATGCTTTAAACTCCAAGCATGATCATTTAAAGTTTAATCTAACTTGAAGTTCGGCTTTGACCAACCCCACTGACATCCTGTTCCTTTTGTCTGACCAGACATCCTCCATGTGGCTAAATACACGCTCAGCATAGGCGTTGCTGACAGGGACAGAAAAAACAAATGATACCACTTTGAGCAATTCAGTTGCTGCTTTCTCCTTCTTGAAAAAAAAAGCCCATTTCTTGTCTGGTGCCAGCTCTTCTGGGATGCTTTCAAATACATCGTTCAGTACAGTGTAGTCCTGATACAGTTTGTCTTCGTCAATGCTCAATGCTAAGTTGTCGACCAGTCGCTCGAGAGCATCCCATTCCATTGGACCACTCAGTCGCAGACAGCTAGCGTTAGACATAACTGGATCATCAAAATCAAAGTTAGCCTCCAGGTATTGAACAGCCTTTTCAAAGAAGCTGTCAACCAGTGTTGCAAACTCCGTTTGGTCTCTTGCACTTAGTTTTCAGAATGCTTGCTTTGTTTTACTACCATAAAATCTGTCTGCACGACGCGAGATTAGTTGGCTGCGCAATCGGCTTATTACTCTGTGAACATCCAGTAGAGTAGCACTCTCATTTTC
>NC_137136.1:37894583-37897083 GCF_949319135.1 Squalius cephalus
GGTTCAGCACTATTGGTTAGTATTGGTTAAGCATTAAGCTGGTTCAGCACTATTGGTTAGTATTGGTTAAGCGTTAAGCTGGTTCAGCACTATTGGTTAGTATTGGTTAAGCTGGTTCAGCACTATTGGTTAGTATTGGTTAAGTGTTAAGCTGGTTCAGCACTATTGGTTAGTATTGGTTAAGCTGGTTCAGCACTATTGGTTAGTATTGGTTAGGTTGTTTCAAACTCTATTGGTTAGTATTGGTTAAGCTGGTTCAGCACTATTGGTTAGTATTGGTTAAGCGTTAAGCTGGTTCAGCACTATTGGTTAGTATTGGTTAAGCTGGTTCAGCACTATTGGTTAGTATTGGTTAGGTTGTTTCAAACTCTTGGTTAGTATTGGTTAAGCTGGTTCAGCACTATTGGTTCGTATTGGTTAAGCGTTAAGATGGTTGGTTCAGCACTTTTGGTTAGTATTGGTTAGGTTGTTTCAAACTCTATTGGTTAGTATTGGTTAAGCTGGTTCAGCACTATTGGTTAGGCAAGGCAAGTTTATTTATATAGCACATTTCACACACAATGGTAATTCAAAATGCTTTACATAGAAGGAATTAAAATAATCAAAATAATTACAACAGATGCAAAGGAATTAAAAATAGCATGCACAAGAAATCAAAATAACAAAAGTTGAGAATAAAAATGTATTTAAAATATATTAAAACAGTTTAGAATTATAGAATTATAGTACCCCTATGATGGCAGCGGTGGGACATTAAGGGATATTCTTTTAAAGGGATATCTTCTCTCTCTCTCTCTCTCTCTCTCTCTCTCTCTCTCTTCACTCTCATGGGGTTTTTGCACACCGATTCACTGCCTGCCCAATATGGCTTCAGTTCCCCCTATTAGTGTGCGTAAAAACAACACAGCTTGGCTCCTGCGTGATGAAACTGCAAAGTAATGTCCATTTACTGGTCCAATCCAATTTGGGTCACAATTTTATTTTTCTCAGGATCGTTCCTAATGCATCCCTGACCGTCCAACCCTATTTCTATTTCTATTTCTATTTCTATTTCTATTTCGTTGTATTTAACTAATAGCTCAATCCCTAAGTACCTGAAGCACTAGGTTTGGGGCACTCATGTCTGAATGGAAGAGTCAGAGAGCTTCGGTTCATGAGACACTAGTAGCTTACTAGTGTCTTCCCTACCCTTAATGGAGTGCAGTCTCCACCTCACGGTCTGCCTCTGTGGCTTCCAGTGTCGTTCCATTAGTTCAGGCACTGCTGGTTAGTAGTGGTTAGGCTGGTTCGGGCAGTGTTTTTGCATAGGGTAACCAGAGACAGAGGTATCTATTTAAAGGGATACTCCATCATCAGTTACTCACCCTCATGTCATTTCAGATGTGTCTGACTTTCTTTCGTCAGATGAACACAAATGAAGGCTTCTTAGAATGATAACCCATTTCTGTTGACATCAAGCGTGACGTATGCAGGCGTGTATGACAGCTGTCCGGAAACGATCGTTTATTGTGCCTTTCAAAAGTGTTCATATTCCTTAAAAATAAAGTTTTAATATTATTATTATTATTCTACTGTGCACTAGTAATATATTTCTGTTATAATTTCTTCAAGTTTAACTGAACTTGTATTTTGACGGGTTGCCCTTTGAGATTCTGTGTGTAGGTGTGTTCACCCCATGCTTGAAACACTCTGTGAAGTCATAACACTTATGACGTTCCTGGAAACCAGACTCAGTCGCTCAGTTCTCCTCTGGCCAACAAACCAACAGTGTGTGATTATGATTCAGGCAGCATTACAGGTCAGAGGTCAGACTGGATCAGAACATTCAGAATATTATCCAGTTCATCTGGTTGAAGATCATCACGCCGGTGTGGAGACGAGTTTGAGGAGGATCAGTGTTTCGTGTCATTTCGATGATCTAGTTCAGTGGTTCTCAACTCCAGTCCTCGGGACCCGTTGCTCTGCACATTTTGTATGTCTCTCTTATCTGACACACTCAGTTCAGTTCATGGAGTCTCTCCTAACGAGCTGATGATCTGGTTCAGGTGTGTTAAATAAGGGAGACATACAAAATGTGCAGAGCAGCGGGTCCCGAGGACTGGAGTTGAGAACCTCTGATCTAGTTCACAGACATTTACATTTACATTTAGTCATTTACGCTTTTGTCCAAAGCGACTTATAATTTAGGACTAAATTAAGCGAGTCATCGTGAAGAGGCAAAAACAACGCAAGAAGTGCTCAACATACGAAGTTCAGGCATTGTTCAGAGTAGCATAAGCCTGATAAGCGAGGATTTAAAGGAAAAGGAAATAATTTTTTTTATGAGGTTAAGTGCTCACGGAAGAGAAGGGTTTTCAGCTGTCTGAACATTGTCAGGGATTCTGCGTTCCGGATGAGGGCGGGGAGATCGTTCTGTGATGGAACCACGAGATGTCGCTCGTTGACCGATCGTAGGCTTCTGGTAGGGATGTAGACTCGATGGAGCGAGTGAAAGTAGGAG
>NC_137136.1:37902083-37917083 GCF_949319135.1 Squalius cephalus
TTGGAGGAGGAGTGGCTTTAGAGGAGGCGTGTGCTTTGGAGGAGTAGTGGCTTTGGAGGAGGTGTGTGCTTTGGAGGAGGAGTGGCTTTGGAGGAGGTGTGTGCTTTGGAGGAGGAGTGGCTTTGGAGGAGGAGTGTGCTTTGGAGGAGGAGTGGCTTTGGAGGAGGCGTGTGCTTTGGAGGAGGAGTGGCTTTAGAGGAGGCGTGTGCTTTGGAGGAGGTGTGTGCTTTGGAGGAGGTGTGTGCTTTGGAGGAGGAGTGGCTTTGGAGGAGGTGTGTGCTTTGGAGGAGGAGTGGCTTTAGAGGAGGCGTGTGCTTTGGAGGAGGAGTGGCTTTGTAGGAGGCGTGGCTTTAGAGGAGGAGTGTGCTTTGGAGGAGGAGTGGCTTTAGAGGAGGCGTGTGCTTTGGAGGAGGAGTGGCTTTGGAGGAGGTGTGTGCTTCGGAGGAGGAGTGGCTTTGGAGGAGGTGTGTGCTTTGGAGGAGGAGTGGCTTTGGAGGAGGTGTGTGCTTTGGAGGAGGAGTGGCTTTGGAGGAGGTGTGTGCTTTGGAGGAGGAGTGTGCTTTAGAGGAGGCGTGTGCTTTGGAGGAGGTGTGTGCTTTGGAGGAGGAGTGGCTTTGGAGGAGGAGTGTGCTTTGGAGGAGGAGTGGCTTTGGAGGAGGTGTGTGCTTTGGAGGAGGAGTGTGCTTTGGAGGAGGAGTGGCTTTGGAGGAGGTGTGTGCTTTGGAGGAGGAGTGGCTTTGGAGGAGGTGTGTGCTTTGGAGGAGGAGTGTGCTTTGGAGGAGGAGTGGCTTTAGAGGAGGTGTGTGCTTTGGAGGAGGAGTGGCTTTAGAGGAGGCGTGTGCTTTGGAGGAGGAGTGGCTTTAGAGGAGGCGTGTGCTTTGGAGGAGGAGTGGCTTTGGAGGAGGTGTGTGCTTTGGAGGAGCAGTGGCTTTGGAGGAGGAGTGTGCTTTGGAGGAGGAGTGGCTTTGGAGGAGGAGTGTGCTTTGGAGGAGGAGTGGCTTTGGAGGAGGTGTGTGCTTTGGAGGAGGAGTGGCTTTAGAGGAGGCGTGTGCTTTGGAGGAGGAGTGGCTTTAGAGGAGGCGTGTGCTTTGGAGGAGGAGTGGCTTTAGAGGAGGCGTGTGCTTTGGAGGAGGAGTGGCTTTAGAGGAGGCGTGTGCTTTGGAGGAGGTGTGTGCTTTGGAGGAGGTGTGTGCTTTGGAGGAGGAGTGGCTTTGGAGGAGGAGTGGCTTTGGAGGAGGAGTGGCTTTAGAGGAGGCGTGTGCTTTGGAGGAGGAGTGGCTTTAGAGGAGGTGTGTGCTTTGGAGGAGGAGTGGCTTTGGAGGAGGAGTGGCTTTGGAGGAGGAGTGGCTTTAGAGGAGGCGTGTGCTTTGGAGGAGGAGTGGCTTTAGAGGAGGCGTGTGCTTTGGAGGAGGAGTGGCTTTAGAGGAGGCGTGTGCTTTGGAGGAGGAGTGGCTTTAGAGGAGGCGTGTGCTTTGGAGGAGGAGTGGCTTTGGAGGAGGTGTGTGCTTTGGAGGAGGAGTGGGTTTAGAGGAGGCGTGTGCTTTGGAGGAGGAGTGGCTTTAGAGGAGGCGTGTGCTTTGGAGGAGGTGTGTGCTTTGGAGGAGGAGTGGAATTTTTCTAGAATAAACTAGAATAATTTGTCCAATTGGTAACATGTAAACTGTGAAAAGAAGAGGGCCCAAGACAGAACCTTGAGGTACACCAGAACTGATAGATTTGGTGTAAGATTTGTGCTTCTGGAATACAACAAACTGTTGGGTCCCTGTCAAAAAAGAGGAGAACCAGTCAAAGGCTATACTACTAATTCCAATATATATGTACAGTTTTTAGTAAAGCCAAGAAATGCTTAATCGGTCCTGAGATCGGCTCGAGACGTCCCTAATTATGACATTAAAATTGTGTAAACTTAAGTCCATGAATAATAAATCAGTGGTCAGAACTGTACAATACTAATGGTGTAAATTCAGTTGATCCTTTACCAGTCTGTGTAAATAAGTTCAGCATGCTCACACACTTCTCAGAAGAGTTTTTCTAAACTTTAGCACTGAATTAGGTGTTCTCATTACAGATATACCCTGATTGCCTCGCTCGGATACCTCACGCTTTGCCAAGTGAGCAGAGTCTTCATATTCGACTATGGGATCCTGTCCACAGATTTCTCAGGGTAAGGACATTTTTATTATATGTGTTTGTGTTATTTTGATCAGTAGCAGATGAGTAGCAGCAAAGGTGGACATTCTGGACCTTCTGCAGTTTGAATGCTCTCACCTGTTAACATGGGCGCCGAAAACACACGCCGGTTTCACACTAGATGCCAAACGCTCAGATTTCTGTGATGTGGCCACTCCCCGAAGCTCCACTTAGTTTCTTACATACCAGTTTAGTCAGTTTTCCTATGCTGAGGTTTAGTACACACCCTTGGATAAACAAGAGGAGAGATAACATGCTGTCTGTCTGTCAGTGCCTCGGTCACGTCTCTTTTTCTCTTTAAATGTAATTGTAACCAAGTCCCTTGTGTAGACGAGGAGGAGGCAGGAACTGGCTGACGTTCAACGTAAATTGAATGACAAAATAAAACGTAGAAAGAAAACAAAACTGCTGCATATGAGCATAAAGGAACCAGCAGCATAAAGTCCTGATGTCTTCCCCTCTCCTCTCCACTGATGAACACATACAGCCCACCATATTCTTTATTAAATTGATATTTAATATATTAAATTATATGTATTTGTTTTATTGACCAGTATCGCTAAAAACGTTACAGACTACTCTTTCCTCTGAGTAAAATCACACAGCTGAGGTCAGCTGACACACACAAAGAACAGTGTCACGTTTAGAGGTTGAAGAATCTACGCTTAGCAATATTATTTCTTTTTAACTGGATTACACAGAAGTCTAATTGGCTGTAATAGTTTCCTCTAGAGATAAACAGGCATCTCTCCACTCACTGCAGACTAACACCTGCTAGTACACACAGGCTACAGGTTTGATTTTGACGTTGTTGGGGACAGAAAACAGACTGTGCTCGGCCTGTGCATGTTGAGTTGTCTTGTGTCTGTGGAGAAAAACCCGATTCATGTAAAAGAAATCCCTGAACTCAGTTTTTAGTGGTTTATTTTCACTCACGTTACTGTATTCCTTCACTCAAAGAACTGAATCAGTCAGGGGTGCGTTTCCCAAAACCATAGTTGCTAACCTGTTAGCAACTTAGTTGGTTGGCAATGGGAAATTGCATTGCAACCAACAAAGTTGCTAACTTAGTTAGCAACTATGGTTTTGGGAAACGCACCCCAGAGCGGTTACTGAATCTGAATCACTGCAAATGATCACTACTTTCAGTCTTTCTCTGTGTAACTGCTGACTGTAGTGTGGATCTGTGAGCCTCGCTGTGAACACTATACATGAGCCTGTACGCTAACTGAAGGAAACTAACTACTCTGCCTATGTAGACCTACAGTATATAAACTCTCTTCATAATAAATGTGGGGTCTTTCTTCATTAGTATTATTTACTTAGTCTCCTCTTGTTTTCAGGCCTTTGATGATAATAACACAGAAGGTCACGACTCTTGCCTTTCAGGTGCATGATGGTGAGAAATCATTGGTGCAATCTTTTGTGAATTTGTTGCTATAAACTGTCATGTCACTGACATCTTAGAAAATAATTCAATTGATAATTTCAGAAAACATGACTCGTGTCTTCGTGTTTCAGGGATGAGTCGAAAGCAAGAGGAACTTAGAGACGATCAGAGACGTCTGGCAGTACAGTATGACTTTTTCATCCTCAGCAGTTTCTACATCTTACTGGGAAAAATCTGTGCTAAAACCTACAAATATTTGGTGGTTACTCATGGCAGAAATAGCGGAACGTCCCGGACACAAAGACAGTGCCTTGCGAAAGTCATCAGTCTACACTCCATTCCCCATAATGACACCGCAAAAACTATTTGTGATAAGTTTACAAATTTATAAAAAAGGGGAAAAAAGAAAAATCACATTCAGACTCATAACTCAGGACTTATGATCACGTTTGACAGCGATTACAACCTATTTCGACGTGATCAAATGGAAAAAAATTAAGGGCTGAATACTTTTGCAAGCCACTGTAACCCTTCAGTAACCTAAATCAATATCAATATTCAATATTCAATATCAGCTTGCAAAATGGTTTAAAATAATAATAATAATAATAATAATAAACAGGAAATAAAGACAGAAAGGCAAATATGAACCAAAGGTCATCCTACTTGCATTTGTTTTGGGAATAACAGCGTCACCCCACAGAATCAGATCATGTTTGTGACTACAACAGGGATCAGTCAGTGTAAAAACAAAAGCTTTTTCAGGGAACACTCCTGTTGTTGAGATAAGTCATGTTCTTCTCCACTCACCGCATGTTTTCTCCATCTACAGCTCACGCCCGTCTCTGTTGGAGTATCTGAGCTACAATATAAATTTCCTGAGTATCTTGGTGGGCCCTTGCAGTCTCTATAAAGACTACATTGAGTTTATCAAGGGCCAGCGTGTGAAAAGAGTCAGAGACAGCAGTTCACAGCAGATCGACTGGGAGAAAGTGCCTGAGCCGTCGCCTGTGGTGAGACAAGATTCATACAAACATTGCTTCAGAAATACAGCTGTTCACACAGGACTCAGACGAACACACAGAATAAGGGTGATCAGTTCATTAAGAACAGCATGGATTAGGCTTGTATGTGTGTGCGCAGGGCAGTGAACATGTAAAGGAAAACTTCACCCAACAATGAAACTCATTGCCCATGCCTCAATATCCATTTACATGTGTGCTTTGTTTAATTTTTGTCATGTTTATTTGGTGTAATAATGTTGTGAGGATCAAATAATCAATGCTTGGAAAGTTTTAGGGCGATTAAACACTGCCAGGTTGTCTTGCACATTTCCCAGGGCACTTCTTGAGTGTTATTCTGTCTTCTGAGATGAATTCCTGCTGTTCTTCTACAGAGGACTGTGATTAAAAAGCTTCTCGTGTGCGTCTGCTGTCTTCTCTGGTTCTTCATCATCACCAAAGCGTTCCCCGTAACTTACAACGTGGACCCGCAGTTCGTCAGCGACGCCTCTTTCGTGACCAGATTGGCCTACGCGTTAATCTCCATCCAGGCTGCCAGACCCAAGTTCTACTTCGCATGGACCCTCGGTAAGCAGACGCGGACAGAAACCTGAGACCGTGTGATTGGCTGAGAGCAGAACGTGTTATGAGTCGACGTTTAAGAACATACTGTTATTTATTGTCATGTATTGTTGGCAGAAAGACATGAGTCTGTTCCAAAATATACAGCCAAATGGCTGATACCAGGGGTCCTATAGTCGTAGAGCACAATGTCACGTCATTTTAAATAAAATAAATAAAAACTCATCAAACAGATTGTGTACACATATTAAGCTAGGTTAGGAGATATTGTGAGTTATAGTGTAGAGCATAACTGTATGCTATTAAGGATAATCATTTAAATGATATTTTGAAAAATTAGTCTCTTGCTTACAAATCCACTAATGAACGATTGGAAATGTGTTAGTGTGTCCTTACATGATATCTAAAGGGACTAGCGCTGTACAGTAAATGCATGTTGTTTCCCACTTCCAGCGGATGCGGTCCACAATGCGGCGGGGTTCGGAGTCAGTGGTGTGAACGCGAGAGGAGAAGTGTCCTGGGACCTCGTCTCCAACGTTCACATCTGGGAGATTGAGGTTTGTTCACTACTTTTGAACAGGCCATGCAAACAGTGTATTCACTACTGCCTTGTATAATGCCACAGAAGGACTGTGGATCTCTCAATTATAAAGCAAATCTTTTCTCTGTTTGCAGACAGCAACAAGTTTTAAATCATTTATCGACAACTGGAATATACAGACTGCTCTTTGGCTAAAACGGTTAGTTTTAAATGTTATATTTACATATTAGTCAACTGATCTGTTGCTATTGCATCAGCATTTAAGAATTCAAATTTGATATGTTTACAAAGATCCTTCTATTATCTATTGAATCCCACAATAATATTTAAAATATAAGTAAGCTTAATATACATAGAATCATCATTTATTGGGTACTTTCAGTTGGGAGGGGGCTGTCCCGATCCCTAACCCCTAAATTGTAACTTGTGAAAATGATATTGAAATGTTTTTTTTGTTTTTTGTTTTTCTGTTTTTTTCATTGTTTTTTTGTTGTTGTTTTTTTTAAATATCTTTTTGATTTCTTTTAAAAAGTGAAGTAAAAATAAAACATTTATTTTATATTTTATTTTTAAATCATGAAACTTTATATAAAAAAAAAAAATTCTTTTTTTTTTTTTTTTAATTATCATCTTTGACCTAGGCTCTCAAGTGTCTAAAATTGTCACTACCGAAACATGTGGTAAAGTTTCGGTTGTGACATCATGTTTACTGGAAATACTAGTAAGGTTAGGTATACCCTAACCCATACTGGAATTCCTGGAAAAGGCGAGACAGCACCCAACAGGCCGATTATGGGTGGATTGCTCAATCACTCCAACCTTAAAGGACAAGTTCGGTATTTTACACTTAAAGCCCTGTTTACAGATCGTATCTGATGAAATAGAACGGTTAAGATTAAAATTTGGACACATGCTCCTGTCCCGAGAATTTTAGGTTTATTTCGCTTCCCCCCCCCCACCCCCACAATGGTTGTCTAGGTGCACTGGAACATTCCTTCATAAAACACATTAAACTTTCGATTACAAAGACGTGAAACTCACCGAGTGGTCAGGGGTGTTCACTGATATGCTCACTCAAAAATCGCTGAAAAAGATGCTTTCCAACGGGTGTTTTACCATTCGTTGTAAAACTGTGGACCTATTTTTCCAAACGTCTCACACCCGTAGATTCTTCCGTTGAGAGCTTGAATAATAGACACTCCAGCCCAGTTGGTGGCGACAATGCACATTTGCCGATTGCAAGCAAACCACTGGCATTTCACTGAATACACAGAAGAAGCAGAAGAAGAAGCGGCGGAGTAATACCGTACCTCACAGCACATTCAATACAAGTCAATGGAGTTGGACAAAAACTACGATAAAACCTGTTGGAAAGCATCTTTTGCAGCGATTTTTGAGTGAGCATACCAGTGAACACCCCTGACCACAACCTAAAATTCTCGGGACAGGAGCATGTGTCCAAATTTTAATCTTAACCGTTCTATTTCATCAGATACAATCTGTAAACAGGGCTTTAAGTGTAAAATACCGAACTTGTCCTTTAAGAGCACATAGGTTCTGGCGAGCTGAGGGAGGGTGACTGGCTGCTGCAACAACACTGCCTTGAAGAGATGCTACCCTTTTCTTTTGCAGCTGGTCATCACCACTATGCTAGATGGATCACTTGGCATTTACGTGAAATGCAGCACCTTCCCTCCATTGCAAAAGATGACCTTCTTGCCGGAAGTCATGTGTGCCGCCATTCAGATGGTGCACCTGCAGTGAGTGCCGATGTGTTTGGGGAGCAGTCATACATCAGGCAAGGGAAGGGAGCAGGGGGCGTGAAGGGTATTTCAACCAACCCTGAGCAGGTTGCAGTTTGGATCCAATCATTTGGCATATGCTCACATCTCTCTCAGTCATTGGATGACATGTACACTAGCATCAGAGAAGACTGTGTCCAACAGACACAAAGAGGAGGGTGAAGCACGACGGGAGTTGGATGCTGAGGACCGCTCTAAAATTGTAAGGATGCTGTGGGAAAACACAAATCCACTCATGACAGAGAGCACTTTGCTCTACCACATCATAAATGGACAGGTGGCTGATGGAAAAGTGAATGTGCAAGATGCGCTAAAGATTGGCCAGGCTATGTGTGAAAAGTTTTCTTCATCACTTCCGGAGGCATTTCATGCACCCATCTCTAACAAGGTAGTGACTATGAAGTTCCAGAAAAAGGGAATGAAGGTCAGTGGGAAGGTTGTTTGTGACCTTGAGTCATTATTTGCTTGACTGTTGGTGGTGGGAGGCCAGAAAACAATGGAGCTCTCTTCTCTCTTCAAATATGAGCTTAGCCCAGTCCCCTTGTCTATCATTGATGACAATGGATGCCTCCGAAAGGGCAATAAGTCAGTGCTTGTCCATCAGCTCGGAATTCCAGTCCAATCCCCAGTCACCAGATGTTGTCATTGTGGATGCATTCCAGCTCATTTATCACGTGGTTTGGCCATCGTCTGGGACAGTGGCAGATCTTGCAGCCAGCATGGGACGTCGGCTTAATTGTTACAACACCCAAACATTTGTCATCTTTGACAGATATTTGCAGGTGTCTGCCAAGGACCATGAGAGACATAGAAGAGCAGGAGAGAGCTCCACAGAGTACAAGAGTACAAGCTCTCATTGACTACTCCTCTACCTAGTCGAGACAAAGTCTTGAAAAACAAGCACAACAAACAAAGGCTGAGCGAACCCCTGTGCACTTTCAATGAAGGAAGTAAGATCATGATGGTCAGTAAAGCTGACACTCATGAAGAGGACGATATATCACTTATATCTTACATGTTAGATGCTGTCAGACATGGGGCTTCAACTGTTCACATTCTCAGTGATGACACAGATGTCTTTGTGCTTATGGTTTATTGGTGTTGGAAGGCTGGTAACACTACTAACCTACAGATGGAAAAGTGGAATGGCACTGTTCTCAGCATAAATGCAACTGCAGAGAATCTGGGTGACCAATGTGGTTCCACTCTGGCCATGTCACCACCTCATATCCTGTCGGGAAGGGGAAGGTGTCTGCACTCAAGGCCATGAGAGTCGTACCTGGTTAGCTTTTCCACTGTGTTGGAGAGGCAGAAGCCACAGATTTACAAATCACAAAAGCAACAAGGGATTTCTTTCCCGGCTCTGTACAATTCTTTCCCGGCTCTGTACCGGGATGCAGCCTGGTATGAAATTGACTGAAATCGCAAAAGCCCTCCAGCACTGAAGACACTACCTCCTACAGAGCGCAATATGCACCTTCATGGAAGATGTGCCCACCTACAGACTAGCCTGATCCACCGGCTGTGGATATCACCTTGTTGGGACGGGACAAGAAGATGGGCCTGAAGGAAGGAGAGGAACTGATTATGCCCACCCAGGATTCAAGTCCATTTGCTCCTCCTGCTTTGTTAGATGTTGTCAGCTGTGGTTGCAAAGCCGGATTGAAACCTTGCACATCAGCAAAGAGCAGCTGTGCAGCTGGTAGCCAGTGTGTGCCTTGTGTGGTGCGGAGGTGAGGCCCTCTTGGTTAGCCTTGCATCTGGCGGACTGACCCGGGTTGCCCAGACTCAGTTTTAACTCTTGCATCTGGCCGAGTTTTAACTGGGTCCTCGTTGGAACTTGTGACTTGCGGACCAACCTGGGCAGCCCTTCTGCCATGCGGGCGTTGCCCTAGCGACTTGCGTGGCCTGTCTTGTATGGCATCTATATAGTGTATATTTGTTAATAGTTTGTTGATCACACATGGTGATGGGCTTAGGTGATGTCATCTCACTGGGTGTCTTAATGGGCTACCCCATTAATATGTATCGTAAAATTGCAGGATCCAAGTTATGTCAAACACCCACATTGCTTTTTCCTCCAGAAATGCATAACATTCAGCCTAACAAAGATTAATCGTTTATCCAAAAAGCAATTTTGAATCTTCAAAAGTGTCAGGAGGGGATTCAGGCTCACTACACCCTGAAAACAGGGCATCAACATTCACAAGAGCACTCATGATTCTGGAATGTAAGATTATTTTGTTTACCATAAAAATAACCTAAAATGATGCCTGAAAGTAATCAAAATTTGCCTAAATAAATCAAATTATGTACTAAAATTAGCTCTTTGAAATCTGAAAATGCCAGAAATTAAATCAGCATCCTCTAAAACCTCTAAAACCACTCGCATATTGTAAAAATTGGCCATACAGTGCAAAATATATGGTCAAAATGGACGATTAAGCTAATAATGCTAATTATGCAAATTTCTCAATATATGCAAATTAGCATCCGGCAGCTTCTGTATGCTGGGAACCCATACTTCACATTTCTGCATTAAAACTTTGGTGTACTCAACATTTCCGGGTTCACCTAGTTGGCTACTAGACAATTTTTTTTGAGTGTTATTCAATAAAATTTAGTTTTTGTGTGTACAACTGTTCAGAACTGTGCTAGTTAACCCTGTGCTAATTAGCATCTTTGAGCTAGGCTCAGAAGTATCTAAAATTGTCACTACCGAAACAGTTATGACCGAAACATGTCATCATTGCTGACAAAAGTGAACACATATATTCATTTTTGGGGGGGAAATAAACACAATTTTTGTACAGTTATGCAAATCATTAGTATCTTAGTATGTTTTAGTTGTGTTTTAGTATGTGAGTTAAAATTCTGTAATGTGATGTGATCGCAAAACATTACTGTCACAGTGTCACTACCGGAAATGTGCCGTCACGACCGAAACATGGATGTTCTGTCTAAAATAAAGTATATTGAATTATCAACTAAGTGTTTGGTTCAAACTACTGAATCCTCAACTTTGAAATCAGTATGATTAACTTAATGGCTTTTACAAATGTAGCGCCCCCTACCTCCTTTTCTAAAGGTTCAGTAAAGGACAGCACCAGGTTCAATAAACTAGTGCCTAAGAGATGTTGTATTACAAGGCCCCGCTGATGTCACTGAAATAAATACTTTTCTTTTGGAAATTTACTCAGAATAAATCTATGCTCACACAAGTTCACTGGTTAAGAATAAACTCTGTTGAATAAAGAAAACACTTGAAATAGAAAAATGTACAGGATTTAATTCAAGTAGAATTATAGAGTAAGAAATAGCTTGCATTCAAATTTGCTAAATATTACTAAATCAAGTTAATCTCAAGTTTGGTATAATATAACCACAAAAAGGGGAATATGACCTGTGACAGATATGCTGAATTGACCTCTGTGTCAAATACACCTCGAGTTAGTTGAGCGAATTAACACCCTTGAAATTACATGTATAGAATAATTCACTTTGTGTTTCAAAATACTACTCTGAACACTCACATTTTTTAAGCGCGCTGAATAACACTATATGAACTGATATTAAACACTGTGGGCCCACACACACACAGATAACACACACGCACACTCTCACAACCCACCCCGGAGCAGGCCTGAATCGTGGCTTGAGTGCGTAGTGGCCGTGGAAACTGAAACTGGCCTCTTCACTCTCCTGAGCACAAACAAAGAAAAGCAAACAAGGGTCCCTGAATCACTGTAGGAACTGAAATGATGGCGAAGCACCGTGGAAGGCCTCCTCCTGCAGATCCTCCTCCTGCAGATCCTCCTCCTGCAGATCCTCCTCCTGCAGATCCTCGTCCTGCAGATCCTCGTCCTGCAGATCCTCCTCCTGCAGATCCTCCTCCTGCAGATCCTCCTCCTGCAGATCCTCCTCCTGCAGATCCTCGTCCTGCAGATCCTCGTCCTGCAGATCCTCCTCCTGCAGATCCTCCTCCTGCAGATCCTCCTCCTGCAGATCCTCCTCCTGCAGATCCTCGTCCTGCAGATCCTCCTCCTGCAGATCCTCCTCCTGCAGATCCTCCTCCTGCAGATCCTCGTCCTGCAGATCCTCCTCCTGCAGATCCTCCTCCTGCAGATCCTCCTCCTGCAGATCCTCCTCCTGCAGATCCTCCTCCTGCAGATCCTCGTCCTGCAGATCCTCGTCCTGCAGATCCTCCTCCTGCAGATCCTCCTCCTGCAGATCCTCGTCCTGCAGATCCTCCTCCTGCAGATCCTCGTCCTGCAGATCCTCGTCCTGCAGATCCTCGTCCTGCAGATCCTCGTCCTGCAGATCCTCGTCCTGCAGATCCTCCTCCTGCAGATCCTCGTCCTGCAGATCCTCGTCCTGCAGATCCTCGTCCTGCAGATCCTCGTCCTGCAGATCCTCGTCCTGCAGATCCTCGTCCTGCAGATCCTCGTCCTGCAGATCCTCCTCCTGCAGATCCTCGTCCTGCAGATCCTCCTCCTGCAGATCCTCCTCCTGGCGGCTGATGTAGATCACACTCCAACGCAGCCAGAGGAACCCCAGACCTCACGGTGATCTGGGGCGCTATCTGGTCTCCCTCGGGTCAATTACAGGATGAATTCATGAAGATTTCAGTCCGATTGTCCTATTTTTTGTTATATTTGTTATATAAGTTATATTTGACGATAACTTTACTAACAGTCTATCTCAGCGCTATTTACAGCTAATCACGTAACCGCATTAACGGAAAAACAATGTACACTCCAAATAGTCCATGAGCCAGGGGGGTTGATCGTATCATCGGGGGGACAATCATTGTTTTTTGGCAAGGTATGCACCCCTAGTATTAGAAAAATCACGATAGCAGTGCAGGGGTGGTAGCGAAATCACTTTTTTCAGCTCATGAAGTTACTAACCCCCTAAGATTAATTCCGTTTTTGAAATCTGGTGTATATCTGGTTTAGGCTCATGCTAGGGATATTGTCAATATTCTATAATATGGTGCTTGGTATCGTTGGAAAGGGGACCTTTTAGGCTTTCATTTAAGCCCAGTACTGAACCTGTCTGACAAACACAGAGGTCACATGACTTCTTTAAACCAGAAATAACACACATTTTTCACAATTTCCGCCTAAACTGTATGCTTTCTTTTATCCCTGTGGCATGAAAGAACACCACGGACACAAAACTCAACAACTTCAATACTCAAGGCACTCTGATGACTCAGAAAATGTATAATATACCCATACTATTTATTTGTGAGAGCCTTAAAGGGGTGATGAACTGAGAAATCAAATTTTCCTTGAGCTTTTGACATATAAGAGATCATCATACTATAATAATATCCTGTAAGTTTCAGAACTGAAAACTACCTTGTTAGTCCAATAAAAGCTTTTATAGACATCAGGCTCAGCAAACGACTCGTTTTTCAAAGTGGGGAACTATGACGTCAAAGAGGATAAAACACCGCCTCCACAAAAGAAGATCAACGCCTACTTCAACACGGCCTGTTTAGCCCCGGCCACCGATTCGCCCAAACATGCTAAATAACATAGGACGACATGATGATTGCTAAACCGGATCGAGCTACTTCCAAGCAATAAACATGCTGTTGACTAAATATTGTGCAGCGCCTGTTTGTGCAAGAAGACAGTCTGCATAAGCTTTGGATTCCAGCATGGTTAAACTTTATTAAATCAGTCAATCACAATTTCCCGACGGATCTGCCAGCAACATGTAAGTAACCATGTGTATTCTAATGCCTGATCTGCGATCAGTGATTTCTGATGTGTAATTATTCAAGTTCAGATATTTCTCTTAAAATCGTTCAATACTGTTTATGCATCAGTGACTAAACGATCAACTTCACATAATTTCTCGTAGTATTATGAAAATAATCTTCTTTAAACTCTTATTAAATTATATACAGAAAGCGATCAAAGAACGATCCCTTTCCATTCGCCCAAGCTGTCAATCAAACAGCACAGCGCGAGCCGCGAGAGCTTATCTGGACACTCACCAAACTCGTGATGAAATGATGACACTGTTAAACTACACAACGAAGCTCTTACTGTGTACTCACATCGTGTTTGCATTGTGATTTGGTGTAAGCATTTGTGAGAGTGCAAAAATTGCGTTGCAATGATAAGATCTTTATTCACGTGATCAACAGACTGTCTGTCATCTGCTCAGTGCTCATCATGCTGCAACCTTTCATGCGATGTAATAGATTTAAATATAATGCTTTAAACGATACTGTTCACGATTTGTTAATCTCGATAGCTGTACTAGTAAAAACGTAGTAAAAGTTTTCGAGAGAGTTCATGTAATACTAGCTATTTCATATGCAAGCATGTCAGCCAATCACAGCAGAGGGCGTTTGCACTGCAGTCTCACAGCAGACACGCCCCTTAAAACAGAGCATTCAAATCTAAGGCTGAAATCAGGCTTGGAAAAATGGCTTTTATTTATAAATTATGACAATTTTTGATGTAAAAATCATACTAACATTATAAGGGTACCCCAGGCAACATTATAAAATAATAAAACAATCCAGTTCATGACCCCTTTAACTTAGAATTGTGCAGCCAGTACAAGTCTTCAAAATAGAACAGAGCCAATAGAATGGAAAATAGAATACCCTATTAGTCCAGAGCCAAATGGCCTATTTATTCATGTACAGTTGTAATAAAAAGTAATTGTTTCAATAGTGTTGTCAACATAACACTTGTAAGTGGTTTAACAAAATGTTTCTATCATGTATTTTGATATTCACCCACTTTCAGTTAGAATGTCAGAAAGTAGCTCATGCACAGTTCATATGGATTTTTGGGCTCCAATAGTTCATATTGGACCCAAGAAACATATTTCTGGCCAAAGAGTCCTCGATCTTGGGCTTTCTATACATACTCATATACTCCTTCTGATGCTTCATAAGCCATATAGTCTGAACATTAACACACAGACCACGGACGGCGCGCTGCGTGGAACTGTTGGTTCAGTTGACTGGTTATAACAACACTACCAACTATGCCATCTTCAATCCACTTCCATTGAAGCTGCACAGACTTCAGAAACACAGACACAGACATTAACGCTCTATACATATTGACTCAAGAGTCAAAATTTGAGTGTCAGAATGTCAGAATGTCAGAAAGTAGCTCATGCACGGAATGTTGATGGATTTTGACAGTTTGACAAGGTTTTGTGAAAAGATTGTTGGTTCAGTTGACTGGTTATAACAACACTCATAGCGATTTCGCTACCACCCCTGCACTGCTATCGTGATTTCTCTAGTACTAGGGGTGTATACCTTGCCAAAAAACACTATGAGACTTTGTCCCCCAGATGATACCGATGGACCAAATTCGGGGCCCTGGCTCATGGACTAAAATTCAAATATTAACAACAGAATGAACTGAACCACTCATGTATACACACGGACTATATTCACTTCAAAAGTATTAATACAATGATCTATCGATTAATTTACTGCATTTT
>NC_137136.1:37922083-38157083 GCF_949319135.1 Squalius cephalus
TATGTGTTCAAAAGAGTGATATATTTGCAGCACAAAACCGCTGTCTATGGAGAGGTCAGACCTCGTAATGGCTTGGCACTATTTTCTTCCCCGTCATATCACTGCGCGCTGCCGCTACCTACAGCCAGCTGGGAGCCGCGCACGTGTCACTTTGTTTACAGCTCGTAAAGAGAACGATAACATGTCTGACTACAGCAGCGACGATGACAACATTGACTTCGACACACAGCCAAAAGGATATCTTTACGAACCTGAATACACAGATGACGAGTTACGCCAGATGGAGTTAGAAAGGACAGAAAGAGAGAGGATGGACAGAGAAGTTGAACAAGTTGAAGCTGGAGCTTGTACAAACTGATCGCTCTTGGTGAGTAGCTATGTTAGCTCGTTCGTGTAGCTGTTCTGAGCACGTAAACACTGCTGTAAACACTGCCGAACAACTGAAAAAGTGGTGTGCGCCTGCGCAGCTCCCAGCTGGCTGTAGGTAGCGGCAGCGCGCAGTGATATGACAGGGGAGAAAATAGTGCCAAGCCATTACGAGGTCTGACCTCTCCATAGACAACGTTTTAGTGACGCAAATATATCACTCTTTTGAACACATATTGATTTGAGAAGAAAAAAGCTTTATTGCCGTGACCCCAGCAAACTTGCCGGACTAATTTCATCTTGACCAAAACTGGACCGGAGCTCGGCTCACAGGACGCTGTCGGGGGTAAGTCATGGTCAATGCACCACACTGCTTATGGGGAAGCTATAGAGATTCATGTCTAAAATCCTGAACTATCCCTTTAACAATGAGCTGAACAAAGAGCTGCTTTACAGCAAAATTGCTCAAAGGCATCTCTCTGCAGTTCCAGAAGGACTACAGAGATATCTCAGGTGGGGATGAGGTGTGGCCTGGGAGGGTTTAGCCTCCTGGCGCCTCTCAGAAACCTCATGATCAGGTTTTGCTTTCCGAGGGACCTGCTATCCACTGCAACTTGGTTATAACTTGCTGAAAGGAAAGCACAGAGCTGAGAGCTCCAAAGGCTTTCCTAACCCTAACCCTTAACCCTAAACCCTAACCCTAAACCTAACCCTAACCCTAACCCTAACCCACACTAGAGTAGGAGGATGGAGAGTTGCGATGTCACAAAGGTCATATTCTCACAATGAGGATGTCATGAACCACGGACGCCGTCTAAGCATGCTCGTGGCCCAGCCATGTATGACAGCGATCGACAGTGATAATAAGTAATAAAAACAATATATTAAGTGAAAATGATTATATTTATTATAATCGTAATGGTTGCTGCCTTATTTGGACGTTACTTGTCCCTGTCCCTAAAGCCCTCACCTACACCATCCCCTAAGCCTACCTGATCAACACTTAATTCCCACTATTAAACACTCTGGACTTGATCCGTTGTGGAGCAACTATGCTCGAACCAGAGCTGTTCGGACCAATCCAATTGTCAGGGCGGGCTTTATACGATGATGGACAGATGATCAACAGTAACGTAATCATCCACGTCACCAAAGAGCGCTTGGGTTGAATTCAATTTGTTTGCTGTATTGTCGAGTTCTAATCCTAAACAGAGAACTTGTTCGTATAGTCATCCACCTTTACTATTTCTCTCAAAAATGATGATCGTGTTGGTAAGTACCGTAAAACTTCAAACAATAGCCCGGGCTTCTATTTACCCAAATCGCCGAACTGTACCGGCTTGTATTTGAGACAGGCGTCTATAAGAGACAGGCCTTTAATTTAGTGTTGAGATGTTCAAGCATGACAGTATGAGGTTACCACATTATATTATGTTTTATTTATAATTAATTCGAATGTGTTTAACAAATCATTTAATGTAAGAAATGTCTTTGGCTATTGGCAGCATAAAAAAATACATAAAAAACGAAACGATATGACAGCAATGGGCAGAACACAAGTTACCGCTAAAATCCATCGAGAATATGAACTTGTTGCCCGAAACACATCAACAAGAAAGAATGAAGGCTACCCTGTAAACAACTGCAATCATGTGATAGAAAATTACTCTATTCATCACTATCATCATCCCCGCGATCCTCAATTACAAGTTCATTGGCGAATTCCTCCTCCACGTCGCTCTCCTCCACTTCTCCCTCTCCAACCTCCGCTAATTCTGCCAGCCTTGCTTGCACTACAGCTCCCGCCCCGATGCACACGGCTCTCCCTCTTCAAAACAATGGATAAGGTGATCCTCGCTTCCATCAGAAGCTACTGTTGTCAGGCCACATACCTAAGGATAACATCCCGAAGTTAATGAAATATATTATCTCCTCTTTCTCCCTCTGAGTCCCTCACACACACACACACACACACGCGCGCGCGCGCGCGCGAATAGTGATGAGTCGTTCATGAACGGTTGCGTCTGTCACGTGAAATCTAATCAAAACATAGACCAGACGATCTGACGGGTATTAGAAGATCAAATACAACCCGATACTAAAAAACAGACCAGGCCTCTATTTGAGACCGGCCTTTATTTACCCAAACCTGTCGTCACACCAGGCGTTTAAAAGAGACAGGCGTCTATTTGGGACTCGGCTATTATTTGAAGTTTTACGGTACTCCGTGTATCTTTAAATTATTTTACAACACTGGCAAAGATCGTTTACACTCATCTTCTTCTTCTACTTCTTCCAGCGTGTGTGCAGTTGAGTTCTGGAGACAGCAATGCTCTGATTGGTTGTAGGTCTATCCAATTGAGTGCAGAGGCATTCTCATTCCTGGTTCGGTTGAAACACGCCCCATAATTACAGCCCAATGGAGCAGATCAGACTCACATCTGACTAGAATCTGAGTATGACGACGTCAGGCTACCTGTTAGGCACTTCATTTCTTTATTACTTTTCAAATATTTTAGTTAAAATAAACTTCTCTTCGATCTGAAATGTCATGGGAAAGAGAGAATGAGTTTAGAAAAAGGCATATTCAAACTCACATTAAAACTAACGGCACCCATCTTCCTCTCCACACCACTGATCCTGCTAACAGGTTTTCTTGTGGTTCTGTCTGCCTCGATCAGCCAGTGGTGGACGGAGTTAATGTATCAGCCAGTGGTGGACGGAGTTAATGTATCAGCCAGTGGTGGGCGGAGTTAATGTATCAGCCAGTGGTGGGCGGAGTTAATGTATCAGCCAGTGGTGGACGGAGTTAATGTATCAGCCAGTGGTGGGCGGAGTTAATGTATCAGCCAGTGGTGGGCGGAGTTAATGTATCAGCCAGTGGTGGACGGAGTTAATGTATCAGCCAGTGGTGGGCGGAGTTAATGTATCAGCCAGTGGTGGACGGAGTTAATGTATCAGCCAGTGGTGGACGGAGTTAATGTATCAGCCAGTGGTGGGCGGAGTTAATGTATCAGCCAGTGGTGGGCGGAGTTAATGTATCAGCCAGTGGTGGGCGGAGTTAATGTATCAGCCAGTGGTGGACGGAGTTAATGTATCAGCCAGTGGTGGACGGAGTTAATGTATCAGCCAGTGGTGGGCGGAGTTAATGTATCAGCCAGTGGTGGGCGGAGTTAATGTATCAGCCAGTGGTGGGCGGAGTTAATGTATCAGCCAGTGGTGGGCGGAGTTAATGTATCAGCCAGTGGTGGGCGGAGTTAATGTATCAGCCAGTGGTGGGCGGAGTTAATGTATCAGCCAGTGGTGGGCGGAGTTAATGTATCAGCCAGTGGTGGGCGGAGTTAATGTATCAGCCAGTGGTGGGCGGAGTTAATGTATCAGCCAGTGGTGGGCGGAGTTAATGTATCAGCCAGTGGTGGGCGGAGTTAATGTATCAGCCAGTGGTGGACGGAGTTAATGTATCAGCCAGTGGTGGGTGGAGTTAATGTATCAGCCAGTGGTGGGCGGAGTTAATGTATCAGCCAGTGGTGGGCGGAGTTAGCGTAAACAGCCTCTGCTAACAAGGCGGCCGATTTGCACTGGTATAAATTAAGTTTATCAGCGCATTTTGAGGGATTTGCTTTTCTATTTTTCTATGTGGAAAAATGTGTTTCTCAACATTTCTCCAGAGAAACATATCCTTCAAAGTGCAAAAGTATCTAAATTCATGTTTATTTTAGGGCATAAAGTGACCATCTTGTATTCTCTTTTTTTTTTTGTTGGATGATATCACTTTCTGGATGTTGTTTGTGCTGGTAATGTTTATCTCATGTTTTTTCTCTGTCCTTCAGATCGATGTACTTTCATGTGCATGTCATCAGTATTCTGGCTGTGATCCTCTTACCCAGCAAACCCAGGGGCTTCAAGCCTGAAAGACTTGACCGGCATTCGAACAATAATGTGAAGGAGTACTGAACCCTTCTGGTGTGTGTGTGTGTGTGTGTGTGGACTGAGAGAGCAGAGGCACTGACAGACAAAGGCTACTTTGTGTGAACAAAATTAAAAAAGAGCTGGTCTGGGTATTCATTTGCTCACACACTCACACACACACACGCACTCACACACACACACACACACACACACACACACACACACACACACACACCACACAACAGAGACGCACTCTATTCAAACTACAGCCAGCTGGAGAACGAGTAAGGGAACACAGTTTGAGTAGTGCTGTACTCACTATGAGGCAAATATGTGACACCTTTACTAAGTAAATAAATGCTGCCCATTTTAATGGTCTTTTAAAATAGTTTAACACAATTTTTCCTAATTTATTTTGGATATAACTGCATGATCACTTTATACTGATGCCGAGAGAGAACTGTTTGATTTGTTTTTCTTTTTTTATAAAAATGAAGTGAATTGATATTTTATACTAATGTATAAATAATAATGTCTTTAATAATATCTTAGTTATTATGTGGTGTTAAGATGTCCATTTTCAGTAAAATTACTGTGTAGTAAATGTATAATGGCTATGAATAATAAATAATAAATACTCCTGCAAATATGAACTGAAGAATAGTCAAATTAGAATGACATGTTGTGGAAGGTGAGGCCTAAATAAAGAGGTTTGTGAATGAAGAAATGAGCATTGAATGTGTACTCTGCCTAGATTTACTAACTAGAATTTCTGGCAACTAGAATATATTCAGCCTCTAAGCAAGGTCCCGGTTAGGCAGGTTTTCACTGCACAACACCAGGAGGATCAGGCCTGTGCAGAACCACTTCAACACCAGGAGGATCAGGCCTGTGCAGAACCACTTCAGCACCAGGAGGATAAGGCCTGTGCAGAACCACTTCAGCACCAGGAGGATAAGGCCTGTGCAGAACCACTTCAGCACCAGGAGGATCAGGCCTGTGCAGAACCACTTCAGCACCAGGAGGATCAGGCCTGTGCAGAACCACTTCAGCACCAGGAGGATCAAGCCTGTGCAGAACCACTTCAGCACCAGGAGAATCAGGCCTGTGCAGAACAGCCTCTCGTCCAGGAGGATCAGGCTTGTGCAGAATCACTTCAACACCAGGAGGATCAGGCTTGTGCAGAACCACTTCAGCACCAGGAGGATAAGGCCTGTGCAGAACCACTTCAGCACCAGGAGGATCAGGCCTGTGCAGAAACACTTCAGCACCAGGAGGATCAGGCCTGTGCAGAACCACTTCAGCACCAGGAGGATCAGGCCTGTGCAGAACCACTTCAACACCAGGAGGATCAGGCTTGTGCAGAACACCCTCTCGTCCAGGAGGATCAGGCCTGTGCAGAACCACTTCAACACCAGGAGGATCAGGCCTGTGCAGAACCACTTCAACACCAGGAGGATCAGGCCTGTGCAGAACCACTTCAGCACCAGGAGGATCAGGCTTGTGCAGAACAGCCTCTCGTCCAGGAGGATCAGGCCTGTGCAGAACCACTTCAACACCAGGAGGATCAGGCCTGTGCAGAACCACTTCAACACCAGGAGGATCAGGCCTGTGCAGAACCACTTCAGCACCAGGAGGATCAGGCCTGTGCAGAACCACTTCAGCACCAGGAGGATCAGGCTTGTGCAGAACAGCCTCTCGTCCAGGAGGATCAGGCTTGTGCAGAACCACTTCAACACCAGGAGGATCAGGCCTGTGCAGAACCACTTCAACACCAGGAGGATCAGGCCTGTGCAGAACCACTTCAGCACCAGGAGGATCAGGCCTGTGCAGAACCACTTCAGCACCAGGAGGATCAGGCCTGTGCAGAACCACTTCAACACCAGGAGGATCAGGCTTGTGCAGAACAGCCTCTCGTCCAGGAGGATCAGGCCTGTGCAGAACCACTTCAACACCAGGAGGATCAGGCCTGTGCAGAACCACTTCAACACCAGGAGGATCAGGCCTGTGCAGAACCACTTCAGCACCAGGAGGATCAGGCCTGTGCAGAACCACTTCAGCACCAGGAGGATCAGGCTTGTGCAGAACAGCCTCTCGTCCAGGAGGATCAGGCCTGTGCAGAACCACTTCAACACCAGGAGGATCAGGCCTGTGCAGAACCACTTCAGCACCAGGAGGATCAGGCCTGTGCAGAACCACTTCAGCACCAGGAGGATCAGGCTTGTGCAGAACAGCCTCTCGTCCAGGAGGATCAGGCCTGTGCAGAACCACTTCAACACCAGGAGGATCAGGCCTGTGCAGAACCACTTCAGCACCAGGAGGATCAGGCTTGTGCAGAACCACTTCAACACCAGGAGGATAAGGCCTGTGCAGAACCACTTCAGCACCAGGAGGATAAGGCCTGTGCAGAACCACTTCAGCACCAGGAGGATAAGGCCTGTGCAGAACCACTTCAGCACCAGGAGGATCAGGCTTGTGCAGAACAGCCTCTCGTCCAGGAGGATCAGGCCTGTGCAGAACCACTTCAGCACCAGGAGGATAAGGCCTGTGCAGAACCACTTCAGCACCAGGAGGATCAGGCTTGTGCAGAACAGCCTCTCGTCCAGGAGGATCAGGCCTGTGCAGAACCACTTCAGCACCAGGAGGATCAGGCTTGTGCAGAACAGCCTCTCGTCCAGGAGGATCAGGCCTGTGCAGAACCACTTCAGCACCAGGAGGATCAGGCTTGTGCAGAACCACTTCAGCACCAGGAGGATAAGGCCTGTGCAGAACCACTTCAACACCAGGAGGATCAGGCCTGTGCAGAACCACTTCAGCACCAGGAGGATCAGGCTTGTGCAGAACAGCCTCTCGTCCAGGAGGATCAGGCCTGTGCAGAACCACTTCAACACCAGGAGGATCAGGCTTGTGCAGAACAGCCTCTCGTCCAGGAGGATCAGGCCTGTGCAGAACCACTTCAACACCAGGAGGATCAGGCTTGTGCAGAACAGCCTCTCGTCCAGGAGGATCAGGCTTGTGCAGAACCACTTCAGCACCAGGAGGATCAGGCTTGTGCAGAACCACTTCAACACCAGGAGGATCAGGCCTGTGCAGAACCACTTCAGCACCAGGAGGATCAGGCTTGTGCAGAACAGCCTCTCGTCCAGGAGGATCAGGCCTGTGCAGAACCACTTCAGCACCAGGAGGATAAGGCCTGTGCAGAACCACTTCAGCACCAGGAGGATCAGGCCTGTGCAGAACCACTTCAGCACCAGGAGGATCAGGCCTGTGCAGAACCACTTCAGCACCAGGAGGATCAGGCCTGTGCAGAACAGCCTCTCGTCCAGGAGGATCAGGCCTGTGCAGAACCACTTCAGCACCAGGAGGATAAGGCCTGTGCAGAACCACTTCAGCACCAGGAGGATCAGGCCTGTGCAGAACCACTTCAGCACCAGGAGGATCAGGCCTGTGCAGAACAGCCTCTCGTCCAGGAGGATCAGGCCTGTGCAGAACCACTTCAGCACCAGGAGGATAAGGCCTGTGCAGAACCACTTCAGCACCAGGAGGATCAGGCTTGTGCAGAACCACTTCAGCACCAGGAGGATCAGGCTTGTGCAGAACCACTTCAGCACCAGGAGGATAAGGCCTGTGCAGAACCACTTCAGCACCAGGAGGATCAGGCCTGTGCAGAACCACTTCAGCACTAGGAGGATCAGGCCTGTGCAGAACAGCCTCTCGTCCAGGAGGATCAGGCCTGTGCAGAACCACTTCAGCACCAGGAGGATAAGGCCTGTGCAGAACCACTTCAGCACCAGGAGGATCAGGCTTGTGCAGAACCACTTCAGCACCAGGAGGATCAGGCCTGTGCAGAACCACTTCAGCACCAGGAGGATCAGGCTTGTGCAGAACCACTTCAGCACCAGGAGGATCAGGCCTGTGAAGAACCACTTCAGCACCAGGAGGATTAGGCCTGTGCAGAACAGCCTCTCATCCAGGAGGATCAGGCTTGTGCAGAACCACTTCAACACCAGGAGGATCAGGCCTGTGCAGAACCACTTCAGCACCAGGAGGATCAGGCCTGTGCAGAACCACTTCAGCACCAGGAGGATCAGGCCTGTGCAGAACAGCCTCTCGTCCAGGAGGATCAGACCTGTGCAGAACCACTTCAGCACCAGGAGGATCAGGCTTGTGCAGAACCACTTCAGCACCAGGAGGATCAGGCCTGTGCAGAACAGCCTCTCGTCCAGGAGGATCAGGCCTGTGCAGAACCACTTCAACACCAGGAGGATCAGGCCTGTGCAGAACAGCCTCTCGTCCAGGAGGATCAGGCTTGTGCAGAACCACTTCAACACCAGGAGGATCAGGCCTGTGCAGAACAGCCTCTCGTCCAGGAGGATCAGGCTTGTGCAGAACCACTTCAACACCAGGAGGATCAGGCCTGTGCAGAACCACTTCAGCACCAGGAGGATCAGGCTTGTGCAGAACAGCCTCTCGTCCAGGAGGATCAGGCCTGTGCAGAACCACTTCAGCACCAGGAGGATAAGGCCTGTGCAGAACCACTTCAGCACCAGGAGGATCAGGCCTGTGCAGAACCACTTCAGCACCAGGAGGATCAGGCCTGTGCAGAACAGCCTCTCGTCCAGGAGGATCAGGCCTGTGCAGAACCACTTCAGCACCAGGAGGATAAGGCCTGTGCAGAACCACTTCAGCACCAGGAGGATCAGGCTTGTGCAGAACAGCCTCTCGTCCAGGAGGATCAGGCCTGTGCAGAACCACTTCAGCACCAGGAGGATAAGGCCTGTGCAGAACCACTTCAGCACCAGGAGGATCAGGCTTGTGCAGAACCACTTCAGCACCAGGAGGATCAGGCCTGTGCAGAACCACTTCAGCACCAGGAGGATCAGGCTTGTGCAGAACCACTTCAGCACCAGGAGGATCAGGCCTGTGCAGAACAGCCTCTCATCCAGGAGGATCAGGCTTGTGCAGAACCACTTCAACACCAGGAGGATCAGGCCTGTGCAGAACCACTTCAGCACCAGGAGGATCAGGCCTGTGCAGAACCACTTCAGCACCAGGAGGATAAGGCCTGTGCAGAACCACTTCAACACCAGGAGGATCAGGCCTGTGCAGAACCACTTCAGCACCAGGAGGATCAGGCCTGTGCAGAACCACTTCAGCACCAGGAGGATCAGGCCTGTGCAGAACCACTTCAGCACCAGGAGGATAAGGCCTGTGCAGAACCACTTCAGCACCAGGAGGATCAGGCCTGTGCAGAACCACTTCAACACCAGGAGGATAAGGCCTGTGCAGAACCACTTCAGCACCAGGAGGATCAGGCCTGTGCAGAACAGCCTCTCATCCAGGAGGATCAGGCTTGTGCAGAACCACTTCAACACCAGGAGGATCAGGCCTGTGCAGAACCACTTCAGCACCAGGAGGATCAGGCCTGTGCAGAACCACTTCAGCACCAGGAGGATAAGGCCTGTGCAGAACCACTTCAACACCAGGAGGATCAGGCCTGTGCAGAACCACTTCAGCACCAGGAGGATAAGGCCTGTGCAGAACCACTTCAGCACCAGGAGGATCAGGCCTGTGCAGAACCACTTCAGCACCAGGAGGATAAGGCCTGTGCAGAACCACTTCAGCACCAGGAGGATCAGGCCTGTGCAGAACCACTTCAACACCAGGAGGATAAGGCCTGTGCAGAACCACTTCAGCACCAGGAGGATCAGGCCTGTGCAGAACAGCCTCTCGTCCAGGAGGATCAGGCTTGTGCAGAACCACTTCAGCACCAGGAGGATCAGGCTTGTGCAGAACCACTTCAGTACCAGGAGGATCAGGCCTGTGCAGAACCACTTCAGCACCAGGAGGATCAGGCCTGTGCAGAACAGCCTCTCTTCCAGGAGGATCAGGCCTGTGCAGAACCACTTCAGCACCAGGAGGATCAGGCCTGTGCAGAACAGCCTCTCGTCCAGGAGGATCAGGCTTGTGCAGAACCACTTCAGCACCAGGAGGATCAGGCTTGTGCAGAACCACTTCAGCACCAGGAGGATCAGGCCTGTGCAGAACCACTTCAGCACCAGGAGGATCAGGCCTGTGCAGAACAGCCTCTCGTCCAGGAGGATCAGGCTTGTGCAGAACCACTTCAGCACCAGGAGGATCAGGCTTGTGCAGAACCACTTCAGCACCAGGAGGATCAGGCCTGTGCAGAACCACTTCAACACCAGGAGGATCAGGCCTGTGCAGAACCACTTCAACACCAGGAGGATCAGGCCTGTGCAGAACAGCCTCTCGTCCAGGAGGATCAGGCTTGTGCAGAACCACTTCAGCACCAGGAGGATCAGGCTTGTGCAGAACCACTTCAACACCAGGAGGATCAGGCCTGTGCAGAACCACTTCAACACCAGGAGGATCAGGCCTGTGCAGAACAGCCTCTCGTCCAGGAGGATCAGGCCTGTGCAGAACCACTTCAGCACCAGGAGGATCAGGCCTGTGCAGAACCACTTCAACACCAGGAGGATCAGGCCTGTGCAGAACCACTTCAACACCAGGAGGATCAGGCCTGTGCAGAACAGCCTCTCGTCCAGGACCTGGTCATTTCTAGGCTGGACTTCCATCATGTGTGATCAGATGATCTGGTCTTCAATGAGCCCGAGAGTGTTCGAGAAACAGCTGAAACTCATCTCTTCTGTGAGCACTGAGTCCTGCTGACTCAAGTCTTCTATGTAAAGCAATTAGCTCAAAATGATATCAGCTGCTGCAACTAGCAGAATTAAAGTGATAGTTCACACAAAACCCAAAATTCTGTCATCATTTACTCAAGTTTTTCCAAACCTGTATGAGTTTCTTTCTTCTGCTGAACAGAAAAGAAGATTGACTTCCACTGTATTTTTTCTCCACTCCATACGATGGAAATCACCGGGGCTCATCAACTCTTTGGTTACCCATATTCTACGAAATATCTTCTTTTCTGTAATAAAGACATTCATACAGGTTTGGAATAACTTGAGGGAGAGTAAATGATTGGGTTAACTATCCCTTCTATCCCTTTAATATTACAATCAGCTAATCTGTCCAGCATATATTCAGTGCCCTGCTTGCCACGGTCATCTAAAGATTCTTGACTAATTACATTTTTCCAGCCACAGAAAATATCTTTCTTACAGTACTATAAACATTAGAGGATCGGCTCATCATGGGAATGTGTCTGAACACAAGATCAGCTTGAGTGAATCTACAGAACGCACAATACCTTAACACAACACACAGTCACACACACATGCGCTGGTAACCAACAGTGGGTCTCTAGCTTACATACACACTTCTGTTCAGTGCAGGTTAGGAGTCTTATTCTTGCATTGGCTTCTTCAGGGAGTCTGTGTCCCGAGACCGTTTCCCGATAGGTTTCTATCAGCGGTGTGGTGGTAAAAGTTGTCAGATTCTTCTGGAGGTAAATGAAGAAAGAAGAGCTTCAACCATATTGTGCCTGCTACAAACTGTGTGGTTTTGAAAATCCTATAAGATCATTACAGATCACACTGTACGACACGGATCTCATAAACTTGAGTTCGACATGTGTGTAGACTGTATGATGATGACACCCATGGGATCGTAGGCTACGACGCAAGTTAGTATAGAAGAATAAAACATCATTAGCATCTGCTAGTGGTGAACAAATAGAGCAAGATGAATCTGTGGTGTTTATGTGTGCTGAGAAAAAGAGGAAGAAGCGAAAGAGGAGAACATGGATGATTATGGACCAACTTGGCACGCATTTTGCAAATGGAGCTTGAGGTGAGTCTTTGAGTTTTAGTGCCATGACGCCTTTTAAAAGTAAAGGTTCCAAAAGAGGGTTTTCGCAGTGGTGCCATAGAAGAACCATGTTGAGGATTAGGCCTTGGTTCAAGCAGGACATTTAAGTAGCTTTTATAAACGGGCCTTATAAAAGATGACTGGTGTGCATCTTGATACAGAACAATGACACTGGCATGTTGTAAGATATGCTTTCAGGTAAAACAGCTCAAACATGTGTTTAGTCTGGGACTAGACTTAAACCTGTGAATCCGGGGAATATTTCTCAACATTGTCTCTTAAATCACTGCTAATTAACATGTTGAGATCACATCAGGCTCTTTGACAACTGCCTATTTGAGAATCATTTACTTTTGCTTAGAACTGGCCATTATCTTAATACATGAATTACTTGTGAACGTTTGTGAGTTTGGCTGAGCATCAGACTTATCAAACTTTTCCTGTGACAACCAATCATATCTTCAATAACCCTTTTTGAGAATCGCTTACTCTCGATCAGAACAAAACTGACCAGCATATAATTCTCTAAATAGAAGAAAACCGATGAATATTTACATCTCCTTATTGTCTTGATCACTCATTCTTGTAGCAGAGTCACTGCAGCACTGATATATATATATATATATATATATATATATATATATATATATATATATATAAAACACTATAAATACAATATATCTATAGATCTAAATCACCCATATCATTGTTATATATCATACTGTCATCCAGCCCTAATACTTGCTCTTTGGTAAAACAGTAAGGCATTATAGACATAATCGTAAGTCTTCAGTGAACTTACATCTGAGAGAACTTGTGAGCGGATCTAAACTCACCCTGCCGGTTCAGCGAGGCTTCGTGTGAATGAATAAGAAAACGCCCACATGTCTGGCTATGAACCTGAAAGTTAACACTCCTACTTGTGTACTGTATCTAAGAATACATTTAACTTAGCAACGAGTGGCTTCAGTTTGATTTAGCATGATAAAGCCGTGGTTGTACGTCACTGCACGTCAAGCCGTCACTCGAGTTCCACAGCATGTCCACAGAAGACAAACCTGATCTGATCCACTGCCGGTTTTCCCTCATTCCAGCTCCCCTTCAGCATCCGGAGGAAACACAAAACGCTTCTCACATACATCTGCATTCCTCATTTAAAAGGAATGTATTCTTTCAGAGAATCTAATAATGAAACCGGTGTCAAAAAATGTGTTTGATTACATCTGCTGTTTAAATTGCTGTTTTATTCTTTATGTAAAATTTGTTCATAAAATGAGTTTTTTATTAATAAATTTGTTTTTTTATGTTAAATTAATGTTTTTTGTTTGTTTGTTTGTTATTGTTGGTGAAAGATAAAACTGTTGTTAATACTGTTGGAACTAAAGATATACAGTAACAGTTAATTATGGTCAATAAATCTGATTTGGACCATCTTTGATCACTGGACCACAACCATCCAATCACCTCCCAGTGACAGAATCAAGCCCCGCCCACATGAGTTCTTGTTCCAGAAGCGTTTCACTCAGATATACGACACTATAGAGGAGAAAAGATGAGCACAACTTCACTCTCATGACGAGCTTAATAATGCATAAAGTGATGGGATCCCGACAAGCTATTCTGACGTAAGACGATGAATATTAGTTCCTTTATGCCATGATTTAAAATTTTAACCAACAAAATATCATTATCAGCTGTCAGCACTGCGTCATATTGAGGTTGGTGATAGACACTGTCCTGATAATGACTCTTGGTCTCCTGTGTTCAGCCATTCAGCGTCTCATGGCAGTGGTGGACTTCTTGGGTGTGGAATGGCCATACAGAAAGACAAGTACTTTTTTGCTATTTTTTATTTTGTGGACATTCATATTCATTTTAGTGACATTTTTGACACAATCCCTTGTTTTTTGATAACAAAAGAAATCAAATTAAAAATATTTGATTGATAGCAGTGGAAGCAGGAAGTTTTACACCCAATCACATTATATGTTATCAAATAAATACATTTTCGTGAAGTCCTGGTATTGTGTTCTTGAATGATCTAGAGATAAAATCCAGAGTCATCTTTGTCTGAGTCCGAGATAAGACTGAGAACAAATGTGTTCTGGAGTGTGTGTGTGTGTGTGTGTGTGTGTGTGTGTGTGCGTTTGTGTGTGTGTGTGTGTGTGTCCGGACTCCGGAGGACATGGCCGTCGCCTGGTGTGTGTGTGTGTGTGTCCGGACTCCGGCGCACATGGCCGTCGCGTGGTGTGTATGTATGTGTGTGTGTGTTTGTGCGCATGTGTGTGTGTGTGTGTCCGGACTCCGGAGCACATGGCCGTCGCCTGGTGTGTGTGTGTGTGTGTGTGTGTGTGTGTGTGCGCATGTGTGTGTGTCCGGACTCCAGAGCACATGGCCGTCGCGTGGTGTGTGTACTCAGCTGTCACATGTTACCCCGTCCCTCTTGTTACCTCATTATCTCATTATTCCTTCCTCTTCTTTATCCTGGCTCTCGTCTGAGGACGGAGTTAACCCTGATATAAGCTGTGTCCCAATGTGAAGGCTGCATCCTCTGAAGGCCGTATTCGCAGGCCGGTTGTGTCACCGCAATTCGACAAAGGCTTCCCTGATTCAAAAGCGACGCCAAATGCACCCTTCATTTCCCCGTGAAAGAAAGGAGTGGCCTATCCTACCCCATAAGTCATTGCACGGCGGTGACGACAGCATTTTTATTTAAAAAAATTGCGGCCGAGAGTGGACGGCAAATTTACATTTAAATGTAAGATTTATGTTTTCATTTACTCAAATAGCTAGCGAAACCAGAGTTAAAAGCCACAAGTTTTTCTTTCTTATAAACTTCATCATAACTCCTTCGTCACCATTGCATGGTTTCATTTATCAGGTGGTTTGAGGCAAAACTTGTGCTAATATTAGTTTAATAAATGTTTCAGGGAGCAAGGAGCAGACCGCTCAGTTTATTAAATTGCGGTCTGAAAATGACCATTTCTTTACTGGGGAGAAAAACTCCGCCAGCGTGGCTTTGAAGAAAGACAATGACCTATTTGTAATATTTGCACTAGTCTGTCTCACTTGTGTATTATAAGAAATATCACTTATATATAAATCACTTATAAGATATATAATCTCCTCCCTCCATCATCGACACCCTGGCTCCTCCCTCCATCATATCTGCTGTGGGCCTTCTTCCTGGCTGTGCTTTGGGTCACCTGGCTCCTCCCTCCATCATCTCCTCCCTCCATCATCTCCTCCCTCCATCATTGCCTCCCTGGCTCCTCCCTCCATCATCTCCACCCTGGCTCCTCCCTCCATCATCTCCACCCTGGCTCCTCCCTCCATCATCTCCTCCCTCCATCATCGCTTCACTGACTCCTCCCTCCATCATCACCACCCTGGCTCCTCCCTCCATCATCTCCTCCCTCCATCATCACCACCCTGGCTCCTCCCTCCATCATCACCACCCTGGCTCCTCCCTCCATCATCTCCTCCCTCCATCATCACCACCCTGGCTCCTCCCTCCATCATCTCCTCCCTCCATCATCGCCTCCCTGGCTCCGCCCTCCATCATCACCACCCTGGCTCCTCCCTCCATCATCTCCTCCCTCCATCATCGCCTCCCTGGCTCCTCCCTCCATCATCTCCTCCCTCCATCATCGCCTCCCTGGCTCCTCCCTCCATCATCGCCTCCCTGGCTGCTCCCTCCATCATCTCCTCCCTCCATCATCGCCTCCCTAGCTCCTCCCTCCATCATCACCACCCTGGCTCCTCCCTCCATCATCTCCTCCCTCCATCATCGCCTCCCTGGCTCCTCCCTCCATCATCACCACCCTGGCTCCTCCCTCCATCATCTCCTCCCTCCATCATCACCACCCTGGCTCCTCCCTCCATCATCTCCTCCCTCCATCATCGCCTCCCTGGCTCCTCCCTCCATCATCACCACCCTGGCTCCTCCCTCCATCATCTCCTCCCTCCATCATCGCCTCCCTGGCTCCTCCCTCCATCATCACCACCCTGGCTCCTCCCTCCATCATCTCCTCCCTCCATCATCGCCACCCTGGCTGCTCCCTCCATCATCGCCACCCTGGCTCCTCCCTCCATCATCGCCTCCCTGGCTCCTCCCTCCATCATCACCAACCTGGCTCCTCCCTCCATCATCTCCTCCCTCCATCATCGCCTCCCTCTCTCCTCCCTCCATCATCACCCCCCTGGCTGCTCCCTCCATCATCTCCACCCTGGCTCCTCCCTCCATCATCGCCACCCTGGCACCTCCCTCCATCATCTCCTCCCTCCATCATCGCCACCCTGACTCCTCCCTCCATCATCGCCTCCCTGGCTCCTCCCTCCATCATCGCCACCCTGGCTGCTCCCTCCATCATTGCCACCCTGGCTCCTCCCTCTATCATCGCCACCCTGGCTCCTCCCTCCATCATCGCCACCCTGGCTGCTCCCTCCATCATCTCCACCCTGGCTCCTCCCTCCATCATCGCCACCATGGCTCCTCCCTCCATCATCTCCTCCCTCCATCATCGCCTCCCTGGCTCCTCTCTCCATCATCACCACCCTGGCTCCTCCCTCCATCATCGCCTCCCTCCATCATTTCCTCCCTGGCTCCTCCCTCCATCATCACCTCCCTGGCTCCTCCCTCCATCTTTGCCACCCTGGCTCCTCCCTCCATCATCTCCACCCTGGCTGCTCCCTCCATCATCGCCACCCTGGCTGCTCCCTCCATCATCGCCACCCTGGCTGCTCCCTCCATCATCACCACCCTGGCTCCTCCCTCCATCATCTCCTCCCTCCATCATCACCACCCTGGCTCCTCCCTCCATCATCTCCTCCCTCCATCATCGCCTCCCTGGCTCCTCCCTCCATCATCACCACCCTGGCTCCTCCCTCCATCATCTCCTCCCTCCATCATCGCCTCCCTGGCTGCTCCCTCCATCATCTCCTACCTCCATAATCACCTCCCTGCTCCTCCCTCCATCATCACCACCCTGGCTCCTCCCTCCACCATTGCCTCCCTGGCTCCTCCCTCCATCATCACTACCCTGCTCATCCCTCCATCATCGCCTCCCTGGCTCCTCCCTCCATCATCGCCTCTCTGGCTCCTCCCTCCATCATCACCACCCTGGCTCCTCCCTCCATCATCTCCTCCCTCCATCATCACCTCCCTGGCTCCTCCCTCCATCATCACCACCCTGGCTCCTCCCTCCATCATCTCCACCCTGGCACCTCCCTCCATCATCTCCTTCCTCCATAATCGCCACCCTGGCTGCTCCCTCCATCATCACCCCCCTGGCTCCTCCCTCCATCACCTCCTCCCTCCATCATCACCACCCTGGCTCCTCCCTCCATCATCTCCTCCCTCCATCATCGCCTCCCTTGCTCCTCCCTCCATCATCACCACCCTGGCTCCTCCCTCCATCATCACCACCCTGGCTCCTCCCTCCATCATCGCCTCCCTGCTCCTTCCTCCATCATCGCCACCCTGGCTGCTCCCTCCATCATTGTCTCCCGGGCTGCTCCCTCCATCATCGCCTCCCTGGCTGCTCCCTCCATCATTGTCTCCCTGGCTGCTCCCTCCATCATCGCCTCCCTGGCTCCTCCCTCCATCATCGCCTCCCTGGCTCCTCCCTCCATCATCGCCACCCTGGCACCTCCCTCCATCATCTCCTCCCTCCATCATCGCCACCCTGGTTCCTCCCTCCATCATCGCCACCCTGCTCCTTCCTCCATCATCGCCACCCTGGCTGCTCCCTCCATCATTGTCTACCTGGCTGCTCCCTCCATCATCGCCTCCTTGGCTGCTCCCTCCATCATTGTCTCCCTGGCTGCTCCCTCCATCATCGCCTCCCTGGCTCCTCCCTCCATCATCGCCTCCCTGGCTCCACCCTCCATCATCGCCACCCTTGCTCCTCCCTCCATCATCACCACCCTGGCTCCTCCCTCCATCATCACCACCCTGGCTCCTCCCTCCATCATCGCCTCCCTGCTCCTTCCTCCATCATCGCCACCCTGGCTGCTCCCTCCATCATTGTCTCCCGGGCTGCTCCCTCCATCATCGCCTCCCTGGCTGCTCCCTCCATCATTGTCTCCTGGGCTCCTCCCTCCATCATCGCCACCCTGGCACCTCCCTCCATCATCTCCTCCCTCCATCATCGCCACCCTGGTTCCTCCCTCCATCATCGCCACCCTGCTCCTTCCTCCATCATCGCCACCCTGGCTGCTCCCTCCATCATTGTCTCCCGGGCTGCTCCCTCCATCATCGCCTCCCTGGCTGCTCCCTCCATCATCGCCTCCCTGGCTCCTCCCTCCATCATCGCCTCCCTGGCTCCTCCCTCCATCATCGCCACCCTGGCACCTCCCTCCATCATCTCCTCCCTCCATCATCGCCACCCTGGTTCCTCCCTCCATCATCGCCACCCTGCTCCTTCCTCCATCATCGCCACCCTGGCTGCTCCCTCCATCATTGTCTACCTGGCTGCTCCCTCCATCATCGCCTCCTTGGCTGCTCCCTCCATCATCGCCTCGCTGGCTCCTCCCTCCATCATCGCCTCCCTGGCTCCACCCTCCATCATCGCCACCCTGGCACCTCCCTCCATCATCTCCTCCCTCCATCATCGCCACCCTGGTTCCTCCCTCCATCATCGCCACCCTGGCTCCTCCCTCCATCATCGCCACCCTGGCTGCTCCCTCCATCATCTCCTCCCTGCTCCTTCCTCCATCATCGCCACCCTGGCTGCTCCCTCCATCATCGCCACCCTGGCTCCTCCCTCCATCATCGCCACCCTGGCTCCTCCCTCCATCATCGCCACCCTGGCTCCTCCCTCCATCATCGCCACCCTGGCTCCTCCCTCCATCATCGCCTCCCTGGCTCCTCCCTCCATCATTGTCTCCATGGCTCCTCCCTCCATCATCGCCACCCTGGCTCCTCCCTCCATCATTGTCTCCCTGGCTCCTCCCTCCATCATCACCACCCTGGCTCCTCCCTCCATCATCACCACCCTGGCTCCTCCCTCCATCATTGTCTCCCTGGCTCCTCCCTCCATCATCGCCACCCTGGCTCCTCCCTCCATCATCGTCTCCCTGGCTCCTCCCTCCATCATCACCACCCTGGCTCCTCCCTCCATCATCACCACCCTGGCTCCTCCCTCCATCATTGTCTCCCTGGCTCCTCCCTCCATCATCGCCACCCTGGCTCCTCCCTCCATCATCACCACCCTGGCTCCTCCCTCCATCATTGTCTCCCTGGCTCCTCCCTCCATCATCGCCACCCTGGCTCCTCCCTCCATCATATCCGGCGTGGGGCTTCATCCTGGCTGTCCTTTGGTATATAAAAAGAACAGTATATATTTTGAAATATTTCACCGTATGTTAGTCTGATTACTTTCATGTGTGAGATTTTTTCATTCTCATGTTGAGAATGAAAAGAGGACAGAGTATTTTTTTGTTTTTATTTATTAGAACAAAACTGTGTGGTCCAAACTAGGCATTGCAAAGATTTTTGAAATCGTGCTTTATATTTTCCCATGGCCACCCCATTTATTTAGAGACTAGTTATATTAGATTTGAATTTATTTTTGTACATTTATGTGTGACTGCATGAATGTGAATGTCTTTTCTATATTTGGTTTTTCATTGCAGTTTAGTTTTAAGATTTGTACTGCAGAAAGTTTACTCTAAAGATTCTAACTGTTTAATTGTATAAATAAAATGAATGACAACTGAATGTTATGTGTGTTTAATAAATTATCTTAGATAATTGTTTAAGTGTTTAAGATAGATAGTTTATCTATTTATGGGATTTTAAAGGCAATAGAAAATGTGTTTAAAAAAATCAACATAATTTCAGCGTAAGAAAAGTTTGCTATAAAGACCTATAGAACGGTGTATAAAACAATTCATAAGGAAGTAAAGAGGTAAGGGTGTAAAACATCGAACTGGAAACAGTGAAGGTGACTTTAGTGGAAGAAGCGAGGCTTCGAATCATTTGAACCGATTACTTTTCAAAATGATTCACTGTGCGCTGAGGACATCTGCTGGCCAGTGACGTCATTAGCATCTGCTGGTCAAAGCGTGAAAATGCAGCATTAAACCAGGCTTTAGTTTAGGGTGACCACCATCAAACAAACCAAATGTGGGACGATTATAAGTTTGTGTGGGACATGTTACTAACACTAAAACATAACCTGTAATTGGTACAACACAAAGCGGGACGGGTGGTCACTGGTCACACTATTGCAAGTGTTTCCATTAAAGTGTAATGTCGCCTTTAATCTCAGTAAATTCCATTAAAGATAAATGATCTGTATAATGCGCAGTCTTTTATTAATTTGTAGCACTTATTTTGTGTAACATCAAGTTTGTAACAACATTGTTTTAAAAACTTTAAAGAAAATTATACTCAACATTTCTTAAGTTGAACTATAAAACTGGCTCAGTGTTACCCAGCAAACACATTTACGTTGTGGCAACGTCTGTGGCACGTTGCATTTCTGCTATGGCAACGTCGCTGTCTACGTGCTCGCAACATTGTAACAGTAGAATTGTAAGATGCACAGGGCTGTAGCAACGCTGTTGCGCGACATTCAGCAACTGAGAGATGACCTTCTGACAACATTTTTATATGGTGCATTTTGTTAGATAATTATATACTTTTTATCGTTTATTGTTTATCTATAATATTATTTAATGGGGCTATCAACACCTGCAAGTGTAGCCTACACTTTGAAGAGTAAAAATGACAGAAGGTTTCGTTAATTCAACTTTATTAAAACTACATACATATAATCAAATTACACTTCCAAAAGTAATACATTTGTGAAAAAAAAAAAAAAAAAAAAAAAAAAGAAATACACGAATATACAAATTTATTTTAAGTATAATGAATAAAACATAAAAAGCAAAGGCAGATCAGAACATTTAATGAACGAAACCGGGTCTGTATGGCGGACAGTAGCCGAAAGCCGGTGTCACCGGGGAAACATCCACAAATCCAGAGGAGCAAAGAAACGAATGAGACTAAATAGCGGAAAAATCAAATGACAAACTTAACAGTGCAGACGGGGCTACATTAATCACAATAGAAATTAAAGTTGTAGGTTGTGTTTGGTAGCTGAGGTAGGCTAAACGCAATACTCACGTACCCTTGCTCGATGATGAATGAGAACGTACTCGGTTACCTAATGTAACCTCGGTTCTCTCTAGAAGAGGGAACGAGTATTGCGTAAGTTGCTTACGCATCGGAAAGTCTTCTTTCTTCGAGATCTGAAGCCAAAAATTATCCTTAATTTTGTATTCATTGTCAACGCAGTGCGGCAGCCGGCAGACCATGGCAGGCTGTATGAGCGTGCTCATTGGCTGCCCGGCAGCAACTACTTAAGCCTACCAGTGAGCCCTGCGTGACGTCACATCCAATGAGGGCTTCGCGCCCTCCACACCCTTCTAACCGTCAAGATGGGTGTGGCCAGTGTGTATATACGCAGGGCTCACAGGCTGAAAATCTGGTTTTCATAGTCTGAAGCGCAAAAGCTCGTGGCGCGTCACGGCAGGTTACGCAATACTCGTTCCCTCTTCTAGAGAGAACCGAGGTTACATTAGGTAACCGAGTACGTTCTCTTACGAGAGGTTCTCTCGTATTGCGTAAGTATAGCTTACGCTACGGGAACCCCTTGCCGTGCGCGCCGAGCATCCAGCACATGAATCCCAGGGAGACCGGGGAAAACATAACGCTGAAAACAGGTGGCCGGTCGGAGAAACGAGGCCAACACATGTACAAAGCACTTCACTTCGTAGATAGATAGAGCGGCACAGCCGGTCTATACATATCTGTGTAAACCGTGCGGCCGGCAGCGCGGGCCCACACAGTACATAAGCACATATCAGGGAAAGAAATTTACCAGTCTATTTGTGGGGAGAATAATCCCAGCGCGACAGAGTGTAAGACGGGCGGCCAGCAGCGCGGGCCAGCACCAGTACACAAGCACATAACGGGGAATAAAGGAACAGAGCGGCACAGCCGGTCTAAACACAAAATACTCCTTCCCTTGGTGCCATACCAGAAATATCACCAGTATATGAACGTAGTCTGCGCATGAGCGATTGGGCAGAGCGTACATGCCACTTATACTGATAACAGTTTAGCCTGCAAGGCAGGAACTTCCAGGTTATAAAACCTCACGAATGTCGATGGGGAGGCCCAGCCCGCCGCCATACAAATATCGTGAATAGAAATTCCGCTGGACCAGGCCCATGAAGAGGCCATGCCTCTAGTGGAGTGGGCTCTGATACCCAAAGGGCACTGCAGGTGTTTGGAGGCGTAAGCTGCTGCAATCGCGTCCACTATCCACCTGGACAGGCTCTGTTTCGAGGCGGCAAGACCTATGGTGCGTCTGCCGAAAGAAACGAAGAGCTGCTCGGAACACCTGAAAGCGGCGGAGCGCGTGATGTAAACTCTCAGCGCCCTAACAGGGCATAGGAGGTTATCACTGTCCCCATTATCGGATGCTGGCAGAGCCAAAAGGGAAATGATTTGTGCCCTAAAGGGGGTTCCAATCGCTTTGGGGATGTAACCGTGTCTCGGTCTGAGAATGACTTTTGAGTCATTTGGTCCGAACTCAAGACATGCAGTGCTAACAGATAGCGCATGCAGATCCCCCACGCGTTTTACTGAAGACAGAGCTATCAGAAAAACGGTTTTGAGCGAAAGGTACTTTGGATCCACGGATTCAAGCGGTTCAAAGGGAAAAGCCTTCAGGGCCTCCAGGACCAAGGACAGATCCCAGATAGGAACCGAGGGGGGCCGCGGGGGATTCATCCGTCTGGCTCCTCTGAGGAAACAGATAATAAGCTCGTTCCTTCCTATTGCCCGGCTGCGCGTCGTCACAGCGAACGCTGCAATAACCGCCACATACACTTTGAGCGTGGAAGGGGACCTGCCCTTATCCAACAGCTCCTGTAGGAAGGAGAGCACTCGCGGGACCCCACATGTACGTGGATCCAGGCTCTTAGTAGCGCACCATTTAGAAAACAGACCATTTAGACGCATAGAGCCTTCTCGTGGAGGGAGCTCTAGACTGTGTGATCGTGTTCACAACCCCTTCTGGCAGGTCAACGGGTATCCGTTGATTATCCATGCATGCAGAGACCATCGCTCCGGATGGGGATGCCAGATCGATCCACCGGCTTGAGAGAGGAGATCCCTTCTCACCGGGATCGGCCATGGGGGTGAGTGCGACAGCCTCACTAGCTCTGGGTACCAGACTTGGTTCTCCCAACGCGGGGCTATAAGAAGCACTGGGTGGTGCGTTTCCCTGATCCCCGCAGCTAATAGGAGATCGGAGGGAAAGCGTACGGCCGGAGGCTGGGCCAGGTTTGGGACAGCGCGTCCTCGCTTTTCGAGAAAAATATCGGGCCGTGAGCGTTGTCTTTCGACGCAAAGAGGTCGACCTCTGCTCTGCCGAATAGGCGCCAGAGGAACTGGTCTGTCTGAGGGTGCAGGGACCATTCTCCCGGGGGAATGAAGTCTCTGGACAGTCTGTCTGGGCCGACATTCAGGTGGCCCGGCACGTGTGCGGCTCTCAGCGAGCGCAACGAGCGGTGAGCCCACACGAGAAGGCGTTCTGTCAGTTTGCACAAGTTCCTGGACCTGACACCGCCCTGTCGGTTCACAGAGGACACCACGGACATGTTGTCCGAGTGGACTAGCACATGGTGATCCCGTATGAATGGGAGAAAGCGCTTGAGCACGTTCTCGACCGCTATCATCTCCAAACAGTTTATGTGGAGGTATTTCTCCTGGTCTGACCACAGGCCAAAGACCGGTTTGCCCTCGAAAAGAGCGCCCCAACCTGAGGTGAAAGCGTCCGTCGAGATAACCTTGCGGTGTGAGATGGCTCCCATTGTCACTCCCCACTGGTACCAGTCGGCCGCTAACCAGGGCTTCAGTGCTGAAACGCAGCTCTGAGTCACTCTGATTCGATTGCCGCCGGAAGCCCAGGCTCTGTGAGGCACTCGGGCATTCAGCCAGCGTTGTAGCGGGCGCATACGCAATAGACCCAGCTGAAGCACTGCTGCAGCTGAAGCCATACAACCCAGCATCCTCTGAAAAGTCTTGAGAGGTGCGGTGCTGCCCGGCTGGAAGGACGCGGCCAGGCGTCGAATGCAGCGCGCGCGCCGTGTCGACAGGCGGGCCGTCATTGCCACAGTGTCCAGATCCAAACCCAGAAAAGAGGTTGATTGACTGGGCACTAACGAGCTCTTGGTCCAGTTGACCGTGAGCTCCAGGCTTTCCAGGGGGCTGAGAAGCACTGTTCTGTGGGCGATGAGCTCGGCCTCTGACTGTGCTAGAATCAGCCAATCGTCCAAATAGTTCAAAATTCGCATTCCCCGACCTCTCAGGGGAGCGAGAGCCGTGTCCATGCACTTCATGAATGTACTAAAGTGCTAAGGTGCTAAAGACAGGCCGAATGGCAGGACGGTGTATTGATATACCTGACCGTCGAAGGCGAATCTCAAGAATGGCCTGTGACGGGGTATTATCTGGATCTGAAAGTACGCATCTTTTAGATCGAGAGAGATAAACCAGTCCCTCGGGCGAATTTGCACGAGGATCTGCCTGGTTGTGAGCATTTTGAACGGTCTTCTCATAAGAGCTTTGTTCAAATATCTCAGATCCAAAATCGGTCTGAGAGCTCCGTCCTTCTTGGGAACGAGGAAATAACGGCTGTAAAAGCCCGACTCGCTCATGGAAGGGGGAACCGGTTCTATAGCCCCTTTGCACAGAAGTGTCGCTATTTCTGCCCGAAGTAGATGTGCTACTTCTCCATTCACTCTCGTCTCGGTACGCGCCTGAAAGCGCCGGGGGCGGCGAGCGAACTGCAGAGTATAGCCCTGTTTTACTGTGCTTAGCACCCGTTCTGATGCGCCTGGAATAGCTTCCCACGCTTTTGCGTGTGCAGCCAGGGGCAGAATGGCCTCCGGGCTCCGATCGCCGCGCATCGCGGGCTCGAGAGCTCGAAACGGAGGGGCGGGCGCAGCGCGCGCGCTCTCGGTGCTTAGATACGGCGGATCGCACGCAGCGATAGCTGGCCGTTTTACACACAGTGTCCCGGTGGCTTTAGACGGGGAACATATAGTGTGAGGCGCGGTGTCGGGGGCGAAATGTTCGTTAGTATGTGTGAGCGCTCGAGGGCGGGCACAGGACTTACATTTAAAACATGACCGGTCGTGAGAGGCCGTGTGACAGAGCGGGCAGTGAGTAGGTGTGGGCACGGTGAGGTGGACACGTGACCTACTTTTAACACTCGAGCGGCTTCTGCCTGCTTCATGAGAGTGGGCTCTGTGAGAGACACGGGATTTATAGTGCTTGTGTGCAGGGGTGAACACGGAAACGTGGGCACATTCACTGCATTTGAAACACATACGGCGTGAACCATGCAACCAGACATTATGCTCATTTGAGATCTCTATGGGTCGCCGTGAGAACGGTGGTTGCGCGCAGGCGAGCGGGTAGATATACCGGTTCGTTGGCTGCGAGGTAAACATCTGCAGTAGCCGTGGCAACGGGGACTGACAGAGCGTGAAGCTTTGACGGTGCTCCAGCCGCAGCGGGACTTAACCGTCTTTCTTCCCTCGTGTATAGACGCTCATAAATAATCGAGCACCATGTGGTGCGAGAGGCGGGTTCGATTTTTGTATGTAAGAAAAGCTGGCCGCGAGCTCGGAGAAGCGAACAGTAAAAAAATTTATCTGCCGCGAGAGCTGGGCTTGAAACACAGGTCTCTGATGTTACAGCCTATGATTCTGCCACTGGGCTACAGGGGAGAACACATTAGCTTTTGGTTAGCGCGAGCATATAAGAGTACGACCTCATGTTTGTTTGCAGTCGTGCGTGTATTAAAAACAGGCTCGTTTACTGCAATAGTAATATTTCCAGCCGCCTGAACTTAAGAGGGGACTGAGAAATGTGTGAGAATTGGCGTTTGTCCGGCCACAGTGGGACTAACACACTCTCTCTTCTCTTTTCGCCGGTGAGTGAGGCGCGCGCTGAACGTTGCTCGTGACCGTCCGCTCTGTCATCCCTTGTGAACGGCACAATCTGCGCGGCCCAACAAGGGGAAGTGCGGGTTCGCTTTCTGTAACAAAAACTGGCCGCGAGCTTGGAGAAGCGAACAGCATAAATTTTTATCTGCCGCGAGAGCCGGGATCGAACCCGGGTCTCTGGCGCAAAAACCTAAGATTCTGCCACTGAGCCACAGGGGTGAATACATTAGCTTTCGGTTAGCGTCATCATGTCTTGTGACGGCGTTTGCTTGCAGGCGAGCGTGTATTTATAACAGGCTCGTATACTGCAATAGTAACAATTCCAGTCGCCTGAACTTAAGAGGGGACTGAGAAATGTGTGAAAAATTGAGGTAGGTCCGCGCGAGGACGGAGTAGCTTTCTTGTAACGTAAAGAGAGCTCCAGGACCGTCCACTTCTGCCATCCCTTGTGAGCGGCGCAGTAGCGCGGCTCGAACAGAGGGAGGGTGTCTATCTCATTCGCCTCATCCCCTGACGCGGCGGCGCGGGCGAGAGCCGGTGGTTGAGCGGCCGGGAGGGGGGGCAGAGAGGGCGAGAGAGAAGCTCGAGGGAGAGGTTCCGGCGAGCTCCTCAGTCACATCAGTCTCCGGTGGTCTCTGCGAGCGGCTTCTTCTTGCGCGGCCCGGCAGGGACAGGCGGAGCTTGGTCGAAAACTTCAAGTCGAGCCCGCAGGGTCGACATTGAAAGTTCTTCGCACTCGGGGCAGCTTTTTTGACAAAAACGGCTCGTGCTCTTTTAGAACAGTGAGAGAAAGTGTGTGTCGCAGGGCGAGCACACACAGCAGTAATAAAAGGATATGTCGCCGGATAGTGTAGCAGGCACGGATGGCTGAAGGCGGCGAAGGCGGCCGGCTTCCTCAGGCGCTGTCCTAAGCTTGCTGGTCGCTAGTTTCAACGGCGGCGGCTCTCAAGATCCAGCGATGCGAAGAGCTTCGCTGAAGACAAGAAAATCAGAATTTCAGCCTGTGAGCCCTCCTTACATACACACTGGCCACACCCATCTTGACGGTTAGAGGGGTGTGGAGGGCGCGAAGCGCCCTCATTGGGTGTGACGTCACTCAGGGCTCACTGGTAGGCTTAAGCAGTTGCCGCCGGGCAGCCAATGAGCACGCTTATACAGCTTGCCATGGTCTGCCGGCTGCCGCACTGCGTTGACAATGAATACAAAATTAAGGATAATTTTTGGCTTCAGATCTCGAAGAAAGAAGACTTTCCGATGCGTAAGCAACTTACGCAATACGAGAGAACCTCTCGTAAGAGAACACAATGAGCCCAACAGGTGGTTGGAATTTAAAAGGCTGATTTTCGCGCTTCAGGGCAGTGACGAGTACATGTGTAGTCCAGGGGTTGTCCAGACACCCTCGGCACAACCTTCAGCAATGGCCCTGATCGGTGGTTCAATGTCAACATTGTGACAACGCTGTAACAACCTTCACCATACAACGTAGTTATAGCAACCTTTTGGCCATGTTGTTAAAACGTTGTTAGAAGGTTGGGTACGTTGTGCCAGCGTTCTGTGTTTGCTGGGTAGTTACACTGGAAAACATTTCGCCTACATTTAAAACATATAGGGGGCATTCCACCGAATGGGTGACATTTGCTTGTTGTAACTCTTCAAAATTAAACTTAATTTTTATTTATTTTTCAACACTGAATCTAATACTCAAATATTTATCTATTCAAAATGTGTATTGGTCAACCTCAGGCAACTTTATTTAATTTTTTACTAGGTTTCTAAGCAGAAGATGGACGTATGTTTTCTCAGTCCTGTTACCGAAACTCATGTGACATTTAAAAAGCATGTTTAAAAGCATGTCAATTAATTCCTTTGTTTTCCCCACAAGAAAGTGTTTATTTTAAAGAAATTGTTGGTTATATGTTCAAATAACTGATATTTGTGACAAAAAAAATCACTATATATTAAGGCAAGGTGTATTTTAGTAAAAAAACACAAAGCCATTTTTTCATTTTAAAGAAGACCGAAGCCTCAAGTTTATATGTATTTTTTATAATTTAATTTATTAAACAATTGTATAAATGATGGACCAAACAAAACTGATAAAAACAGTGGTTTAACTTTATTTTTTTAGAAAATAAATAAATTAATGTAACAGGAATGAACACTTGGTAACAGGAATGAACTATTTGATAACAGGAATGAGGAACAGGAAACAGGAATGAGTGTCCATATGTGTGTGCACGAGAGAGAGTGTACATGATTGTGTGTGCATATATTTCTATGTTGAAGTGATGTACTATATGCTAGTAGTACTTCACAGCAAAGGAGGTGGAAAGAGAAATAAGGAGAGAGAGAAGAAGAGAGATGGAGGGAGAAAGAGGGAAGGTAAGACAAAAAAGGGAGAAAAGAGAGGGTTGCGGATGTGTTTTGCTCCTTCCATTGCAATATGCCATTAGTGGGTGTTTCTGGCTCCTGCAGAGTATGGGTTTTCTCCGTCTTCTACAAAATATAAGGAAGACAAAGACAAAACGTTCAAGTCACTTTGTGGTGGACTGGCTTCCTGGAAGTACGGTGTTCACATTGTAAAACTAATGCTAATGTCTACAATACAAGTAATTGCAACCTTAAAACTCAAAATTCAGGTGAATAGTATTATATCAACTAATATTTACAGTATTAAATCAACAAAACAGAGGACTCTACTCACTCCTGTTACTTTAACTCACTCCTGTTATTTTTCATATAAGTAACAGGACTGAAAGTAACAGGATTTAGTTTTTAAGCAAAAAGTTATCAAATACATGACATATGGCCACATAGCATGCATGCTAATAGCATGAGGACACTGAGCAAATTGTAGTAACTTAACAAAAGTTAATATTTTTAAAATAAACAAATAAATTCTAAGAAATCATTTAGGTAACAGGACAGTATGTTGAGATTGACCTTCTCAGTCATAGTTACAATTTCATCAAATATACAGAAATTAAAATGAGAGGACTTACTTATGGTCTTCCCATTGCCTTCAGAAGATCAAGATGATGCAACTTCCTGTTGAAAATGTGTCTTGTGGAATATTCCAAGTTTTTCAGAGAGGGGAATGTGTTAGGGTAACAGGACTGAGTGAAAACCCGGGGACATGACTAAAATGTGTATTTTATCTAAAATATTAGATACAATATTTTTTTCTCATAAAAACAAACTTCAAATTTTAAATAGATTGCATATAAAGTCACACAACAATCCCCAAAACTTAAGGTTTCTGAAGGATTTTAATCATTATATTTCATGGCAAAGTTTAGAGATAGAGAGTGGGGACATGCAGAAAATGCTATTTTTTGTGTTCTATGTAGTTTTTATTAATGTTTTTAATTATAAATTTTAAAATTTGTAGTTAGCTTAATATGCAGGACATTTTGCTTAATAATAAAATGTATTTTAGAGTTAATTTTCATGCAATTTTATCCATATGATGTTCTGGGGACAGAAATGTCACCCACTGTACTAAGACAGTGATATTAAATGACCAAACTCTGCACACATCATATTTATATACCATACTATGTTATAGTACATATTCGGTGGTATATGGCTCATAGATATTGCATACAATTGCCATTCAGGGTTACAGATTTAACATAAACTAATAAAACTTAATGTGGTGCATATTCGTCAGTAACAGTTAAAACAGGGACGATTTCTGGAAATGTATTGATAAACTAAATGTTTTAAATTCAGAATAACCAGTAGCGGTTCTGAGTTCACCACAGGTTCAATCCACCCGATTCCCAAAGCACTGATTCGAAACTAAAGATTCGGATCTTTAGGGCTGTTTCTCAGGCGCATGCGCAGTGCCGCAGCGACTCAGCGCAACATGGCGGCCGCCTATCTGACCCACCAGCAGAAGGTCCTGCGACTCTACAAGAAATCCCTGAGACACCTCGAGTCCTGGTGCATCTTCAGGTGAGGGTTAGCTTTATGAATGATAGGTACAGGTGTATATATTTGAATCCGTGTTTATCGGCCGATCTGAGAACATAAACACTGCGGTAACTCCTGTGTTTGGTTAGATATGAACTACATGACCTTTCCTGCACATTTGCATCGATGTAAAGTGACATTGAAATATGCTAGGATGCATTTACGTGATGGCGATCGCTTTGATCAAACTGTAAGTTAATCCATTTCAGTTTCTCGTGTTCAGAACAGGCGTTGGCTTGCGTCTTTTGTCGTTCTAACTTCTAGTTGTGTTGATATTGAGTCCTCTCTGTCTGGGGTCTCAGATGGTGTTTCTCACTTTGCTGACCCCGGGCTGACCTCTTCTAAAGCCGGGTCTAACCCGGGCAGAGTGTGTGAAAGGGCCTATCTATAGCATTCATTTTATTTCTCGTGCCACGTCAAAAATAGTTTTTGCGTGTAAATGATACAAGAAATATAATTCGTGCTATAGTTACGCACTTTGTGGGCGAAAACACATATTAAACGGGTAACACTTATTCTCTCTCTCTATCTATCTCTCTCTCTCTCACTCTCACACACTCTCTCACACACACACACACACACACACACACACAACACCAGTTTTGTACTAATTTCTATAGAGCTGGTAAGTCCCGCCCCTTCCGCTAACCCCACTGTATAGAGCTGGTAAGTCCCGCCCCTTCCGCTAACCCCACTGTATAGAGCTGGTAAGTCCCGCCCCTTCCGCTAACCCCACTGTATAGAGCTGGTAAGTCCCGCCCCTTCCGCTAACCCCACTGTATAGAGCTGGTAAGAGCTGGTAAGTCCCGCCCCTTCCGCGAACCCCACTGTATAGAGCTGGTAAGTCCCGCCCCTTCCGCTAACCCCACTGTATAGAGCTGGTAAGTCCCGCCCCTTCTGCTAACCCCACTGTATAGAGTTGGTAAGTCCCGCCCACACGGCAGGATAATTAGGCCGATTTTAGCCCCGATTCACCCCTTCCGACAATCTTAAGGATGCTCCGATATCGTAAAATAATCTGATCAGATATTCCTGCCGTGTGTGGTGTGTTAAGACTGCTCTCGTCTAGTGATCGACCGATGTATCGGTTTACCGATATTTTTCCCGCTATTTAAGCATTTTCCCATAATCGGGTATCGGTTTTGTAATATCGGATTCGCCGATAAACGGCGCCATCTTGTGGCCGTTTTGAGAATTCCGCCATTGCAGCCGGCGTCTGAGGAGATCAGTCAACAACAACTCTGTGCACAGGTAAAACATATGTTCTGCTTGCTTTGCTTTAATTATTCTACTTTATTTAACATAACAGACATGCAGAAATGAGATCTGAGACATGAATGCCTGATATAGTTTATGCAGCTTGGTTCTTAAAAATTGAGACGAACTCATGAGTCACGTAGCGAAATCAGTCATGTCCTGCCCCAATAAAGACGTAACTTTACATGAATTAAATAAAACAGACATGAATGAGTGCATGTTGAAAATAAAAGCGCTGAATTTAATTCTCTATCTGTTGTATTTGATCACCATTAGTCTCGGAAAAAAAGTTCGTTCATATTGCTGCGCACTCACTGGGTTGATGACCAGGAATGCTCAAGCACGGCCACTGAATGAAACTTTTGACAAGATTATCTTGTTTAAACATCCTAGATTATATTATCATTTACTACATAGCAATTATTTCGCTAATACAAAGTAAATATACTGCTTTGTGGAAATTAATTATTTATTATCTCCACGCATGATCGCGGTTGAGTAGGCTAAGTTATAGTTCTGTGTAAATGCATAGATAAACAGCTCTTTGTCAGAAAGCATTTCATTATCTAGACCGACAAAACCATTATTAATAATTATTAACATACTAGTTGGAAAATGCAAATATGCTGTTTTGTTTGTTACTTTCCTGACAATATTATATTCCAGCTAATATTATTCAGTGAATTAATATTACCCAGTGAATTATTCCTCACTCTTTAAACCTATTAAACGGCACATAAACCTTCTAAAACTGTTTAAAATAAATTACATTTCAATACAAAATACAATACAAAAAATACCTCCAACATGTGGAACCACTTAAAGATACATCACTCAACTATCTTTGAATATAGCCTATGTTAGAATAATTTTTGTGCTTTATTTTTTACCTCATCAAAGCTTTTATTTTTAAACAAAGACACTTAGTAACAGTGCACTTTATTTTTTGGACTCAGACCCCTCTATTTATTTGTGTATAAATATAAAGTTTTTTTTGTATGCAAGGAGGGAGTGATTGTTATAAATAAAATGGTTTGTTCAGTTCATTTGTGTTGTAATAATTGTGTCAAAAACAGAAGTATAACAGTAAATAAATATCGGTTCTGCATATCGGTAATCGGCACATAAACATGCAAATAATCGGTATCGGTTGTAAAAAATCAATATCGGTCGATCACTACTCTCGTCTGCTCGGAAGGACTTCGGGACCGCTCCGATCTCAAATCGGGGATATCCAACATGTTGGATTGTTTTGGCCCGATTTCTCCTCGTGTGTGGTGTCCCCGGGACAAACGAGCACGCAGCCTGCGGACTGTGGCGTGTAGATTTTTCTTTCATCCTTTGGCTGCTCTATACTATAGCATTTTATCACGCTATCATTCATTCAAGTGCTGAGAAACAATTCAAGCGTGATAAAACGCAAAAAAGAACTTAAATCTGTCCTGGCGGCGCGCTGTCTGTAAATCTCCTCTCTGTGTGATGAACACACACACACACCAGGGCTCGAAATTAACTTTTTTACTTGGTAGCACTGGTGCTCCCAACTTCAAAAATTTAGGAGCACCCACCAAAAATTTAGGAGCACCCACCAAAAATTTAGGAGCACCCACCAAAAATTAAGGCACCACAACTACAAATTATATATTAACAGATTTTATTTCATCCTGTGGCCAAGATATGAAATTTGGTCTTCTGGCTCTATATCATCTCACCCCGATGATATTGGCACATGATTTGTCATTTGACATAAATTTAGTGAAGGCAAGCTCTTCTTTGGCGATGGTGTATGTGGTGTTATATTCATAGACAGTATGGTTATATTTGACGTATCCTGCCGATTAAAAGCCTTAATAATTGAACCTTATTTGTTTGCCACACACCTGTCCCTGCATTTTTTGCTTGGCACTTGGCACTCTATTGCTATTAATATGCTGTATTAATCTTTGTTAATCTTAGTTAATAAAAATACAGCTGTTCATTTTTCATTAATGTTACTTCACAGTGCATTAACTATGTTAACAAATAAAAAATTTTTTTTTAATAATGTAGGCTATTAGTAGCCCAAATGTTGAAATTAACATTAACAATGGTTAACAAATTAACAAAGTGCAGTTTATTAATAGTACATGTTAACTGTGTTAACTAGAATTTAATAAGTGGAACATTATTGTAAAGTGTTACCGATTTGTTATACACCGATTCAGACGTCTCGTGAGTGTGTTGGACAGATCAGTTGTTTTAACCATTCATTAAAGTGAATCGGTTCAAATGAGTCATTAGTTCGCGAATCGGACGTGTCATTAGTGGACGTGTAGCATACGGGAAGCGTTGTGTGATTATCCCGGTAGTTTATTTTTTAGCACAATTCACACTCCACGGTAATTTAGGAGAAAAAAAATCTCCGAATGCTCCACGTGAAACTTCGATCTTCCGCCCTTTTTCTATCGTGTCAAATGATTTTGATTAATATGCGCGAGGGAGAGAGAGCAAGACAGCGCTCGTGTTGTTTGAAGACGTGAGAGTGCGCGCGCGGCCGGGGCTTTCTCTCGTCAAGCGCAGCAGTCACTCACGCACCGATCAAAAGGCTTTGGCGGCCGCCAAAAAAAATCAATGCAGGAAAAACCCCGAGATTGGTTATATAACGTTGGATAGAATGACGGTCCGGCCATCGCGTATCAGCGCACATACACACTGTGAAGTAATTTGCAAACGTTTTTTAGAGAAATGAAAACAGGTCGCACCACAACCATTATTTGCACTCGCACAAATGCTCCCAAATATATTTTTAGGTCGCACAGATTAAATTTCAGGAGCATATGCGACCAAAATGGTCGCAATTTCGAGCCTTGCACACACACACACACAGGACTCATGCGCTCAGAATGCCGCTTCAGACAGCGCGCTGCCGCATTGAGTTCTCTTTCACGCTTGAACGGACAAAAACACACAAAAGTATGCCAAAATGTTCACTTTGTCAAGTATCCTCGTAAGCACAGTATTAAATTACGTTTGATCTCGAGGGATTTTGCGAGATTTCCCGTCTGACCTGGGAATGCTCGGGAGTCAAATCGGTTCGTGTGTGATGTGTTGATTTTGCCGTGTGGCTGCGCACCACACACTGCACGACCAAAACTGTTAGACCCGTGATTTGTTATCGCCGTGTGTGGGGTCTCTCAGGTTTGGAAAATCGGCCGACAATTTTAAAATCGTCCCGTGTGAACCAGGCTTGACCGAGCTGCTCTGATGCTCTTATCCATAGCTCTTATCTTATACTAACTAGCATGGGAACAGGCTATGAATAAAAGACTAACACAATGATGAGCAAGTAAAAATAACAATCACAATAACGTGGTTTTACTGAATAATTAAGTAAATATAATTTAATATAAAATATAATATAAAGAAACCTCACTGCTTGACTTGCTACTCTCTGCTGACTCATCTTCGTCGGCCACCGCAGCTTCTCCTTCGAGTTTGCAATTTGAGGGATAGGCCGTGAGTGACGGACTGTTTGCAATTCGCAAATCTCACCACTAGATGCCGCTAAAAATCACACACTGCATCTTGAAACTATTCTCCTAGTATTGTTTATTTATATTTTTCATTTAATATGCCTATTATGATCAGAACTTTTGCCAGATTTCAAAGCATACTTGAAGTGAAGATAATAGGTAGACGCTCAGTCTAGGTGCTAATTCTGGGTTTATCACCAGGTTCACTCAGGAGTGTCGGCCAGAACACCACTTAAGGCCAAATATTCCAGAGTATGAAATGACGAGCTGAGAGATAGTTCTTATTATTCTGTTTATTCTTTCCTCTTTCTTGTGTAATTTTCAGTGTGTAATTTAAGTGTGGTTTCTATACAGAGAGAAATAAAATACAAATGAATAAAGGAAACATATGCATACACACAATTTCTCCTTAAGCACTAATATACATTACAATAAACAATAGTCAGAATATGACTATATATATCTTAAACTCTAAAATGTAGGCAGAGGAAGATTCAAACACTTACATAGGATTCTCAGATTTCCTATGCATTAAGTCACCAATAACGAACTTTCTGTCATCTATGATATAGCTACTCAATAGCCTAGATAGCCTATAATGGTCCAGATAATAATATTTAACACAACTTACTTCAGATTTTACTCAACCACAAAGTACTGATAAGTAGTAAAGTATAAATCAGGAGGACCGAAGCTAGAAAGTAACTTCCGAACGCGAATATAATTATAATTAACACAACACTCGCGTAGCGACCCTCAAACTCCCAACTCTCATCCATATCAAATAACAGAAATAACAGCTAACAAAGAAATGCAATATCACGAGTAATACAGCAGAAATACTTACTTTTCTCATTGACGCACACTCCGAGGAAAATGTCGCTCACAATGAGAATCCAACTGACTGACGATCTCTATCGTATTGCGTACTAACTTTGACAACCGACCGACTATCTTTCATACTGCATACCAGAGTTTCCGCTAGAAAAAAATGGTGGTATCAACATATCTCCAGGCATGCCCGTCAGTCAGCTCCTGTATCTCGGCCACGCGGGTGCCCACAAAGACCTTAAACCGGCAGGATTCAGACCTCAGCCATGTCAGCACCGTTGTGGAATCTGACCAAAGGGTTGTCCGATCAATGTGGATGGTAAGCTCCCTCTTCAACACCTGTGAGAGCTGTGCACTAGTAAGGGCAGCACAGAGCTCTAATCGGGGCATAGAGTGAAATCGCTTAGGCGCGACTCTGGAACGGGCCATCAGGAATGACAGATACACTTCACCGTGTCTGTCAGTGGTCCGGAGGTACGCCACTGAACCATAAGCCTCTTCTGAGGCATCGCAAAATACATGCACCTCTCTCTGGAGACCGGAGATGTCCACGGACTTTGACAAGTACGGTCGGGGCAGAGTGATTTGAGGTAAGACTTGAAGTTCTTCTTCCCAGTCTTTCCACTGCTGCAGAAGCTTCTCCGGTAGTAGTGGATCATCCCATCCCCTGTGTTTGTCCCAAAGGTGTCGGACAATTATCTTAGCCCTGGTGGTGTAGGGTAAGATGAAGCCCAAGGGGTCGTACTGACTCGCCAGCACCTTGTAGATATTACGCATCGTGGGGACACCGTACTCCACATGACGATGCTTGTAACCAAGTACATCAGTGTGGAAGAGCCAGCTTAGCCCTAGAGTAGATTCTGGGGTATCTGTCTTGTTCTGAGCCAGCCATAGCTCAACACTAGCCGAGCAGCTCTCTTCTGGTAGGTGACTTATTACACCTGGTTCGTTGCTGGCCCACTGACGTAGATCGAAGCCTGCAGACGCAAGAAGGGCTCGTAGTTTGTCGACTAGATGCCTCGCCTCAGCAATTGTGGGGACACTCTGGAGGCAGTTATCCACATAAAAACATTTCAGAACGGATATCCTCACATCTTCATCTGGCTGGCTATTATCCGAGACATGGCGTTGTAAGGCGAATGTGGCACAGCAAGGGCTACATGTTGTACCAAACGGTATCACTTGCCACTCATACACTGCAGGAGGTCCTTCTTGACTGATGTCACGCCAAAGAAATCTGAGCAGAGCACGATCTTCTGGGAGGAGGCGAACTTGGTGGAACATGCCTCTAATGTCGCCGCTAACTGCAACTGCATGCTCTCGGAATCTTAGCAGAACTCCCAGTAGTGATGCTCCTAAGGTCGGACCAGGTAGTAGATGATCTTTGAGGTTCTGCCCTCGATACTGATAGGAGCAGTTGAAAACCAGCCTATTCTTGCCATTATGGCTCACCATATGGTGAGGGATATACCATTCCTCACAACCTTCCTCGTCTGAAACTTTCGGTTCACACTTGATGACAGAGCCCGCCTTTATAAGTTTCTCCATCTCCACTCTGTAGGCTTCAGCCCGTGCAGGATCTCTGGCAAGTTGCCTCTCTACACTCCGTAAACGGCATGACGGCTTCTTTAGTAGCCTGAAAGAGCGGCATGTCTTTCCGGCGGAGCAGTGGGGTGGCGTAACGGAGAATGCCATCAACCTCCACCCTGATGGTTTTGGTCTCCAGGATGCTGATGGCCTCTTGGTCCTGCCTTGAACGAGTAACTAGTTTCTCGCTTCTGAATGGGACAGTGTCGACCTGCCATAATCTCTCAACATGTTTCATCAGCTCGCTCACCTGGGGTGTTACTGTTGTAAATAGACACTGCTGTGGTTGGGCGAGGTGACAGACTACACTCGCTGGGCCCTGTAGAGTCCAGCCCAGCCTTGTGCGAATGGCAACAGGCCCACCTGGAGGTCCCGATCTGACAGGTTCAATGGGAGTGACGAGATGGGGATGGTCACTCCCAATGAGAAGCAGAGGCTTGATATTTATAAGAGTCCGTATGGGAAGGCCAGTGAGGTGCTTGTAGGTTTTCCGGAGTTGATCCATGGGGTAAGTATGGGCAGCTAGTCCAATACGACCACTGGTGAAGGCACCTACAATCTTGAACTTGGTCTTTGGCTTTGACGGCGAAGAAATGGAGAACGACACTGATGCACCACGGAGGGTCTGCACTTCATCTCTAATTGTGCATAGTGGTAGATCCTCCTGAATCCCCTGCACACCTAGCTTCTCTGCAGCATCTGACAACAGCATAGTTCTCTCCGAACCGTCATCAAGTATGGCATAGTTGATTGATTGGTCACCATAGTGAATGCGGACTTTGACAACTTTCAGAAGGACCCGACTGCTTTCAGTGGGTCTGTCCAGATACAGAACCTCTGTTGGGCCTTGGCTTTCCGCTGCCGGTGTTGACACTGCCTCCTTGGGTGACCTCACATTCACCTCATGCAGAACCTGAAGGTGTTTCCCTTGGCAGAGGCTACATGTCTTCTTTAAGTTGCACTGGGCCGCCTGGTGTGGCCGTGCACATCGCCAACACCTCTTGTTGCTCCTTATCCATTCAGTCAGCTGATCCTTTGTTAGCCTGGATACCTCTGTACACTGGCTAAGGTAGTGTTCCTCATTATTGCAGAATGGACAATATGGCTTGCTCTTGTTCCCTTTAAAGGAGCGGCTTGGCACTGGAACCTCAGGTTTCTTAGCTGTATCTTTCGCACCATCAGGGCTCGCAAAATTTCAAAATCGCTGGTAGCCCTTCGGGCAGGCACTCTTCAGATTTTGGTAGCCCGAAATGAATTTTACTAGCCCATATAAAAAGACTACAATTTTTAATGTAGAATATTTATGAGTCAAAACAATGAATCAAAAACTTTTTCAAAACACAAATATCAACAAATATGCATCTGGTAATAACTGAACTGAAATTTGTGTGACCAGTATGGAACATGAATCAGTCTGTGTCTGTGGCTCAGCCCCCAATGAGGGTATGATAAAATAAAATAAAAGTAACTCTTTAGTTTAGGGTCTAATACTCACTATTAACTAGTTTCATTAACATGGAGATGGCAGGGCTTTTTCATCACTGAGGTCCTGAATGTGAGATATGCTAGTTAGGGGGGTTCGGGGGCTCCCCCGAGAAAATTTTGATTCCTCTGATCTACATATGTGCATTTTAAGATGTTTTGAAGGGCAAAAAAAATTGGATAACAATAGCTTTAAAACCATGTAAGTGGGCAGCTGATTATTTTTCTCTCCTTATTTTTCGCATCACACTCCTATTCTCTTTGTTTTTCTCTTGCTCTGTCTCTTCCCCTCCTAAAGCTGAGCTTTGACTGATATAGGCTTTTCATTTTTGTCTGTCAGTGAAGAAAGTTAACAAAGGGTCAACTGATAGATTGATTTATGAATCATTTTCTCAGACACGTTAATTTACTGAAAGCTTCTAGGAAAGCTAGGTAGCCTAACTAAGTTTATTAAATTCATTCACAATATGTACACATTCATTATTGATCTTATTCTTAATACAGGGCCGTAGACAGGCAAAGAGGTCCTACATTTAAAGTTATTAGGGGGTTCAAATTTTTTATTTCTCTGATATGTCCATTTCAAGATGTTTGAAGGCCCAAAAAGGATAAGAAATAGCTTTAAAACCATGTCAGCGGGCAGTAGATGATACCTGCTCTCACTTCTTATCCATCACTCTTTCTTTTTCTCTCAGTCTCCTCATCTTGCCCTGGTTCTTCCCCACCTAAAGCTGAACTTTTTTAATTTACTGAAGGCTACAAATTGTATATTAATTCTCAACATGTACACATTCATTATTATTCTTGTGCCTATGATGAAAATGGCTTTGTTAATGCTAATGTCCCCTCACAATGACAGTAAACTAATTATTAGTCACATTACAGGCCTATTTTCAGTTCAAAATGGCGAAATTAGACAAAAGTATATTCATTTGCCTGATTATTTTTGTCATTTGTTTCACATTTATGACCTAAAAAAGCTGTTAAATATGAAATGTTTAGTTTAGCTACTTACATCTTATCTCGCACTTGACCGTAAACTGAAGCGAGTCGCTCTGCTCAAATTCGCGCTCACCAGCTTCTTGTGAACATAAAGCCCGCCTACTTTGATTTGATTGGTCATCTCAAATATTCTGACATTGACGAGCACCACCGACCAATGAGTGACAGACCAATGAGACTCAGATGAACACACGCACACCCTGTTCTCTCTCTTTCTGACGTGCGCGCCGCTGCGGATTGAAGATGAAGAACGCGCTGAATCTGATTATAACAAGACTGAAGCGAACACTATTTCAGATAGCCCGTCGGGCAGGCCGGTTATGCATTTTGGTAGCCCGACTGGAAAACACAACGCCCCGGGACGTCGGGCAGGCGATTTTGCGAGCGCTGACCATGGAGGACAGTGGTAGGTTGCTTACCCTTCCTACCCTCATATCTGGACACCGGCTTCTCTCGAGCTCCTCTCACAGCTAACTGTCCTTCAGAATCATGGCACCAAGACTCGTATTTCAACCAATCTGAAAGATTAGTGTGGGTTTGTGTGCTCTGATGGTACATGCAGCGGCGAAACTCCGCTCTCTGCTCAGGCGGCAACTTGCTCAGCAGACGAGCAACATGTGAACCACACTGTAGTTCTACTTCACCCTCGTGGCCTAGTGTCTTCAGCATCCCCACCAGTGACTGTATCTGGAGTGCAAACTTCTCAAATGCAGCAAAGTCTCCCCGCCTTATGTCTGGTGAGTCCATCACAGCAGCAATACGCCTCAGCGCTATCTGATGTGGTTGGCCAAACTTGTCATTCAGGGCAACCATTGTGTCTGAGAAGGGTGTTGGGGAGTTAAGGTAAGCATCTGCTATTAACCTGGCTTCTTCTAGTTGTAGGTGATCAACTAACACTTGGTATTTAAACAACTCAGATGCATCATGTGGTAAGAGGTTACGAACTCACTTGGGTCCCGACTTGAGAAGTTGCGGATCGTTGGGCGTAGCCCCCGGTAATTTGGCTCTGAGACGTAGTTATGACCCTGAGGTGAGCTAAAGGGCAGGGGCTGTGTCCATGCCATGCCTGGATGTCGCTGTTGGGGCGTTAGGTTGCAGCCAAGCTCACTCCGTTGACCACCATAAGCCGTAGGGTACTTGGGCTCAGCTGGAGGTAATCTGTGTGGCTGCGGAGGAAACTGAACGGGCTTGAGCCAGGGCGATAGATGACGGACAGTGTCATCCCATGGCTTTGCAGTAGGAAGGGCCCCGAGTGCTAAGTGATTAACTTGTGGCTGACCCACATACATGTCAGGAGCTGGGGCTGGCAGTGCTTCTTCCTTAATTCTTGGAACCTCATCTATTCTCCTAATAAGAGATGGTGCCATAGGTGGATCTGGCGGAAGCTCGTCCATTACTGGGTCTGGCCGTGGTGGTGCAGGCCAATCATCCTCTTCCTCAGCTCTAGATTCACTTTCAACAGATGGCCGTGGCGACATCACCGTTAACTCTGGCTTTCTGGTATGAATAGAGGTAGGACTCTGCATGTTGCGAACAGCATCTACTAACTGTCTCATGTCTGCTCGCAATGCTCTAAGCTCGACTAAGTCTGATGCCATGTGCCGCTGTGTCTGCTGCAGGAGGTGTCTTTCATGACGAATGTCATCTAACTCATCTCGGCACTCCTCCTGTGGATGTATGGGGTGCAGCGCTGAAGGTAGGGGAGTAGAGTAATCTCGTAGCTGTTCCCTAAACTCTCTCTCTGGAAACTGCTGGGGGGCTAGCTGATTCTTCTGGCTGTGCTGTTGGTTCTCCGCCCTATAGCCCAGGTCCATCTCCTGAAGAATAGCATCCCGCCTCTGCAGGCGAAGGGGAGAGTCATAAAGGGGAGGTGAGGGGTGTCATCCTGGCATTTCCCTCCTGGTGAGTACTCTAATTCCTCTCTGTACCTCTCACCGATGTAGCCTCGATAATCGACCTCATAATCTGCATAGCGCACAGGTGGGCGAATGTGCCGCTTGGGACGTGTACCACAAGCATCATACTCTGGATGTAATTCCATCTCTGACGTAAACCCAGTGATCCGGCTCGAAGGACCATCAATGAAGTGAAGATAATAGGTAGACGCTCAGTCTAGGTGCTAATTCTGGGTTTATCACCAGGTTCACTCAGGAGTGTCGGCCAGAACACCACTTAAGGCCAAATATTCCAGAGTATGAAATGACGAGCTGAGAGATAGTTCTTATTATTCTGTTTATTCTTTCCTCTTTCTTGTGTAATTTTCAGTGTGTAATTTAAGTGTGGTTTCTATACAGAGAGAAATAAAATACAAATGAATAAAGGAAACATATGCATACACATAATTTCTCCTTAAGCACTAGTATACATTACAATAAACAATAGTCAGAATGTAGGCAGAGAAAGATTCAAACACTTACATAGGATTCTCAGATTTCCTATGCATTAAGTCACCAATAACGAACTTTCTGTCATCTATGATATAGCTACTCAATAGCCTAGATAGCCTATAATGGTCCAGATAATAATATTTAACACAACTTACTTCAAAATCAGGAGGACCGAAGCTAGAAAGTAACGTCCGAACGCGAATATAATTAACACAACACTCGCGTAGCGACCCTCAAACTCCCAACTCTCATCCATATCAAATAACAGAAATAATAGCTAACAAAGAAATGCAATATCACGAGTAATACAGCAGAAATACTTACTTTTCTCATTCACGCACACTCCGAGGAAAATGTCGCTCACAATGAGAATCCAACTGACTGACGATCTCTATCGTACTGCGTACTAACTTTGACAACCGACCGACTATCTTTCATACTGCATACCAGAGTTTCCGCTAGAAAAGGGCTAACTCTATCATACTGCATACTAACTGCGTGACGTCACATACAATATACAAACCAGCGCGCGCGTCCGCTATCCTATTACAAGCACTGAATAAACGGCAGTAAACGTCAAAACATAGCTCACAATATGGTCAACTGTATTAAATAATAGCAACACTAATATAACTTTGGGCCTTTTCTACAATAGTTATAAATACTTTATTTGCGATTTCCTCAGATATAACGTTTGATCTGTACATCGGCATCGGGGAATAGCATTATGATCTCGTTCACGGTAGAGAAATCTGCTTACATGTGCTAAACTAACTTTGACTTAAATGTAAACCCAGCTTTTGTGTCTTTATCAGCTTTTCCATATTCTAGGGGTGTCACTTTTGTGAACAAATCCTGTTAGATTTTTGAGTTAAGTGTTCATTGAATCGATTGTAAAAATTTATTTTCCATGTCTAAAGACGTTTCCATTTTAAGCGGCTAATATGGGGAAATCCACGGACGACTAACAGGCATTCGGGCGAGCGTAGAGGGCGCTGGAGACGCGCACAAGTCAGCAAATATTCCTGATGAGACAAACAGGAGTGCAACATTCTCCAAACACATAGGCCTATAAGCAGAGTGGCCTGCCATAACATCACTGACACTAGGGCTGCACGATTAATCGGAAAAAAATCACGATCTCGATTCCAACATAAATGCGATCTCATTTCTTAATGATGGCGATTCACTTCCGTGTATTTCCCTGCATTCAGATCTCTGCAGAAAAAGCAGCCAATTACAATTCCCTTGTTGTACAGCCTACCGAAGTTAATGAAAAGTGTATGATAATAATAATATTCAAGTTGTACCGGCAAAAGTGCGTGTTCAGTGCTGTTAGCGAGTGTCACGAGTCACCACAGCAATCAGCTAACCGCTTACGTTTCTGTGGTAATCTAATAGTTACAGCTCCTGCACTGGAGTCAAGCAGCTGCAGCTTGTTTAAGGTAATGGCGAAAACCATGTTAGAACAGCAGCGAAAATGTAAAAGTAGGCTATATAAACTTTAATATATCCTTTTATTGAAACGGTGCTTTGCTGTCCTTTTACTTACACTTTTGCGCAGAGACAATTTTATGTCCTATAATGTGTCGTATTTTTGATAATCCGCGCAGATTTCAGTTGATGATTCTGTTTAAAGTTATTAATAACAAATCATGGATGAAAGAGAAAGAAAAGAGCAGAATGTGCTTTATATCGAAAATAAATATTAAAAGCGCGATAAGTCACGAAAGAGAACTGAATTATACTGACAGGAAGCTGTGCGCGCTCCGAGCGCAACACGGACAAGCAGTCTTTGTCTCCGGTTGCGCGTCTAAACGGCCAAATAAACACAGAAATATTTCAAAACGCCAAGTCGAGTATTCCCGTAAACACAGTAGATGCAAGTACTATGTACATTCTGTGCCAATTGGAGCAAAAAGCACAGGGTCTATTTAGTTATTTTTATTTAGGCTATTATTGTATATGTTAATGTTCTCTTATGTTCAACAACATAAAGCTTTAAAATTATTCACTTTAAGGGGTCTAAAATAAAGAAAAGAGACTATTTTTGTTACTCCTGCACTTTATTATACTGAATGTCATTAGTTTTTTTTTGTTGTTGTTTTTTTTGTACTTGAGTGCAATAAATATTGGTTGAAAAAATGAGAATCGTGTAAGAGAATCGTGATCTCAATTCCCATGGAGAAAAATCGTGATTCACATTTTAGCAAGAATCGTGCAGCCCTAACTGACACACATCACTGCATTCTTCAACATGGCTGTGTTTACCATTAGAAATGTCAAACTAACTTCGCCTGCGTATGCGAATGTAGACCGTAGCCCTAATCGGTCTCTGTATGCCTGAGACTGTCTGACTCTGAATACCGGCAGAGTTCACAGTTTTATAGTAAAAAGAGACAGAAGTATAGTCTGCTGTTATGTGTGTGACGCAAATCTTCACATGATCAGTAATATCACGACATTCTCTTATACACCTGAAACACTGACGGCGGCCGGCGCCGCTGCTAATGCGGCGGCTCTGAACCCGTTGACTAGAGGAGGAAAGAGCCTCATATGGAAATATTTTCGATTAGGCTAATGTCACGCTGCCATCAGCGGCCATTCACAGCGTGTTTTTTGCGCGTGCAAATTCGATATTGCAAATGTAGGCGCGCGGCTAGCACACTCATAATAGAAGCGACGCGGCCGCTAGTTTTTCCAGGCGCGCCTCTGTTCATGGCTGCATAGCATCGGCAGACGCCGCGGGAGAGCTAGCGCTAGTGGAAAGGAGAAAGCGGTACGAACTGTGAAATTGGTACCGAGAACCGTGGATTTGCACTGGTATTGGTACCGAATACTGAAATTTCGGTTCCTTGACCACACTATTAGGTAGTTATAAATAGGCTAATCACAAACAGACCTTTTCTACGTTTAAGGCGTTTAACATACTGTAGGCTACATTCTCTTTCACTCAGTACACAGACGAGTTCTGATCACTTCCACAGTCTCTGACGAACGGCTTCAATAAAGTAGGTCAGCTAATATTGAGGAAGGTCTAGTTGAAATAAGGTTAGGATTAGGGCTGGGTATTGACACAAATTTCACAATTCGATTCGATTTCGATTACGATTCGATTCAATATTGATTATTTTGGATATCAGGTACAATACATTGCATATTTTCTCAAGGAAAACAAATCTCTTAACTATTAGCTATTGTAAACTATGGGAGTCAGTGGTAGCCTATAGGCTTCATTAGCCTACTGTAATATTGAAGGTAAAAATTAACTGATTTGTATACAAACACTTAAATTACACTTATGTATTTTTATAATAATAAAGTTCTATGAAATTATATAAACATTTAAATGGTGGCTGTCATAAAAAACTTTCCAAATTTATTCAAACATGCATTAAATAGCCTATTGAAGAACATTAAAAATTATAATGAATATGTAATATGGTGCATATAATAAAGGCACAATATGTACCTTTTTTGCTTTAAAAATAGCAAAAATCACTAAATCTGTTATATATATATTTTTTTTTAGTTGTGTACTTACATTATCCCGACTGTTTCCAACAACTTTCAAACCAGGAGAAATTTGTAATTTAATTCGAGAAACGTCCCGTTTCTTTATTTCCGTTTTGTCGCAGTCAGTGGCGTCATATCCACGTGTCCCTGGTTTCCGCTCGTGCTGCCATAGCAACCAGAGCCCTCTGATAGTAACCAAGGCGACAGACGCAGACAACTGTGGAGTTCGTAATGTCTATCTGCACGCTGTTGTTGCTTCGTTCAAACATTATGGACCATGGCAAGCAGACTTTGGATAAAAAATGAGAACTAAAACGAGAATCAATATCAGCGCGGTGTTTTCGAGATGCCGAGAGCTCCCATAGACAGCATATAAACGAGAGCTCCACGTCCGAGACTTCGACCGCTCCTACATGTACTTTATTAAACAGGTGAGCACATTTACATAAAACTAATCAATGTTATATAACGTTAGTTCAACAATGATAAAATGTTAGAATATGATCTGTATGTTATTCTAATGTTGATCTAGCTCACTGCTAGTCTCATACAGACAAACTAACACATACATTTCAACACATTCAGATGCAGTTTAGTGTGATAGTGTAATGTTGGACCAGGTGAAACAGCGCTTCGTTACCTTACAAGTTTAATTTGTCTAATAAACTGACCTGTGAGTTGTAATTCTGCACGTGTAGTTCGGTAGAATGAAATGTCCATATTCTTTTATATCCGCGGGACTCGCGTCGCGTGTGGAGCTGATAGCTGTCTCTTAGCAAATCCCGACCGGCTTCATATCACAGTCACGATAAAAGCATCGATGTATTCAGTCATCCATAAACATTATTAGATCGGTCGGCTTGACGTTGACGACAAGATCCATAATTCTTAGCAAATGTTGCGGCGGAAGAGAAGATCACGTGCTTCTCTAGAGCTGAGCCAGAGCGATCTCACGCCACAGCGATCCAAAACGGCATTTGTTTTTGAATTTCGTAAGAAAATGGACGTAATTTGAAATCTGAGACTTTGTTTCATATCAATAGTAACAAAGCACAAAGATTATTGCGATTTATCGGATGGGATGCGCTACAATGTTCCATTCATTCGTCAACTGAGAACAGGATGACTAATCGACTCTTGGGATTTAAGAAGCGATATCGGTTCATAAAAATGAGAATCGATTTAAATCGAGAAATCAATATTTTTTTACCCAGCCCTAGTTAGGATAGCTACGTTAATATTCTTTATCGGGTGAGTTGCGAGTGAGATGTGTGTGGTAACTGAGGGAGTGACAGAAGAATAGGTCTGTTGTTTTGGGACACCTACACTGCAAAACATGCCTTTCTTACATAGTATTTCTGTCTGGTTTCCAGTCCAAACATCTAAAAATTCTTAAATCAAGATGCATTTACTAGATAAGTAAAATTAGATAAGATATTATGTCTTGTTTTCCAGAGGAATTAATCAAAATTAAGTGAGTTTTTGCTTAAAGGAACACTTCGACTTTTTGGGACTTTAGCTTATTCACTGTATCCCCCAGAGTTAGATAAGTCCATACATACCTTTTTCATCTCCGTGCGTGCTGTAACTCTGTCTGACGCTCCCACCGCTAGCCTAGCTTAGCACAAAGACTGGATGTAAATGGCTACAGCTAGCATACTAATCCCAATAAGTGACAAAATAACGCCAACATTTTCCTATTTACATGTTGTGATTTGTATAGTCACAGTGTGTACAAATAACAAGGTCATATGAGACACAGCCATTTTTTAAACGTTTAAATACTAGGGGTGCAACGGTACAGATAGCCCACGGTACGGTCCGTACCTCGGTTTTTGGGCCACGGTCTCGGTACATGTTTTGTGCAGAAAGAGACTGCTATTTCATCCCAAAAATATGTTTTATTTTTCTTATGAGCATAAACAGAATGTCACAGTAGGAAGAACATCAATGTATGGAATAAATTAACACTCTAGTCTGTACTGAACAACACTAAGTAATACAACCTCTTCAACTATCACTTATATGAAATACAAAATGTAAACAAACACACTTCAAAATATTCAAGTGGATCCCAATTCCAAACCTTGATAACTGGTATATGAAGTGATCAATGTGAAAGAAAAAGTGCACTTTTACCTTTAACAGACATAAATTAGCTTGTGCTTTGAATAAAAAAAAGCAGAGCAAAATAATATAAAAACACTGCATTCAGGATACAAAGTGCAATGTTATTTACTCATCCACTATTGAGACATTCTTGTGCAAAAAGATGAGTCTATCAACACAGTCTGGTGCAAGGCGAGACCGGTTGGCACTAACGATGTCCCCAGCAGAAAATTCTCAACTTTTCAGAACGCCGCAAGCGCACCGTAGGTCACGTGACAAGAACCAAACAGAGCGCAGCTGATGGTTGCTTTAGCAACGACAGACGCCTCCGGAGCGCAACCGCCCTAGCGCTTTGGAAAAAGGAGAACGCGGCGCGCCTAGCGTTTTCTACGCGTTTTTAGGCGCGATATGTGAACGGCGCCTAAAGCAAAAACTAAAAGGATCAGCGCGAACTCAATGGCAAAACCGAAGTCCCGCGGGACACGAGGGTAGATTGTACCGTGCAGGGCTGACCGAACGGTCCGGGATTTTACCGTGTACCGTTGCATCCCTATTAAATACTGAGAACTATTTTCTCAGAAGGCGAAGCACTGCTACTTGGGCGGAGTGATTAGCACAGCACCCGAGAAGCGCCGTGGTGAGGAGCAGAGAGTTCGCTCAGAGTTGGAGTAATAGAGTCAGCAATTACTAGATAATAAATGTATAGTTTACAATCATGGGTGTTCGCTGCATTGTAAAGAGCTACGACAATAAACAGGGGAGACCAGGTAATACCATGATGTTTCATAGACTTCCAACCAAAAACGCTGACCTGATGAATCAATGGCTACTTGCTCTGGATATAGATCCAAACACACCTGTAGACATCATCAAGGACTATCGCGTTTGCTCAGAACATTTCACTGAGGACGACTATTTTGAAAAAATGGAATTTGCCACACGGACCATGAAACGTGTGCTGAAGGATACGGCCATCCCATCGATAGTAAAGACAGGACAAAGTGGATCACCTGCGGCTGCGGTAAGTGTTCTGTTATGTGTTTAGATGACTAGCCTACTGTTACAGTGCCATTAGCTAGATGTAATGTAACCTTAGTGACACTATTACATGAATAGGGTGCTCACTACTATTACTGTACGTTCACATCGCCGCCGACTTGAGCTGCAAAGAAGCTCTGGCCGCCCTGTCAAGGACGCTTGTCAAAAAGTACGGGGAAGCTTGTTGACGCTTTGGCCGCTCTGAAGTCTGTGTCACACCATGAAATGTAAACAGAAAAAAACAAGCAATATATTGACACTAGAAACCTTTTATAATGACAGCATTTTTATAACCGTTTTGGTCACATTTGGTCGGGAAAACAAATATTTTGATTATATGCGCGAGGGAGAGAGAGCAAGACGTGTTGTAACGGTGAAGGTAAGTGCGCGCGCGGCCGGGGCTCTCTCTCTTTTGTAACTGGTCCCTGTATGAAAATAACGTCATATCATAAATGATAGGAAACCCAGCAACAGCGATTATCAGTTTCTCCTCCATTACAGTTGTTCCCGGGCTCCATGGATCCCCTGTAATGTTAGTATTGTGTTGTCACAAACGCGCTCTATCGCTCCAGTAACAAATAAGCGGCGCTAAAGCTAACTTTCAGGACTGTAGCCTTCGACTTGCTAATGAATTGGAGGAAGGGAGGGCAGTTTTCATTTTTGAGAAACAGTGACCTTGTTTGTGAAATAGTAGGCTATTCCCGTTCTGATTCTCCCCTCGACCTCAGTCTGTTCGGCATCTTGTCTATCAGCTTCCAAAGTTTGTAACTCCTCGTCTGTGTATTCTGGCTCTAAACGATATGGTTCTGGATCTTGGTTTGATACCAAATAAAAATCCTCTTACAATTCCTCAAAGTCAGCCATGATCACGAATCACATTCGCTACTAGCTAGTTAGTCACGTTGGTTTTGTTGACGGAACGGCGCTTCTCGGGTGCTGTGCTAATCACTCTGCCCAAGTAGCAGTGCTTCGCCTTCTGAGAAAATAGTTCCCAGTATTTAAACGTTTAAAAAATGGCTGTGTCTCATATGACCTTGTTATTTGTACACACTGTGACTATACAAATCACAACATGTAAATAGGAAAATGTTGGCGTTATTTTGTCACTTATTGGGATTAGTATGCTAGCTGTAGCCATTTACATCCAGTCTTTGTGCTAAGCTAGGCTAGCGGTGGGAGCGTCAGACAGAGTTACAGCACGCACGGAGATGAAAAAGGTATGTATGGACTTATCTAACTTTGGGGATACGGTGAATAAGCTAAAGTCCCAAAAAGACGAAGTGTTCCTTTAAAACAAGCTAAATGATCTGTCCGTGGGGTGAGAAAAATAATCCTAATTCAAACAGAAACAAGATTACTTTTCTTACCCCATGGACAGATAATTATTGATATAATCATATACATTTATATAATTTAACTTTTATGGCACTTTGTATATGAACACACAAAAGAGTTGAGGGCATGATTTGAGAGGTTTAAGTGCTGGTAAAGAAGTCCCACTCATGGTCTTCACGGTCAGAGATGACCAGCACAGGAGATGAACGGGAAAATACAGAGAATGTTTTGTGTACAATCTAAACATCATCAGTTTCTGTTCTCTTCCAGGGATAAATACCGGTTCTACGCGTGTCTGCTGCGAGCGCGCTTCGACGAGAACAAGCATGAGAAGGACCTGGTGAAGGCCACGCTGATGCTGAAGGCCGGAGAAGAGGAGTTCTGGAGCAGCCAGCACCCGCAGCCCTACCTGTTCCCCGACTCGCCCGGAGGCACGTCCTACGAGCGCTACGAGTGCTACAAGGTGGGGATCGCGCAGACGCTTCGCTACGAGCACTGCAGGGTTTGCTGTGTAGAGGAATGTGTGCTGGTCTAATTACCAGTGCGAGACTAATGTCCTGCAAGTACTCGAGTTTTAGAAATCCCCGATCGCAGTGTACTTGTGTCGAGTAACCGGCAAAATACGGGAAGTGGCGCGCTCCATCGACGAGAGTCCATGAACCGCATTATTAGACTGCACAGTGTATTAAAACCATTTAATATATGTCCTGCATGTGTAATATACGTGCGCTGTTATCGTGTGTGTGTGTGTGTGTGTGTAGACCACGTGTGTCTCAGAGCGGCTGCGTTCAGTCAACGCTGATGCACATGCACTGGTACCACATCTCTGAGCATGGGTTTGGGTTGCTTACCATTTCATCAGATCTGTAAATCAACACAGGAGGATACACCAACATGTATCCCGACTTAATGTTCATCCGTTTTATATTTCATCTGCAATAACAATGTGGACTTTTATAAAGATCTGATTGGCCATTAGCTTTAAATGCATTCAGGGAACTACACTAACCTTTTCCACTGGTGGCACTTGCGCTACTAACTTTTTCAGTTACTGGCGCAAAACATGATTTGGTCGCACAAATTGTTTATAGTAAGCCGCTCTGGATAATAATGAACAATAATGAAACTGTATTGCATACAGATGTGCTTTTTATTTTACTTGCCATCTTTTAAACCACATGCCTTCTTGTTTTTGTTTTCTTTAACATTGGTTGGGATAGATTTACTGCAATAGAAAATACCATACACAATAAAGTGCAAAATGGATTTCAACATGCTATGGTTGGCACAGATGGGCAGACTCCTGAACTCTTAAGTAGTGATGCACCGATGTGAAAATTGTGGCCGATACCGATAACCGATATTAATATTGCTGTTATGGCCGATACCGATATTTACCAATGTCGATATCTCTGTATAGAAAGCAAATTTACTGATAATCAAATAAAGAGATTTTTTTTTTTTACTTTAGAAATGACTGATATTGGGCACCTTTACCTGTGTGCAAAATGTGTCACACATAGGACACACATGCATTATATTGCATTGCATTGCATATAATGTGTGCTGGTCAACTTGTCAAAAATTAAGAAACCCCTAGAAAACAGTAAAAAAAAAAAAAAAACAGGAACATTGTGTACAATTAAGATAGGCTACTTAATTTATTATTCCAATATCCAAATATGATACTAAATAGCACAGGGAAACGGGCTTCTGTTTGTGACGTGCTGTCTTTGCGTTTGAACACTGCACATTTTAAACAGGACACGCATTAGCTGAATAAATGTTAGCCAATACAAACATATTTATAGAAAACAGTTGACAATGAATAGACAGGAGTCCAATAATAGCATAACGAATCACTTATTCTAAAAATAATATCAAGTATAAGTTAGACGAATCCGACATATGAGGGCTGTGTTAACAGTAAAACGTCCGTCATTTAACGAATTTTAAAAACACGGATGGATAATACAGAATGCTTTCTGACATTTTGACAGAAAAAAAAACAAGCAAGAACAAAATTTTAACTATAGCCTGTCAATTTTCATTTTACAATTATCTTCTCTCTCTGTGTGCGCGCGCGTCCGTATTAGAGAGAGAGAGCTTGCACAGCACTGATACAATGGTACGTTTTAATCTAAGTAACGGTCGCGGGGCTGAAGCCAACTTGATGTGTAGAATGCTCAGAGCACGTTATAAAACGTATTCTTAAAATACACATTTCTGTTTTAATAAATGCTCATAGTAAATCATAGCATATTGCCTAAAACATAGGTACAAAAATAATCAGTGATACATTTGCGACCCATTAAAAATTAGGGTTGCAATGGCATTTCAAAAGGTCGCATATGCAACCATTTTGGTCGCAGTGTAGATCCCTGGCATTATTATACATTAATATGAGGAGAGTCTCTGCTTGAAAGACCCGCGACTGCAGATCAACGAGCTTCTGCATTTCTCTCCGATGATTTACATGCCAGTTTACCGTTACACATGCCAGTTTGCTGTTACACATGCCAGTTTACTGTTACACATGCCAGTTTGCTGTTACACATGCCAGTTTGCTGTTACACATGCCAGTTTACTTTTACACATGCCAGTTTACTGTTACATGCCAGTTTACTGTTACATGCCAGTTTACCGTTACATGCCAGTTTGCTGTTACATGCCAGTTTACTGTTACATGCCAGTTTGCTGTTACACATGCCAGTTTGCTGTTACACATGCCAGTACACATGCCAGTTTACTGTTACACATGCCAGTTTACTGTTACATGCCAGTTTACTGTTACATGCCAGTTTGCTGTTACACATGCCAGTTTACTGTTACACATGCCAGTTTACTGTTACACATGCCAGTTTGCTGTTACACATGCCAGTTACACATGCCAGTTTGCTGTTACACATGCCAGTTTACTGTTACACATGCCAGTACACATGCCAGTTTACTGTTACACATGCCAGTTTACTGTTACACATGCCATTTTGCTGTTACACATGCCAGTTACACATGCCAGTTTACTGTTACACATGCCAGTTTACTGTTACACATGCCAGTTTGCTGTTACACATGCCAGTTACACATGCCAGTTTACTGTTACACATGCCAGTTTACTGTTACACATGCCAGTACACATGCCAGTTTACTGTTACACATGCCAGTTTACTGTTACACATGCCAGTTTACTGTTACATGCCAGTTTACTGTTACATGCCAGTTTACTGTTACACATGCCAGTTTGCTGTTACACATGCCATTTTGCTGTTACACATGCCAGTTACACATGCCAGTTTACTGTTACACATGCCAGTTTACTGTTACACATGCCAGTTTGCTGTTACACATGCCAGTTACACATGCCAGTTTACTGTTACACATGCCAGTTTACTGTTACACATGCCAGTACACATGCCAGTTTACTGTTACACATGCCAGTTTACTGTTACACATGCCAGTTTACTGTTACATGCCAGTTTACTGTTACACATGCCAGTTTACTGTTACACATGCCAGTACACATGCCAGTTTACTGTTACACATGCCAGTTTACTGTTACACATGCCAGTACACATGCCAGTTTACTGTTACACATGCCAGTTTACTGTTACACATGCCAGTTTACTGTTACATGCCAGTTTACTGTTACATGCCAGTTTACTGTTACACATGCCAGTACACATGCCAGTTTGCTGTTACACATGCCAGTTTACTGTTACACATGCCAGTTTACTGTTGCACATGCCAGTTTACTGTTACATGCCAGTTTACTGTTACACATACTAGTACACATGCCAGTTTGCTGTTACACATGCCAGTTTACTGTTACACATGCCAGTTTACTGTTACACATGCCAGTTTACTGTTACTTGCCAGTTTGCTGTTACATGCCAGTTTGCTGTTACACATGCCAGTTTACTGTTACACATGCCAGTACACATGCCAGTTTACTGTTACACATGCCAGTTTACTGTTACATGCCAGTTTGCTGTTACACATGCCAGTTTGCTGTTACACATGCCAGTTTGCTGTTACACATGCCAGTTTACTGTTACACATGCCAGTTTACTGTTACATGCCAGTTTACTGTTACATGCCAGTTTACTGTTACATGCCAGTTTACTGTTACACATGCCAGTTTACTGTTACACATGCCAGTACACATGCCAGTTTGCTGTTACACATGCCAGTTTACTGTTACACATGCCAGTTTACTGTTACACATGCCAGTACACATGCCAGTTTGCTGTTACACATGCCAGTTTACTGTTACACATGCCAGTACACATGCCAGTTTACTGTTACACATGCCAGTTTACTGTTACACATGCCAGTTTACTGTTACATGCCAGTTTACTGTTACACATGCCAGTTTACTGTTACACATGCCAGTACACATGCCAGTTTACTGTTACATGCCAGTTTGCTGTTACACATGCCAGTTTGCTGTTACACATGCCAGTTTACTGTTACACATGCCAGTTTGCTGTTACACATGCCAGTTTACTGTTACACATGCCAGTTTGCCGTTACACATGCCAGTTTGCCGTTACACATGCCAGTTTGCCGTTACACATGCCAGTTTACTGGTTTTTTTATTTTGTTATTTATTTAACCTTTATTTAACCAGGAAAAGTCCCATTGAGTTACAGTAACTCTTCTCCCAGGGAGTCCTGGCCAAGATAGCGGCCAAGAAAGTTGCAAAGAAAAACAAAAAAGACAGGACAAAAAATTACATACTACACAACAAAGCTCTATACATAAACTATACATGTACAAATGTATATGTACAAACAAGACATTGTTTAACTTAGGTAAATACAAACATATAATTTAAAGGGTACCTAGTTAAAAACAATTACACCGTTCAGTCAGAGTTGACTTTGCATTTAATACCAACTTTAATCCTACCAGAAAGGCAGACTGTACACATGCCAGTTTACTGTTACACATGCCAGGTTGTGTGTCAGGGTGCGACAGAGAGCAACTGTTAAAGACGCAGTTGTATGATGTGATAGTGTTTCCCAAAGCTTGTCTACTCTTCTACTACACACTCAAAAGTATCTACTTTTTCTTCACAAAAAGAGTTTATACTTGTAGGGCGTAGTATAGGTAGGCAAACTGAGACACAGCGAGAGAGTAAATCATAGATGTAGAACCTTCTTAAAGGGCCCAATTATGCTCATTTACAGGTTTATGATTATGTTTACGGGGTCTACTAGAATAGATGTACATGATTTAATGTTCACTGTTTGAGACGTATTAAAGCTCTGTTCCCGGTTTGGCATCTTCAGTGTGTGGGCATGAAGTGGACCCGATCTGCTGAGCGTGGGTTGGGAGGAGCTGATGAACTGCTCAACTCGTTCTTGCTGTCATTGATTCCCTGTTCTCCTCCAGGTCCCTGAGTGGTGTCTGGATCACTGGCACCCGTCGGAGAAAGCCATGTATCCGGATTACTTTGCTAAGAGGGAGCAGTGGAAGAAGCTTCGGGCTCAGAGCTGGGATCGAGAGGTGCTTCTCCTTACACACATCATCACACCACATGCTTTACACCTTCGCCACTTCATCACTAACATCTATATGTCCTTAAAGTCAACATATCAGAATTTAAAACAAGTTTTTTTTTGTGAAATATTGCAGTTAGTATAAATGATTTATCCATTCACAACATTATTTTAAAGCAATCCCTCATAAGCAAAGACAAAACCAACACGACACGGACTTTTACATGCACATTCTTAAAGGGACAGTTCACCCACAAATGAAACATCTGTTATCATTTACATCCAGTTGCTCCAACCCTGTTTGAGTTTCTTTCTTCTGCTGAACACAGAAGATGAGATTTTGAAGAATGTTGGTAATCAAGCAGTGGATGAGCCCCATTTACTTCTTTAGTACTACTTTTCCCAACATGCACTTGTCCAAGGCTCTTTTAGTGTCTTTGGGACCGATTCGATTGATCGTCAAATAGTTTATGAAATAAAGAAACTCAAGTTATGGTGTCTGTGAACACTGTCGTCTCCCTCCACATGTGTGCACATCCTGAAACCCCCACCAGGTGGTGCTCTTTATTAAAATCAATATCTGAGACAATATATAGGAAAAATGTATTATTGATCTCTACATGCAAACCTTTAACTCAGCAACGCAAGTTAACCGGGTTAACAAGACCGTCTGAACTGTCGGCTTTAGAATAGTGGTTGACTGATGTCTTTTTTTCATTTATTTTTTATGGCAATTGCGATATTTATAATTAAAAAAAAAAGTTTTAAAACACTGTCTTTATTGATTTTTGGGGGAAAAAATTAAACAGGAGGAAAAAACGAGAAAAACAAACACTACGAACAGCTATACTGTACAGTGCTGGTCAGAATTATTGGCACCCCTGGTAAATATGATCAAAGATGGCTGTAAGAAATGCATTGCATTGTTTATCCTTTTTGAACTTTCATTAAAAAATTGAGCTTTTCATTGAAGTAAAAGAATTGAAAGAAATTATGAAATAAATGCTTTTCTCCAAAACGTGTTGGGAACAATTATTGGCTCCCTGTTATTAAATACTTTTTGCAACCTTCTTTTGCCAAGATACCAGCTCTGAGTCTTCTCCTATAATGCCTGATGAGTTTGGAGAACACCTGACCAGAGATCATTCCTCCATACAGAATCTCTCCAGATCCTGCAGATTCCCAGATCCATGTTGCGGGTGCTTCTCAGTTCAGCACACTCCTCTTCTACAGGGTTCTGGGGCCTCCTTTATAAACGTTGCGTACGCACAAAAGAAGGCGTACGCCGCTCTCTACGCAATAATTGGTATTTATAAAAAGCAAACTTGACGGGAAAATGTGCGGTCCTTCACGCAAACTCTGACCCAGGCGTACGCACAAAAACGGGTGAAATGAGAAGATGGAAGAAACACGTGAAAGTGTGTGAAACTGTAGACCGTTGTGTAAAAGAAATGGCAATACTGCCTCTCATAAATAACATGAAGACTTCACAAAGCAAGTCTTACCATTAACAGCCTACACGAACACCCGTTTGATCGATCTGCAGTGTGAAACAAACAAAATCAAACGAAGATTACAACAGAAATGCAAATTAACACATATTTGCAAAAAGAAAAGTGAAATATGTTCTACAATAATATTGGCATGTTGTGCAATTCATCCTCATAACACATCTGTAGCTTGTCAGATGCAATCAAATGATTGCTTGTCAGATTGTAATAAAATGCCATGATGCCATCACAATGTGTAATGGCGTGAGTGAAGTTACGTTTCTTGGTTTTCCTCTCTGTGTTTGCCATGATTTCGCAATCGATGAATATTAACTTGTGGGCGTTTCACGGACTATTTATGGGCAACTATGGGCGTGACATGAAGCCGCAAAAGCTGCGCTACATTTAGAATTGATTGTGATTTATTAAGGGAAGACAGCGTAGGATGTGCGTGCGCACGGTTTTATAAATCCGAATATTTCTGTGCGTACGCACGTCCTATGTTTCATCCGTACGCCACTTCTGACGCAAATCCTACGCAAAGTTTTATAAATGAGGCCCCAGGTCATGAAGCCGAGATGGTCCTGGCAGAAGCTTACTTTTGTGCTCAGTGACCCATTTGTGTGTTGATTTTGATGTTTGTTTTGGACCGTTGTCCTGATGGAAGATCCAACCACGGCCCATTATAAGATTTCTAGCAGAGGCAGACAGGTTTAGATTTTTTATCTGTTGGTATTTGCAAAAATGGCGTGCGCCAAAAAATATTCAGACTTATAAAACCGTTCGTACGCCAGAACCTGCGCAGAATTCACTTTATAAATCCCAGTCAGAGGAAGATTGTGCGCACATGCGTCTCCACCCGAAATAACCATATATGGAGCTTACAACGCCTAGTTTTACTATGCAGATCCTCATCTGCATATCATTTGCATATGATTATTCATCCAGGTGATAACGTTTAACGGTACAAGACACATTACATTAATAAAAATCATGTAGTTGTCTATCCTTGCCTTGTTTTTGAATACATAAATCAAATAGTGTATAAAATACATTTCAGAGAAAGTTTTTCTCAATCTTTTCCACTTGCCGAATTGTATTTTTAATTGGTTTATATTTTTAATGGAGATAGGACTTGGGCATTATTTGCACAAAACTATTTTCTCAGACAATATTATCATGATAAGCGATTCTCTCTGTGGTTAAAACATTAAAGCACAGCACGCCAGAGGAAAAGTGTTCAAAAACATCGCATCCACAACAAATATTTCTATTGATTGAATATAAAAAATGTTGTAACTTCTCAGTAATGATTTCATGTTCAAGTGTTTAACTCCATTAATTTGAATGGCATATTTAATCTAAATGTTTATATCAGAAGTAAAACATAGTTTAAATCATTATTTTATTTATTTAAACTGTTATTTGCGTCAGTTTCACTAAACGGCCCAACTCGCTCGCTGGCGCGGACATTTAAGAAGGGATGGATATTTGCTTCAAGTGACAGGCTTGGTGAGTGAAATTATATTTGTATTATCTTTCTGTAGATGTTTAATTTTCTTTAGATTTTCTGTCTAAAAGTGACCAAAAAGACACTTAACTCCAGCTCACCATCGGTGTCGCCAAACTGCTCCATCTCCAAAACGTTCGTACGCATGGGTCACAGTTTGCGTGCAGGTGCGCACATTTTCCCGTCAAGTTTGTTTTTATAAATCACAACTTATGCGTCGGAAGTGGCGTACGCCTCTTTCAGGGCCTGTTTTGTGCGTACGCAACGGTTATATATGAGGCCCCTGGACCTCCAGCAAAAAAATAGGCCCACAACATATAAGATCCAGCAGTGTATTTAACCGTAGGCACTGGGTACTCTTCATCCCTGTTTGCTCCAAACTCATCTGGTGGGTTTGCTGCCAAAAAGCTCTTTTTTCTTTCATCTGACCACAGAATCCGGTCCCTTTTGAAGATACAGTCGTGTCTGACAAATGAATATGCTGGATTTTAGTTTTGGAGGAGCGAGGAGGATTTTTCTTGAAACCCTCCTAAACAACATGTGGTGATGTAGGGGTTGTTTGATAGTTTTTAGGGTTTCTGACCACCAAGACTCCAGTAAACTCTGCAGTTCTCCATCTGTGATCCTTGGAGAGTCTTTGGCCACTCAAACTCTCCTCCTCGCCATGCATTAAGACAATATAGACGCGTCTATAGGTGGTAAACTCTGGAGTTAGGCGGTAAACTGTGGAATAGCTTGCCCCTCCCAATAAGAGAGTGTCCCACATTCAATACCTTCAAAACTCACTGAAAACAGTGGCTCCTAGAAAACCAGAGATGTACTCACTTTTAACTGTCACATATGTATTACCCATGCACTTTCACTGTTAAATTAAATGCAGTATAGAGGTGGATGAACAGTGTCTTTGCCTGCCTGCCTCTCCTTTGAGGCCACTGTCTGTCAGCTCTCTGGACCTACTCCCACTGTTATTGCGACTCTCTATAGACCACCAAAACCAAACAAGGATTTCATCTCTGACTTTTCTGCATTTCTGTCTCATCTGGCTACACTTTCATCTAATGTCATACTACTGGGAGATTTCAATATCCACATGGACAACTTCAATCACACTTTCACTAAAGATTTTACCTCATGTATCGATAGCCTTGGATTTCAACAGTTTGTCAACTTTCCCACACACAATAAAGGACATATTCTGGACTTAATCTGCTGCTCAGGAATAACACCTACGGACTGCAAAACTGACCACCTCCCTTATACTGATCATCTGCTTCTTTCATTTAATCTCAATCTGTCTTTCAGTAAATCCAACCCACCACGTACTATTCATTTCCGTAAAGTCAAGGACATCAACCTGGACAATCTCATAACTCATATCAATAACCTTCCCAGTGCAGATAGCCTTTCTACAACAGATGAGTTTCTCACACATTACAACACACACCTCCAAAACATTCTCAACACTCTGGCTCCACTCAAAACAGTGATGCGCGGGTCAATGTATAAACAAACCGCACCCGACCGACGTTTTCAACTAACCCGCCCGCAACTCGGACCGCAAAAAAAGCAAAAGAAAATATTGTACCCGACCCGCTTCCTGACCCGCATTTTTTAAAAGTAGTAAATGCTCATCGTAGCGTCTTAATATAACTTAAAGGGGTCATATAATGTCATTTTTATACAAGCTAATATGATTCTTTAGGGTCTAAATTAAAAGTTTGTAATATACTTTAATTAAAAATTCTCATTAGTATTGTAAGAAAACACTCATTTCACCTGGTCAAAAACAGCTCTGTTTTCAGCACGCCGTTTAAGTGCATGTGTCTTTAAATGATAATGAGCTTTGCTGGCCCCGCCCCTCTGTTCTGTGCGTACACCGTTTCTAACACAATAACACAAAAACCATTACACGTTGTTCATTATAAACGTGGGATTATGAATTATATCGCGAACGTCATACATAGAAAACATGCCGTAATGTACCCTGAGTGTAAACAGCCGCATTCATCGTGAAGCGTGCAGCAAGCGATTTGCAAAGATTAATATAAAGGTCAATAACACGTTACACTCACTTCTTCTTCTGGAGGTGCAGCAGGAACACGAATAGTTGGTACCGATCCTTTTTTCAGGAGCAGCTTCTTAGCAAAACCAGCTTTATACTGACCCTCGTTTGTAAAGCAGTCTGGTGTGTGAAATGATTCGCGCAAACATGACAGCATTGACGTTGATCGTGGGGAATATATACCCTTCGAAAACAAACTCAGCCACTGCGTCTTCAGCGGTTCGGATTTAGGAACATCAACATGATGCTGTGTTCGTTATTACACCCAAGAACAGAACACCACAATCGCTTAGACGCCATTCTACTCAGTGCTCCAGCTATCAACAATGAACGTGCCGGTCGGCGCAGGCTATGATTGACAGCTCGCTCACGAGCGAGGGCGGGGCTGTGTTGAAACGCTCCTGTCAATCAACCATCGTGGGAGGGGTGTCGATTTTGTGACGTCACAAAATCGACACCAGCTTGATTTGAGATGGGAGGAAACATATAAGAAGATTTTTTTTTTAAAAACACTGGATGGATTTTTATATATTTATTTTTATTTTTATTTTTTATTTTTTTTATAATTTTATGATGGTTGTGTACAGGCACTGCCAACACGCATTTCAGTACAATCAGCTTGTAAAAGTGCATGTACCATTATATGACCCCTTTAATATATTCTAATTTTGTCAAGAATTATAAAAAATCGTCAATAAGCTCATAATGTGTACTAAAATAGTCTAAATGTTTAGTTTTAAAAACAATTTTAAAAAGCTGGCTATGTCTATTTTGATGTTTCTGCGCAAGTTCAGCAGACAGTGGTTCGGGATTGTTCCGATCAGAGCTCGTGAGCGGAGAGCGCATTTCTGAATATTCCGCTCCGCTCACGGTCGCTCGCCCAACCCAGATGGCCTGCTGGTTCGAAAATATGTGGAATAAGGGCTGCCTCCGACCAATTTTTTTTCTAGTCGACTAGTAGTTGTTCATTTAAGCCATTTGTGGACAAATCGCCCCTTTATATTAATTTAATTACTTAAATAGGCTATAGCCTACAGGATAATAAGCGTTATGACCGCACGCATAAAGCTTGCCACAAAGAACCGGTTAAAGTAATGATTATGAATGTGTCTAAATTAGCAAGGAGACATTTAATTGTTTAGTAATAAACTGGTGTTTTCTGTGTCGCTGCAAAGATGAAGTTGACGATGCGGAGATTGGGGACTCGCCATGAACGCCAGAGAGAAATGCACATTTCATATGGATTACATAATCAGAGAGTAGCCTATTTATTTTGGTTTGAATATTTTAGTTTAAAAGTAGACACGTCAAGCTTTCTGTAATATATAGCCTATATTTCTCAAATCTGTGAGGCACAAGCTGAGTTTCGGCGCCCTCCAGTTCACGTGCAATGCAAGTGATCGTGCCGGCGCCTTATTTCATTGTCTGCTATATATTTTCTTCTTATTTATTAAATACGGGCAATTGATTGATAAAACATTGATCAAAATTATGATACAATTTATACAAAACGAAAATCTTTTAAAAAGAGTTTTCTATAAAACAAAACTTAATGAAGTCGTCAAAATCATGTTTTACCAAAAACAGCGCCGTTGCTAGGAGGGCGTCAGCGCCTCTGCCTCTCAGCGCCTCTGCCTCACGAGTGGATGATAGCCCTGAAGACGCCTAGCAATGATATACCTTTAGTGGTAGTATACCTTTAGTTAAGTTATACCTTAAGGGTCTTCGTAGCGCGCTAAGAGACAATGTTATCGGAAAATGCAGCCCAGGTATGATGCGTAATGGAGATTCCAAAGCGCTCTTCTTTGGTCAGAACCATGGAGAACGATCGCAGATTTACTATTAACAATGCAACAAAATATTTAAAGAGCATCAAGCTATTAAAATCTATATTATGTATACGCACAGATAATATAACAGTAGGCTATATTAGTCAATATTTTTTTATTAGGTGAAGCAGTGATTGGATAACGGTTTTTTTTATTTATTTTTTACGTTTTTAATTTAAAGGTGCCGTAGAATGGTTTATTTTATTATTTTATAATGTTTCCTGGGGTGCCCTTATAATGTTAGTATGTTTTTTAGATCAAAATTTGTTATAATTTAGAAATAAAAGGCATATTTCCAAGCCTGATTTCCTCCTTTGATTTGAACACTCTGTTTGAAGGGGCGTGTCTGCTGTGAGACTTCAGTGTTGTTGCCCACTGCTGTGATTGGCTGACATGCTTGCATATTAAATATCTGGCATTACATGTAGAGCTATCTGGAAAACTTTTACTATTACAGCTTTTATACGTTTTTACTATTACAGCTATCGAGATAAACGAATCGTGAGAAGTTTAAGTATTTAGATCTATTCCCATCACATAAAAGGTTGCAATGATGAGCATTGAGCAGATGACAGCCTATTGATCGCGTGAATGAAGATCTTATCACTGCAACGCGATTTACTGATGCATAAACAGTGTTGAACGACTTTGAGAGAAAGATTATCTGTCTGAACTTGAACAATTACACATCAGAAATTCACATAACCCACTGGTTCTCCAGAGGCTCGGATGAAGGAGCTAAAAAAATATTTTTGTGTTCATTTGTACATCCAAACACTGAGCAAGTGCCATGCTTCGTTCGCTCGTTTGCAAGCCACGATGTCTCTCGAGGAAAAAACAATATCGCGCTGGATCTAGATAACACAGTGTAAATTATCGTTAATAAAATCACTACTTACCGCTTGCGGGAATATAACGTTAGTTGAAATCGCCCCCTTCGTCCGTTTGAGACGCCGAGAGAAGCCTGGCTGCTTGATATTGTTCCAGGTTAGAAAAACAGTCCGTGGTGAAATGGACAGAGCAACTAACAACTTCGAATTAAACTGTAGCGGTATCAGATTATAGATAGATTATAGATAGATCTGCCATTTTCCCTATGATCCTCCTCCTGCTTGTTTCTTCAGCTGCAGAACTTCTGATGATTCGGCTGCGCAGTTTCGCCTGGCACTGAGCATGGGCTGGCATATGCAAATTTTTAGAGGCGTACATATTAATGATCCCGACTGTTGCGTCACAGTCGGTGTTATGTGGAGATTCGCCTGTTTTTCAGGGGTGTTTTTCAAAAATGAGATTTAAATAAGAAGGAGAAAACTATGGTGTTTGAGACTCACTGTATGTCATGTCCATGTACTGAACTCTTGTTATTTAACTATGCCAAGATAAATTCAATTTCACATTCTAGGGCACCTTTAAGGCCCACCCACAATTGGTCTGGCCCATCCAAAACTGGAATCCTGGCGCCATGCCTGGTTGGTCGTGCCAGTTTTGTGGTTATCAAATGTGTAAATAGCATCGCAAGAAGTAGCCTACACATGACAAAGCCAGCACTTTGGTCATCATCTTTCATTATTTCGGCAAATGTCTCCCACACTTTGCTCTTTCTATTTGTGTATTTGCGGAGCTTCCACTCCTCAGTCTTCACCTTTTCTCTTGCCGCCTCCATCTCTACCTGCAGACTGAGCTCGTGCGTCATCTTCGCGCCAGTTATTCAGCCAATAAAGTGTAGGCCTATGTATTTCATAGAAAATTGTGTCTAGTACTAAAAAAATTACAAAGGTTTAATTGGCATCTTTATTTCAAACGACCCGACCGACCGCGACCCGAATATCATTAAAAATATTTTTGGATGACTCGTAACCGCGGGTGACCACGGGTGACCGCAGGCACCTGCTCATTTTGGATCAACCCGCGCATCACTGACTCAAAACTCGATCTGTCACCTTCACTAACACAGCACCCTGGTTTACTCCCACCCTCAGAAAACAAAAAGCATTAGGCCGCCGGCTGGAAAGACTCCACAGGAAAACTGGACTCACCATACACAAAGACATGTACACAACTCACATCCTCCAATACAAAGACTCCATCTCCAAAGCCAAATCCACCTACTACTCCCGGTTAATCAGCTCCAATGAAGGCAATTCCAAGGCTCTTTTCTCCCTCATTTCTAATATCACAAAACCCCCTCATTCACTTCCATCCCATCGCTATTCTTCTTTTGACTTTTGCAATAAACTGTCATCTTTTTTCACCACAAACATCCAACACATTCACCAGCAACTTACTCCGTCAGTCATAAACCCATCCATTCCACCCTCATTCACTCCAACCCATCCATTTTCAACATTTACCCTTCCCTCTGTTAATCAAATTTCCACTCTTATCCAGAAATCAAATAACTCCTCCTGTCAACTAGACCATCTCCCCACTTCTCTTGTCAAAGCTTCCACTCCTGCTCTTTCCCCCCTCATCACTAATATTATTCATGCCTCCCTCACTTCTGGTACTGTACCCCCCTCTCTGAAAACTGCTGCTGTCACTCCCATACTTAAGAAACCCGGTTCCGATCCCACTGACCTCAATAACTTCCGCCCCATCTCAAACCTTCCATTCATCTCCAAACTTCTTGAAAAAAATGTCGCTGCTCAACTCCAAACCCACCTTTCCTCCAATAACCTTTATGAACAATTTCAATCTGGCTTTCGCTCCCTCCATAGTACTGAAACGGCCCTTCTCAAAATCACCAATGACCTCCTCCTTTCTGCTGACTCCGGTTCACTATCCATCCTCCTTCTGCTTGATCTCAGTGCATCCTTAGACACCAAGTCGCATTTCAATCCTTCTGGACAGACTCTCCTCCATCGGCATCACTGGTATTCCCCTCACCTGGTTCCGCTCCTACCTTTCCGACCGCTCCCAGTTTATCCAGCTAAAGTCCTTCACCTCTCATCCCTTCCCTGTCACTTCTGGTGTTCCTCAGGGTTCTGTCCTTGACCCCTTGCTTTTTCTGATCTATCTTCTCCCCCTTGGTCACATCTTCAGGAAACACAACATTCATTTTCATTGCTATGCGGATGACACCCAGCTCTACATCTCCAGTAAACCCAACAGCACACTCCCACCCTCCTCCCTAACCAACTGCCTTCATGAAATAAAGTCCTGGTTCACCTCAAACTTCCTCAAACTTAACAGCAGTAAAACTGAACTTCTACTCACTGGCACAAAATCCACCTTAAGTAAAATAAACAATTTCTCAATTTTCATCGACGGCTCCTCCATCTCCCCCTCCCCTCAGGTAAAGAGTCTGGGTGTCATCCTAGACAGCACCCTCAGCTTCACTGCACACATCAATAACATCACCCGCTCAGCCTACTTCCACCTTAGGAACATTCACCGCCTCCGCCCTTCTCTCACTCCTCTTTCCACTGCCGTTCTTGTCCATAGCCTTGTCACTTCCCGAATCGACTACTGCAACTCCCCCTCCTGTTTGGTCTCCCTCAAAAAACCCTCCATAAACTCCAACTTGTTCAGAATTCTGCTGCACGCATCATCACTCACACACCCTCCATCAAGCACATCACCCCAGTCCTCCAACAGCTCCACTGGCTCCCCATCACACACCGCATCCACTACAAAATCCTGCTCCTCACTTTCAAAGCCATCCATAACCTCGCCCCTCCATACCTGACTGACCTCATTCATATTGCCACACCTGCCCGCTCTCTCCGCTCCTCCTCCTCTCTCCATCTCATTGTCCCGCCAGCCCACCTCGTCACCATGGGGAGTAGGGCCTTCAGCCGCTCTGCTCCCCAGCTCTGGAACACTCTCCCCCCTGACCTCCGCAACTCTGACTCACTCCCACACTTCAAATCCACACTCAAAACTCATCTGTTTAGACAAGCCTACTTACTCTGACCACTACTGTATTATTGACCTGTACTGCTTTTAACTGATGTATTTTTACCTGTTTTTATTCTAGTTTTTACCCTAGTTAGTTTTTAGTTTGTTCTAATGCACCTTCTTGTAAGGCGACCTTGAGTGTCCAGAAAGGCACCAAATAAATAACATTTATTATTATTATTATTATTATTATTATTATTATCATGCATTTTTATTTTGTTTGTGTTGTCCATGTATATTGTCGTCCATGTATATTGTTTTGTTATAGTGAATGAATGCTGTATGATTGTTGGCTGTCTTTATGTTAGTTTTATGTTACCGGCCTAGGGACTGCAGATGAAAAGTATTTTTACTAATTCTGGCATATTTACTTGGTGTATTTTCATACATCAATGTGCATGAATATGCATTGACCCTATCAAATAAACCAATAAATAAAATAAAAAATAAACGTCCTCTTCCAGGAAGATTCGTAACATCTTTAGTTGATTGGAACTTCTTAATTATTGCCCTGATGGTCAGAATGGGGATTTTCAATTCTTTAGCTGTTTTCTTACAGCCACTTTCTATGTTGTGATGCTCAACAATCTTTTGCTGCACATCAGAACTATATTCTTTGGTTTTACTCCGTGTGATGAATTATTTAGGGAATTTGGCCTTTGTGTTTCCTTATATTTAAACTCCTGTGGAACAAGAAGTCATAGCTAGGCAATTTCATGTTCCTAGTCACCCTGGTGTGATACATTTTTTTATATACTTCAGAGATATTTTACTCATACAAAATGATTGGGGTGCCAACAATTATGGCCAATGAAAGTCTAGATTTTTGTGCAATTTTTGAATTAAAGTTCAATAGGATAAACAATGCAGATCTATATTTTACAGCCATCTTTGATCATATTTACCAGGGGTGCTGGTAAACTGTACATACACACAATGTCAAAACATTGGTACTTTAATATCAGAATTGGTCCATTATCAGCCAGGTTACACAGACAATAAAATATTTGGGATTTGGGAAATATAAGGGATTCCATGCTTTGAAAAACTTTTCAGGTTTTCCCATAATAATATATGTGAGTTTTTCCAAAGCCAAACATAAGACAATTCCTGTAACCATTGTTTAAAATTAGGGCTTTCTGTGTTTTTCCAATTGCGAGAGACTACAAGTTTTGCTTGTAATAAGCAGAAGATCAACATTTACTTAGCTAGTTAAAGTGCAAGTTACAGGGAAAATATTAAATATGCAAAGTTTAGGACATTTGGGGACATTGTTTCACCACCAGTGATGCAAAACCCTTTCCCAGAAAAGTTGAAAAGTTCTCCCCCGACTTTCCCAACAAAAATCCCGCCCCCTGACATAAGGGAAGTGACATTACTGAGCTATATGCATTTAAAAATAGCCTATTAAAATGGTACAATGGCATTGCTCAGTTCAACGTGTTGGGAAATCGGGCATTTTGTCCCGCATCAGCATTTATTCAAAAGTTAATAACGTTCGACATTCAAAAGGTAAATAAAGATTTCCCACTTCTCCAACACGTCACTCGCGAGCTATGTGAGCGCTTTTGCGCGCTCAAGTTCGTTATTTCAAATAATTGAAGCTCATTTTTTCCAGGCGCAGCGAGTCAACATGACGGATGGGGGTGCACCCGAACTACGGGTGTTTTTTTCTTCTCCGTAAATAAATCTAGTAGCAGAGCTACAGCAAGCGTTTTTCGATGGTGGAAATCCATTAGCTATTAAAACTTCTTTGTCGTTGTGGAGAGCGCAGTGCATGGTTTCATCAACGACAGACGCCACGGGAAAATCGGACCGAATTCTACTATTAATAATAAAAGATAAGCTAATGTGCATTGTAAATGTCAGTAATTTATCTTTTTTGACTCATTCTTTTTATAAAAATGATTTAAAGGCTGAAATATGCAAGGTTTATGTTTTTATAAAAACTCTTTTGTCAATTTTATTTGAACGTGTACATGTTAGTAGTAGATAACATGTTGCAAGACACTCCTTTAAAATTTGACCCGACCGTCCGCGACCCGAATATCATTAAAAATATTTTTGGATGACTCGTTACCGCGGGTAACCGCAGGCACCCGCTCATTTTGGATCAACCCGCGCATCACTGCTCAGCACAGGTCGAGTTACCATATGAAGTGTGATGTGAATCGTGAATCGGCTCAGTTTACTCCGGTTAATCGGGTCGTTTGTTACCCCAATGAACCCATAAATGATGAAATCTCGAATTGGGTTGTTTCAGTAATGCTGAATCCCCCCAGTGACCCCAGTAATGCTGAATCCCCCCAGTGACCCCACTAATGCTGAATCCCCCCAGTGACCCCAGTAATGCTGAATCCCCCCAGTGACCCCACTGATGCTGAATCCCCCCAGTGACCCCACTGATGCTGAATCCCCCCAGTGACCCCACTAATGCTGAATCCCCCCAGTGACCCCACTAATGCTGGATCCCCCCAGTGACCCCACTAATGCTGAATCCCCCAGTGAGCCCAGTAATGCTGGATCCCCCAGTGCCCCCAGTAATGCTGAATCCCCCCAGTGCCCCCACTAATGCTGTATCCCCCCAGTGACCCCAGTAATGCTGAATCCCCCCAGTGACCCCACTAATGCTGAATCCCCCCAGTGACCCCAGTAATGCTGAATCCCCCCAGTGACCCCACTAATGCTGAATCCCCCCAGTGACCCCAGTAATGCTGAATCCCCCAGTGACCCCAGTAATGCTGAATCCCCCCAGTGACCCCACTAATGCTGAATCCCCCCAGTGACCCCAGTAATGCTGAATCCCCCCAGTGACCCCACTAATGCTGAATCCCCCCAGTGACCCCAGTAATGCTGAATCCCCCAGTGACCCCAGTAATGCTGAATCCCCCCAGTGACCCCACTAATGCTGAATCCCCCCAGTGCCCCCAGTAATGCTGAATCCCCCCAGTGACCCCAGTAATGCTGAATCCTCTTGTTCTGCAGGTCCAGCAGCTCCAGGCTGAAACCCCTGCCGAGGGCCCCAAGTCTGAGGCTCTTCCTCCGGCCCGCAGGGAAGGGGATCTTCCTCCACTGTGGTGGCAGTTCGTCACTCGACCCCGAGAGCGGCCCATGTGAGGAGGACCTGTGGAAAACACCTCTATCTGCTCAATCCTTATCAATCTAATAAAGTATTATGTGAATCAGTTCCCTTGCATTCATTTGATTTCAGCTGTTTTCATCTAGAGGTCCTTTACACATCTTCACCTCATGGCACAAGCTGATTGGCCTCTGCTGATCCTACAGCCAATCAGATCGCTGGCTAGTCCTCTAGCACTTCAGTCTTTTATTAATCCAAATCACTAAACAATCTTCTGTTGACTGCATTTATCAGTTCATAAATGCAAATATATTAGGGCTGTCAACATTAAAACATTAATTTTGTGATTGTTTTTTCTCGATACTGCTAACACACTATAACTGATTCAGTTGGCCCTTTTTCCCAAACCATTAAAGTCTAAAACAAATCAGTAACCTAAAAATAGGGCACAATATCCATTTTGAGGAATTTCCCAGCTTTCAGACACATGCCAACTTTACAAAAAATACCCTCATTTTACACCGGTTTAACCATTATATCATTCAGAAAACACAAACATTTAATATAATTACCTCAAGTGTCAAACTGTGAACTCAAATAGCTCATCATCAGGATCTTCTGTGGTTTTTAACCCTTAACTGGGAAAATCGATCCTCATGAACTTAAAGCAGTGCTTTCCAGTATGAGAGAAGTTAGATTCCCAACAGGTGTGTTAAGACTTATAGCAGAACTTACAGGTGTAAACAGAGGTTTGTGTGAGGAAACATTTCGGGCCGGTTTCACAAAGCTATTTTAGACCGGTCTATAGTGTTAGACAAGTCTAAAATTGGCTCATAGACAGTCTAATGCAAGTTAGACTGTTTCACAAAAATAAAGACTGACTTAATTTAGACCAAAAAAATTAGACACCTTACCCCCAGGCTAACTTAGGTCTAAGACTCTGTTACCTTGGCAACCAGCAGTAACAATGAGTTACATTACAAACTGCCAAAAGAAAAGGGAAAATGGCTCATAATTTAAACATTTCTTCTTGTTACTACATTCCCAAGTAAAATGTCCTTGTAACTGTTAGAGCCGTTACATAGTCAACGCGAGCAACGATCGACGCGCTCCCTTTCATACGCAGTCACGGGCGATGCGTGAAATGCAATACACCGTGACTGTTCAACCGTCTATTTCGCTTCAAACGCTCGCTTTATACGCGCGTCCTATTCGCCTTGGACGCGCGAATGGATTCAAAATGTTCAAGCGTCGAACTAGACGCGATAGACGCGAATTTGACGCTCTATTCGCGTTTGGTGTGAATGCTGCATAATAACAGGCTGCGATGTCAAGATTGCAATGAAATGTGTGTGTGTATGTCAGAGAGAGAGATGGCACGGGCGCGATCGAACAGTGGAAACATAAAAACATACTCCGTCATTTATACTCCTCCAACAAACACATATTCTCCGCTGGGGTAAACTGCACTGAGCGGTTGAATGCGCTTACTCGATCCGCCATGTTTTTTGTTTTGAAAAGTGTCTTATTTTACCCAGAATGCATTGCAGTGTAGTCCTACTTAAGATAGTCAGAGTCTTAAGTGCTTTGTGCAACGGTCTGATTTAGATGTCTATCTGAAGTCTGACTATCTACTATATCTAAGCCATAGTCAAAGTCTATCTTTGTGAAACCGGCCCTTCATCTTAAAGTGCAGTAAACATACAAATGAAAGTGGATCGATTGATTTCTTATCCTAGAGCTGAGAACATTAATATTACAGCCGTCATCTATCATTCCCACTGATATAACGGCTGGTGTTTTAACACTGAAGCTCAGCAAACATCAGTCCTCAGAATGTCCTGCTGTGTACTTTTGTGAAGTTCAGAGTCGACTAGTGATGGGAGAAACTGAGCTTTATAAAGCTTTGAATCAACTGAACAAACTGATTCAGTGTTTCGAATCGTTGGAATCGCCACACGCTGGCGACTCCTGCTGGTCAGAACAGGGAATGCAATAACTCAGGCCAAACTTGCACTAAAACAGCTGTTAAAAACACATGCAAATGTTTTATTGAAAGTATAATCCATCAGATGCAGTGAACTAAACATCTAATAAGATTAAACATCAGGTGTCTGTATAATATCTGTTCTTTTATCAATTTTCAGTGCTTGTGTTTCGAAGCTTCACTAGGAATCAGAGAGTTATTAGCAAACGTAATGTTGCTTATAGCGCCACCATGTGGATGAATCTCACAAGATTTGATACACAGCCTCATTTTGACACGTATACGTTAATTATCATAAGAGTCAGACATTATGAATTGACCTTATTAGGTGCTGTGATTTGATTGGCTGCTGACGGCCATGTTTGCTGAATTGTGTGAGTGATATTTGAAGAGTGTGTTATCATGTGACCCAGAGAAGATGAACATCAGGATTCGTTGGGTTTGATCGTGACGTTCAGCAGATGCAGATCAACACATACAAATTATCATTTAATATCTTCACAGTGTTTTGATGTGTCAGGGTTTTTTTTTAGGACTTTTTGTCCTGAGTTTCGAGTGAATTGGATCAAACGGTCGAGGAGAAGTTTCTTTTATTTCCAAGCTTGAGATCTTTATGACTTACAGTCTCTGACGCCCAGACATGTTTAGAGCAGGACAATAATAACTGATAAAACACTGCAAATATAATAATGTTGCAGCGGCTTCAGTGCTTGAACACATTAAATACACCTGGATTAGAATACGTTTAACAAATCCCACTTCTGCATGATTTATAGATGATTGATGTGAATCTACTGTGAAACTAAATGAAGCTGATCTTCATCAACACAAACAGAGCTTGAGAAAAGCACAGACACACACCGTCACACACACTGATGTCTATATGAGGATTTATTACACAGTTATTCTGACATATTTCAGTGACAGAAGTTCAGCTGTTATTAATGTAATGAAGATAAAGTAAGAGACTCTGTAACATCTCACTGAACTGATTTATCATGAAGCTCAAAGCATTATGGGTAGAATCTCTCTACAGTCTATTCTCATTCATCAACAGTTTCACTGATGATCCAGTATAAACCAAAAACCCCGGATAGAGCGGTTCAGTGAATGTGGTGTTCTCTGTGTGGAGGAGGATCATTGTGTCTCTGTTGATGTTGTAGAAGGACAGAGTTCCTGCACTGGGATCCACATACACTCCTACTCTATTACTGGGCACTGCAGGGAGTTTAGTCGCCATGTTATTGTGCCAGAATGAGTATCTGGAGGAAGAGCAGAACAAACTCCAGGACTGATCATTATATCCAAACGCACTCTCTAAACCCCCTCCCTTCCTGCTGATGCTCTTATATGACACTGATACATACACACCATCACCACCACTCCACTCAATCTCCCAGTAAGCGCGTCCTCTCACACTCTCTCTACACAACACCTGAGGATACACATCAAATCTGTCTGGATGATCAGGATACGACTGAAGCTCGTAAGTGCTAGTAATCACTCTGTTCCCCTCAGACAGAAGGAGGAGTGTATTCGCTGTGTTCGGATCCAGAGTGAGCTGACGGGAATCTGATGGAGATAAAACACATCAGAATCAGGAATTATGAATCTGATCTTTTAATGTATCTGAACTCTTCATGTTCAGTATATCAGCAGTGTCTCAGTGCAGTTTAATCATCATTCACATGATCAACTCTAAAACTCTTCTGTCATGTTTTCTTTCTGCTTCTACAGGAAGAACATGAACACACTCAGTGAGTTTCTCTGCTTGTTTTCGGCCAGTTGATAATACCTAGAATATCAAAATCGACTGCTGGCGGAAGATCCTTCTCCTATTTAGCACCAAAACTTTGGAACAGCCTTCCTACCATTGTCCGGGAAGCAGACACACTCTGTCAGTTCAAAGCTAGACTAAAGACACATCTCTTTGACCTAGCATTCACATAATACATTATAGACTTCTATAATTCAATGTTAGGCTGCATAGATTAGGTCAGCTGGAACCGGGAACACTTCCCATAAATCCTGATGTACTCGTTACATCATAAGAAGAATGGCATCTATCACTCCATCACAGCATCACACACTCACAGCATCACACCCTCACTCTATCACTCCATCACATCATCACACCCTCACTCCATCACACCCTCACTCTATCACACACTCACACCATCACACCCTCACTCTATCACTCCATCACATCATCACACCCTCACTCCATCACACCCTCACTCTATCACACCCTCACTCCATCACACCCTCACTCTATCACTCCATCACAGCATCACACACTCACAGCATCACACCCTCACTCTATCACTCCATCACAACATCACACACTCACAGCATCACACCCTCACTCTATCACTCCATCACAGCATCACACACTCACAGCATCACACACTCACAGCATCACACCCTCACTCTATCACTCCATCACAGCATCACACACTCACAGCATCACACCCTCACAGCATCACACCATCACACACACAGCATCACACACTCACACCATCACACACTCACTCCATCACACCCTCACTCTATCACTCCATCACAGCATCACACACTCACACCATCACACCCTCACTCTATCACTCCATCACATCATCACACCCTCACTCCATCACACCCTCACTCTATCACACACTCACACCATCACACCCTCACTCTATCACTCCATCACATCATCACACCCTCACACCATCACACCCTCACTCTATCACACCCTCACTCCATCACACCCTCACTCTATCACACCCTCACTCCATCACACCCTCACTCTATCACTCCATCACAGCATCACACCCTCACTCTATCACTCCATCACATCATCACACCCTCACACCATCACACCCTCACTCTATCACTCCATCACAGCATCACACACTCACAGCATCACACCCTCACAGCATCACTCCATCACATCATCACACCCTCACTCCATCACACCCTCACTCTATCACACACTCACACCATCACACCCTCACTCCATCACATCATCACACCCTCACACCATCACACCCTCACTCTATCACTCCATCACAGCATCACACACTCACAGCATCACACCCTCACAGCATCACTCCATCACATCATCACACCCTCACTCCATCACACCCTCACTCTATCACACCCTCACTCCATCACACCCTCACTCTATCACTCCATCACAGCATCACACCCTCACTCTATCACTCCATCACAGCATCACACCCTCACTCTATCACTCCATCACATCATCACACCCTCACACCATCACACCCTCACTCTATCACTCCATCACAGCATCACACACTCACAGCATCACACCCTCACTCTATCACTCCATCACAGCATCACACACTCACAGCATCACACCCTCACAGCATCACACCATCACACACACAGCATCACACACTCACACCATCACACACTCACTCCATCACACCCTCACTCTATCACTCCATCACAGCATCACACACTCACACCATCACACCCTCACTCTATCACTCCATCACATCATCACACCCTCACTCCATCACACCCTCACTCTATCACACACTCACACCATCACACCCTCACTCTATCACTCCATCACATCATCACACCCTCACTCCATCACACCCTCACTCTATCACACCCTCACTCCATCACACCCTCACTCTATCACTCCATCACAGCATCACACCCTCACTCTATCACTCCATCACATCATCACACCCTCACTCCATCACACCCTCACTCTATCACTCCATCACACCATCACACCCTCACTCTATCACTCCATCACATCATCACACCATTACACCATCATACCCTCACTCTATCACTCCATCACAGCATCACACCCTCACTCTATCACTCCATCACACCATCACACCCTCACTCTATCACTCCATCACATCATCACACCCTCACTCCATCACACCCTCACTCTATCACTCCATCACAGCATCACACACTCACACCCTCACTCCATTACACCCTCACTCTATCACTCCATCACAGCATCACACACTCACTCCATCACACCCTCACTCTATCACTCCATCACAGCATCACACCATCACACCATCACACCATTACACCATCACACCCTCACTCTATCACTCCATCACAGCATCACACACTCACTCCATTACACCCTCACTCTATCACTCCATCACAGCATCACACACTCACTCCATCACACCCTCACTCTATCACTCCATCACACCATTACACCATCACACCCTCACTCTATCACTCCAGCACAGCATCACACCCTCACCCCATCACACCCTCACACCATTACACACTCACACCCTCACTCCATTACACCCTCACTCTATCACTCCATCACAGCATCACACACTCACACCATCACACACTCACACTATCACTCCATCACAGCATCACACCCTCACTCCATCACACCCTCACTCTATCACACCCTCACTCTATCACTCCCTCACCCCATCACACCCTCACTCTATCACTCCATCACAGCATCACACCATTACACCATCACACCCTCACTCTATCACTCCATCACAGCATCACACCCTCACTCTATCACTCCATCACATCATCACACCCTCACACCATCACACCCTCACTCTATCACTCCATCACATCATCACACCCTCACTCCATCACACCCTCACTCTATCACTCCATCACAGCATCACACACTCACACCCTAACTCCATTACACCCTCACTCTATCACTCCATCACAGCATCACACACTCACTCCATCACACCCTCACTCTATCACTCCATCACATCATCACACCCTCACTCCATCACACCCTCACTCTATCACTCCATCACAGCATCACACACTCACACCCTAACTCCATCACACCCTCACTCTATCACTCCATCACAACATCACAGCATCACACCATCACACCATTACACCCTCACTCTATCACTCCATCACATCATCACACCCTCACACCATCACACCCTCACTCTATCACTCCATCACATCATCACACCCTCACTCCATCACACCCTCACTCTATCACTCCATCACATCATCACACCCTCACAGCATCACACCATCACACACACAGCATCACACACTCACACCATCACACACTCACTCCATCACACCCTCACTCTATCACTCCATCACAGCATCACACACTCACACCATCACACCCTCACTCTATCACTCCATCACATCATCACACCCTCACTCTATCACACCCTCACTCTATCACACCCTCACTCTATCACTCCATCACACCATCACACCCTCACTCTATCACTCCATCACATCATCACACCCTCACTCTATCACACCCTCACTCCATCACACCCTCACTCTATCACTCCATCACAGCATCACACCCTCACTCTATCACTCCATCACATCATCACACCCTCACTCCATCACACCCTCACTCTATCACTCCATCACACCATCACACCCTCACTCTATCACTCCATCACATCATCACACCATTACACCATCACACCCTCACTCTATCACTCCATCACAGCATCACACCCTCACTCTATCACTCCATCACACCATCACACCCTCACTCTATCACTCCATCACATCATCACACCCTCACTCCATCACACCCTCACTCTATCACAGCATCACACACTCACACCCTCACTCCATTACACCCTCACTCTATCACTCCATCACAGCATCACACACTCACTCCATCACACCCTCACTCTATCACTCCATCACAGCATCACACCATCACACCATCACACCATTACACCATCACACCCTCACTCTATCACTCCATCACAGCATCACACACTCACTCCATTACACCCTCACTCTATCACTCCATCACAGCATCACACACTCACTCCATCACACCCTCACTCTATCACTCCATCACACCATTACACCATCACACCCTCACTCTATCACTCCAGCACAGCATCACACCCTCACCCCATCACACCCTCACACCATTACACACTCACACCCTCACTCCATTACACCCTCACTCTATCACTCCATCACAGCATCACACACTCACACCATCACACACTCACACTATCACTCCATCACAGCATCACACCATCACTCCATCACACCCTCACTCTATCACACCCTCACTCTATCACTCCCTCACCCCATCACACCCTCACTCTATCACTCCATCACAGCATCACACCATTACACCATCACACCCTCACTCTATCACTCCATCACAGCATCACACCCTCACTCTATCACTCCATCACATCATCACACCCTCACACCATCACACCCTCACTCTATCACTCCATCACATCATCACACCCTCACTCCATCACACCCTCACTCTATCACTCCATCACAGCATCACACACTCACACCCTAACTCCATTACACCCTCACTCTATCACTCCATCACAGCATCACACACTCACTCCATCACACCCTCACTCTATCACTCCATCACATCATCACACCCTCACTCCATCACACCCTCACTCTATCACTCCATCACAGCATCACACACTCACACCCTAACTCCATTACACCCTCACTCTATCACTCCATCACAGCATCACACACTCACTCCATCACACCCTCACTCTATCACTCCATCACATCATCACACCCTCACTCCATCACACCCTCACTCTATCACTCCATCACAGCATCACACACTCACACCCTAACTCCATCACACCCTCACTCTATCACTCCATCACAACATCACAGCATCACACCATCACACCATTACACCCTCACTCTATCACTCCATCACATCATCACACCATCACACCCTCACTCTATCACTCCATCACATCATCACACCCTCACTCCATCACACCCTCACTCTATCACTCCATCACATCATCACACCCTCACTCCATCACACCCTCACTCTATCACTACATCACATCATCACACCCTCACACCATCACACCCTCACTCTATCACTCCATCACATCATCACACCCTCACTCCATCACACCCTCACTCTATCACTCCATCACAGCATCACACACTCACGCCCTCACTCCATCACACCCTCACTCTATCACTCCATCACAGCATCACACACTCACTCCATCACACCCTCACTCTATCACTCCATCACAGCATCACACACTCACTCCATCACACCCTCACTCTATCACTCCATCACAGCATCACACCATCACACCATTACACCCTCACTCTATCACTCCATCACATCATCACACCCTCACACCATCACACCCTCACTCTATCACACCATCACACCATCACACCCTCACTCTATCACTCCATCACATCATCACACCCTCACACCATCACACCCTCACTCTATCACACCATCACACCCTCACTCTATCACTCCATCACACCATCACACCCTCACTCTATCACTCCATCACATCATCACACCCTCACTCCATCACACCCTCAATCTATCACTCCATCACAGCATCACACACTCACACCCTCACTCCATCACACCCTCACTCTATCACTCCATCACAGCATCACACACTCACTCCATCACACCCTCACTCTATCACTCCATCACAGCATCACACCATCACACCATTACACCATCACACCCTCACTCTATCACCCCATCACAGCATCACACCCTCACTCTATCACTCCATTACACTGTCACACCATCACAGAATCACACCCTCACTCTATCACACCATCACAGCATCACACCCTCACTCCATCACACCATCACACACTCACTCTATCACACCATCACACGATCACAGCATCACACCCTCACTCCATCACAGCATCACACCCTCACTCCATCACACCATCACAGCATCACACCCTCACTCTATCACACCATCACACACTCACTCCATCACACCATCACACGATCACAGCATCACACCCTCACTCCATCACAGCATCACACCATCACACGATCACAGCATCACACCCTCACTCCATCACAGCATCACACCATCACACGATCACACCATCACACCCTCACTCCATCACACCCTCACTCCATCACAGCATCACACCCTCACTCTATCACACCATCACACACTCACACCATTACACCATCACAGCATCACACACTCACACCATTACACCATCACAGCATCACACACTCACACCCTCACAGCATCACACACTCACACCCTCACAGCATCACACCCTCACTCCATCACTCCATCACACCCTCACTCCATCACAGCATCACACACTCACACCATCACACACTCACACCATTACACCATCACAGCATCACACACTCACACCCTCACAGCATCACACCCTCACTCCATCACTCCATCACACCCTCACTCCATCACTCCATCACACCCTCACTCTATCACACCATCACACACTCACACCATCACACCATCACATCATCACACACTCACACCATTACACCATCACACACTCACAACCTCACTCCATAACACCATCACACACTCACAGCATCACACCCTCACTCTATCACTCCATCACAGCATCACACACTCACTCCCTCACTCTATCACTCCATCACACTATCACACACACACAGCATCACACACTCACAGCATCACACTATCACACACACAGCATTACACCATCACAGCATCACACCCTCACTCTATCACTCCATCACAGCATCACACCATCACAGCATCACACCCACACTCACACCATTACACCATCACAGCATCACATCATCACAGCATCACACACTCACTGCATCACACCATCACACCCTCACACCATCACATCATCACAGCATCACACACTCACACCATCACAGCATCACACACTCACACCATCACACCATCACACCCTCACACCATCACTGCTTTTTAAGTCAAGTCAAGTCACCTTCATGTATATAACGCGTTTAACATAGATGTTTCACAGCAGCTTTACAGTGATAATAGGAGATTACAGTAACAGAGATTGTTTAGGCTTTACAGCAGCTCTAGAATAAAGTTATTGTCCAGATAAAGTTAGTTTTGATTGATTCACTTCCGTCGCAACGATCATTAGTTATTAACTTAGAGGCCGCTAACACGACACTGTTCTAACAGAAACTGTGTTAAACCAATTTAACACTTTATTGGTCCAAAATCTTGCTGCATCAAATATCATTTTGTTATCGGCTGTTGTTGTTTCGCTTTGAGTGTCGACAGACCAGTGACTAGTTAACTGGTTAAATGACCAATGGGTGTTTCTCCTTTAGTCGGAGTGGCCGAGAGGAAGCCAAAACCACCAAACTCACAAGTCTTCACCATATTTGTGGTTTTATTTTGGGAAAATCTATTGGTTTGTCTAAAGTTTTAATGGTTGACTATAAATTAAATCACTCAAAAATAATCATTTGAATTACTGAACATATTAAATGAATAATTATACCTCATTTATGTTGATTCTACATAAAGATACATGGACTTGAGGTGTTAATATATGTGTTAATATTTTTATTATTAAACCACAAACCTAATTTATTTATTTATTTACTTACTTTTTTGAATAACATTTTGAAGTAGTTTATTTAAGTAGTAGTTTAAACTAAGTCATTTATTTACTTGTTCACTTTTGTAGATACCGGCATCAATTTCATGACACATTTGTCTTGTTTATTTATTAAATAGTTATTTATTATTTATTCTGTGTTTACAGAATGACATGTTTTAAAGTTTATATTGCTTTCAAATGATTTTGAAGATTGGCATGTGGAAAATAAAATTTCTATAAGTAAGCATATGATCTACTTTCACTTGTCTATTATACCAGCAACACATAAACAGATTTCCACATCCACAGATCCGAATCTCTTGTTGCTTCTCGGGCTTCTCCTGGGATCGGTGGCGCTGCTTTTCGTGATGAGAGTTTCTCTGTGCACCGTATTCAGGGTGAAGCTGGCCTTGTGGGTCCGGACTGTGTTTCCGTTCTTCTACAAAACCACAGGTACTCATATGAACAGGAAATATACTTTCGCACGTTAGCAGTTACTTGGAAATAACGCAGTTACATTAACCAGAGTTCACACCTTCCCCTGCTATCACAGCATTACAGGACATGCTGAAACTGTGTTTCTGATGTTGTTTCTTCTAGATGGTGATGGTAAGCAGTATGACGCCTACATTGCCTATCAGAGAGTCCTTGATGGCTCGAGTGAAAAGGCTGAGGTGTTTGCGATGAGCACTTTGCCGCAGGTCTTGGAGGGCCGGTATGGTTATAAGCTTTTCATCCTGGGCCGGGATGGTCTACCTGGAGAAGTTAAAGAGTTTGCAATAAAACAAAGCACTGTAATCTAAACCAGCGGTTCTTCTTGTCATCATTGGAAATCAATACAAACATTAGCTGTATTATAGTAGTCTGGGTTAGGGCTGCATGATTTAGGGAAAAAATCTATTTGGGAAAAAAATCTATTTTATGATCAAAATTGTGAGGTTTGCTCTGGTTGTTAGTAGGGCTGCACAATTTGGCCCAAAATTGTGTGATTTTATATATCAACATGACTAAATAATAATACTTAAAAAAAAAAAAAAAAAAAAATTGTTAATATGAAACAAAATTTTATAATAATAAATGAGTAATCAAGAAAAATAATATAATAATTAATAAGATTGTGCATGTTATTTCATGTCCCCTCATTACTTGTGGTGAAAATCTGTGTAATAAGTCATACATTTTAGGTAGGGATGCACCGATATTAAAATATTGGCCGATACCGATAATTATTTATATATTAAAGCCGATAACCAATGTATTAGCCGATAAATCTAAATCCAAATTTTTATATAATTTCTGAGAGCCTGATACAAAAACACAAGTCTCACCATTAAAAAACACGTCCCAAACACAATTATAATAATGTTCTCATCATAATTTTTATGCAGCTGATATGACAGACTTGCGCTGCACATGTTGCACTGAACTGTATTTTCCTTTTCTGAAGTGATTTCAATCATATTTCAAGCAATTTAAAACCATCATGTTGAACAGTGCGCATCTGAAGTGTCTCAGCTGCAGGAAATAATCCATTATTTATCAGCTTTAATATATCGGGCAAATCTTTTTATTGGGCCGATAACGATAACATTCCAAATGAAGATATATCGTCCGACACCGATATGGTGGCCGATATATAGTGCGTCCCTAATGTTAGGTTTAATCCCGATGTTCTGCCTGGCTGATTGTCCTCCTCATGTTTCCAGCGGTGGTGGATGTTGTAGAGGAGGCTCTGACCCGCTGTCGTCGACTTCTTCTCCTCTACACCTCGACGTCTCTCTGCAGTCCCGAGGCGCTGGAGTGGGCCGAGCAGCAGACGGGCCTGTACCGAGGGCTCGTGGAGAACACTGTGAGCATCGTGCTCCTGGAGCTGGAGGAGATCCGAGAGCCCGACCGCCTGCCTCACTCAGTGAGACTCCTCAAGGAGAAACAGGGAGCGTTACAAGCCTGGAAGAGAAGGAAGAGGTGGATGTGCTGCGACTGGAAGATGGAGGAGCGTGTGACCTCTCTCAACCCCTCGGCACGCTTCTGGAGGGAGGTGCGCTACCATATGCCTGTCAGAGGAAAATCCAAAAACAGGAATTGGTTTAGTTTCTAGCTTGAAGTGATGCAGTCAGCAATCTGGAGGTGAAAAGAAGCTTTAACTTTGCCTTTAACTATAGAGTGCAACAGGGACCGCACATTTCCACCTGCCTTTGTTCCAGAGGGTTTTTTATTTAGTAAAGAAATAGAAACAGATAAGCCAAACATGCCAGCTCCCACATGAATCTTAATATTTCAGTCTGTTCTCTTTATTTTTGGAGGCAAACCACTCATCCCTTGATGCATTTTGAATATATATGTGTATATTTGTTTTATGGAGGTACATTTTTTTCGATTTTTACTTCTAGAGCCCAATTGTTCCTCTGATTACAACCTAAAACAATTTTCAGTCAGGATACATTTTACAAATCTCACAAAATGAGGAGGATGAAGAGGCTGCAAGTACTAATTATGTGGATAGATGCCGTAATGGAAACGGTCCAGAGAAATGTAAGGGTTCGAGAGCGTTGCCAGCTGTGGTGGGAAAAATGCGTGTTCTTTGCAGAAAATGAACGGTTCTGCAACTTTAGGGTGCGAAGGCAAACATTTCAGTATATTTGTGATGTACTTCGCACTCGACTGTATCGCAAAACCACACAGCTCTCATTTCCGGAGAGAGGAGGGGGAATAATGACAGTGGGGGGTTTGTGTGACGTCCACCTGTGAATGCAGACACGATGGCTGGATTGCATTTACATTACACTGAAATCTGATCACAATATGTCCTCGACTACCCCGAACCTGGACATGCTGATCAGAGAACATTCCAATCAAAGGCGCGTTTACACTTGTCTTTTCAATGTGTATGTGGACAATATCCGGATACAGGTCACATGTTAATGCCAAGTGTAAACACAGCCTAAGATGAAGAGAACTTGAGCTCTTGCACACCAGTCATTCTGTGGACACAAAATAGAAACTGTAAATAATATGTCAGATGTGAAATAAAAAATAATAATACAGAAATGATGTAAATAAAAATCAAAAGATTTTATGAATTTTTTCATTTTTTCACATTTGTGCTCTTGTGTTTATAATGCAACATTGGATTCACACACAATTGCTTAATATGTTTTATTTTTTATGATTTTTACTCCAAATATGTTTACATGTTTTCTGTACAATATGAATTGCGTATTTACTATAAATATTCAATTCACATTTATTTGTATAGCACTTTTCATAAAACACATAATTTCAAAGCAGCTTTACAGAAAATGCATGAATCCACATTACATTTTAGAGTGATCTGTTATCAGAGGAAACTGACTAAGTTAAGTATTTCAGAAATGTACATGTACAAAATCACAGTTAGCTAAAAATGTATTAACTTAATGTAATAATTTAAATTAGAAACAATGAGCTCATTGAAGTAATGAATACTTGTTTGTTAACAATTCATGACATTTAGAAAAATGTAGCAATGTGAAGAGACAGAGATTTTTTTTTAAGTGCCCCTATGATGCTGTAAGGACCACCCATTGACCCAACAACGGAATCCAACGGTGGGCGAAGGATTAATGCGTGTATGTCTTTTCAGCGCTCCAGTGAAGTTCACTTAATTTATTGGAATTTAGTTTCAATATTACTTTAGCTCTATGCTTAATCTGACTCCAATTTCAAATGATAATCAAATTTAGATCGTGTTTCTGATTAGAAAATAATCATAAATATTGATTATTAATTAATTTAGATCTTTGATTATTCTGAGCATCTCATAATTTCAAATATTCGTTCATTACGGACCTAGTGTCGCTTTGAGACGTCACGTCGCGACTGCGCGCTCACGATCACAAACTAGCCAGTCCTGAAATAGTCAGAGGGTGCAGTGCAACTATTTTACCCTATGCAGCCGCTCACTGCTGACCCGTAGGTGTAATTTCTTGTAATAGTTGCAGCATACAACATGCTAAGTCAGGGAATAGTCAGAAATCAGAAGGACTTCCTAAGATGTGCCCCATGCTCCATTTATAGTGCCTTCGGTTTGATCTATCCTGGACAGAGATTTGCGGAAACACCAGACTGCACTTTAATCTACTGGAAATAATGATTTCTGAAAGATGCAGAATGAATCAAGATGTAACATTTATTTGTCAGGTAAAAATGTATCATGCCAATTACACAAGTAAATGATTAAAATCCAATTCAGAAATAATAAATACATGACATCATTTACTCAAAGATGACTCTAAAAGTAAGTAATGTTTCCTGACAGAGACACACAGTGATGTGTCATGGCTTTCCAACAGGAAAACACTGAAACAGCACTGTATGGGTGATCCTGGTAAAGGGTCCCAAAGACTGCTCTGTCACCTACCCTTAAATACCTAGACCAGGGGTCCGTTCTTCGTACGTCGCTAACTCAGTTAGCTGGATTTGATTGTTGGCGATTTGGCATGATCTTGGATTGTTTGGTTCTTCAACGCTCATCCTGGACTTGCTGTCATAGCAACATGTGCGCAAACTTAAACCTGCTCGGGAGCAGCTTATTTCATGTTAACAGGATTAGATCCCGGCTTCATAAGCGGAGCTGATACGGGAAGTCCAGCGCAGCGCGATAGTGCACTTTCTTTCTGAGATATATATTTTTTCTCGTGATTCGTGAGATTGTCGTTTTTTGTCGCTTTCATGTTTAAAAAACAGTTTTAGTTTTTTTTTTTTTTTTGTGGCATTTCCAAGCCACTTAAGACCCAATGTTGTAAAGCAGTTTATTTATTTATTATTATTTATTTTTTTTAGGCTATCATAATTTTTTATGAAGATCATACAATCATGACCATGCCGATTACAGATATGTCACTCAGGCTTCACTAACGTGATTGGTACCATATAGACTATAGGCTACCATAGACTGCCATCAAGGCCTCAATGGTGAACAGAAAGGGGGTTCACAATGTAAATGTGCAGCCCAGTTACTATTGTGATTCTTAATATTCCAGATTAGTAATATTATATCAAATAAAAAAAGGCAGTTGACTAAAATCTTCCATATCACAAATGTGAAAGCAAAATGGCCAGGATCTGTGCATGACTTAAGAGTTTTCAGAGATTCACATTTATGCACATTATTTGAAAGTGGTAAGAAAAGTTCCACAATTAAATATCAAGCTCACTGTATTACATACACTTATGCTGATCCTTACAGAACTGCATTTGTTCATAGGTGATTATGACATGTTCCTGCAGACAGGTGTTTTATGACCCCATTCCCTGACTCAAACCAGTTACAGTGCAGCTCTAGCAGGACAAGGGCACACAATGAAATGAACTTTGGCTAACTAAAGGGAAGATTTCAGTGTCTGAGAAGTCTGAGGGTTGCACACCTGACAGGGCCTGTGACATTGTTGCATGTGCCATATTACACAACACTGCCAAAAAAAAAAAAAACACTTTTCATTAAATGTTTAATAAAAGACAAATATGCTTAGTTCCTTGAGTTTTATTTCAATTGTTCTTTGTAAAGAAAAGCCAGTGGTCAAGTGCCTGCAACAAGAGATATTAGACACATGCCTCATGCAACAAATAAAAAGTAAAAGTTGGCTATACACTGCCCACCTGTAGGCCTATGTCTCCTCTGTCTGTGCAGACTCTTCTGTAGGCCTTTCTGTAGATGTGGAATCCTGCAACTTATATTGCAGCCATGAAGCACACAAGTATAAATGAAGTAAAGTTCTTTATGCACTTGCAGGTAGGCTAGTTCCTCCATATGACAGTTATCTGAGAGGGTTTATTCACTGTCCAGTGCAATGGAAACAAATGGACATTACAGAGTCTTATACTTTCTTTCCTTTGGAAAGTTAGAAAATGTCCACTTACTGCACATATTTCAGCCACCACTTTCTTGGGAACAGATACAAGTGTTGGTGTATTATGTAAAAGTGCACAAAAGAGGAAAACACAATGTCATCACAATGAACTACACTCGGGAAAAATGTGATCAATAACTCATGGCAAAATATTTTTACATTAACATAAGTTTATCAGTTTTCACTTTCACAAGTAATTCATCATTACTCAAGATTTAACAGTTGAAATGACTATACGGCCTTAATTTAATGCGGCAAAAAATTATTTTACAGTGTAGGCTACTAAGATCTTTTCTATTTTTTTTCTCAGCCTTTTTCTTGGTTCCTTTTATAAACAGACAACCATTTATTTAACAGTGCCTTTTATAAAAGAGACTATAATATAACTAAACATTTTTTTTTAATAATATAACTAAAAATGAACATTATGTAGAATATTTTTGTACTTCACTTTTATTTGTTCCCATGTTCTAGTGTGGTGACTCTGATATTACAATGAACAAAGTATTTATGCAATTATTAAAATACAAAAATATAGGCTAATAAGTGATAAAAACATCTAACATGGCCACTTCTAACGGATTTAAATTGTCTGCTACTTTTTGCCAGCCCTCTCTCCTGGCTTTTGCAGACTTTGAGGTGTTCCCTGGCGTTTTGATTAAACATTAAAATTCCAAATAAACTTCGACTATTAGTTCTTGCTCTGCTGAGGAGAAAAACTGTGCGCGCTCTTTGGCCACGCTGAGCAGCCAATAACAGCGTTGCTGATCAATGTTTCTACTATCGATACATATCCCCTTTTAACCAGCGCATGAACGCGCAATTATCTCAGATAACTCAATCCAGCGATACTAATCATATCCGGCAAGTGTGTTCGAAGAACCGAGTTAGCCAGATCATGATTCGCACGATGATATCATCTTGAATGTGTCATTTGATCTCGGATGTAATAAGCAACGTACGAAGAATGGGCCCCAGAACAAAGGTTATACAAATATTGTTTAGAGTTGTTTGGGTCAATCCATTCACCCCAGGGGGGTAGCACCTGGTTCTCTTACGAGAGGTCTCTCATATTGCGTAAGGTTAGCTTACGCATCGGGAAAGTCTTCTTTCTTCGAGATCTGAAGCCAAAAAATTATCCTTAATTTTGTATACATTGTCAACGCAGTGCAGCAGCCGACAGACCTAGACAGGCTGTATAAGCGTGCTCATTGGCTGCTCGGCGGCAACTGCTTAAGCCTATCGGTGAGCGCTCTGAACGCGGCAACCTTCTAACCGTCAGAATGGGTGTGGCCAGCGTGTATATATTCAGCGCTCATAGGCTAAAATTCTGATTTTCTTGTCTTCAGCGACGCTCTTCGCATCGCTGGATCTTGAGAGCCGCCGCCGTTGAAACCAGCGACCAGCAAGCTTAGGACAGCGCCTGAGGAAGCCGGCCGCCTTCGCCACCTTCAGCCATCCGTGCCTGCTACGCTATCCGGCGACATATCCTTTACATTATTACTGTTTCTGTGTGTACTCTAAAAGAGCACGAGGCGTTTTTGTAAAAACGCCTCGTTTTTGCGGCTCGTGCCGCGCCCCACTCAGCAACGGAGACCGCCACCTCTCTGCGCTCTCCGCCTGGGCCGCGGGCACGCCGCCACCGCACTCTCCGAGTGCGAAGAGCTTTCAGTGTCGACCCTGCGGGCTCGACTTGAAGCTTTCGACCAAGCTGTCGCTCCGCCTGTCCCTGCCGGGCCGCGCAATAAGAAGCGTCGCTCGCAGCGACCACCGGAGACTGTTGTGACTGAGGAGCTCGCCGGAACCTCTCCCTCGAGCTCTCTCTCTCCCTCTCCCTCCCGGCCGCTCAACCGCCGACTCTGCCCGCGCCGCCGCCGCGTCAGGAGATGAGGTGAATGTGATAGATACCCGTACTCTCCCTCTGTTCGAGCCGTGCAACTACGCCGCTCACAAGGGATGGCAGAAGCGGACGGTCTCGGAGCGAGTTTCCTCTCCCTCTGTTCGAGCCGCGCAAACTGAGCCGCTCACGAGGGATGGCAGGAGCGGACGGTCTCGGAGCGAGTTTCCTCTCCCTCTGTTCGAGCCGCGCAAACTGAGCCGCTCACGAGGGATGGCAGGAGCGGACGGTCTCGGAGCGAGTTTCCTCTCCCTCTGTTCGAGCCGCGCAAACTGCGCCGCTCACGAGGGATGGCAGGAGCGGACGGTCTCGGAGCGAGTTTCCTCTCCCTCTGTTCGAGCCGCGCAAACTGCGCCGCTCACGAGGGATGGCAGGAGCGGACGGTCTCGGAGCGAGTTTCCTCTCCCTCTGTTCGAGCCGCGCAAACTGAGCCGCTCACGAGGGATGGCAGGAGCGGACGGTCTCGGAGCGAGTTTCCTCTCCCTCTGTTCGAGCCGCGCAAACTGCGCCGCTCACGAGGGATGGCAGAAGCGGACGGTCTCGGAGCGAGTTTCCTCTCCCTCTGTTCGAGCCGCGCAAACTGAGCCGCTCACGAGGGATGGCAGAAGCGGACGGTCTCGGAGCGAGTTTCCTCTCCCTCTGTTCGAGCCGCGCAAACTGAGCCGCTCACGAGGGACGGCAGGAGCGGACGGTCTTGGAGCTCTCTTTACGTTACAAGAAAGCTACTCCGTCCTCGCGCGTCACTCACCGGTGAAAGGGGAACAGAGTGTTTTCGTCCCGCCGTGGCCTGGACTATAACCTCCATTTCTCAGTCCCCTCTTAAGTTCAGGCGACTGGAATTGTTACTATTGCAGTATACGAGCCTGTTATAAATACACGCTCGCCTGCAAGCAAACGCCGTCACAAGACATGATGACGCTAACCGAGTACTAGTGTATTCTCCCCTGTGGCTCAGTGGCAGAATCTTAGACTGTCAAGCTAGAGACCGAAGTTCGGTCCCCGCTCTCGCGGCAGATAAAATTTATGCTGTTCGCTTCTCCGAGCTCGCGGCCAGTTTTTCTTACATACAGAAAACAAGCCCGCTCTCTCCCTCATTGGGCCGCGCAGATTGCGCCGTTCAAGGGATGACAAAGCGGACGGTCACGAGCAGAGTTCAGCGTGCGCGCCTCACTCACCGGCGAAAAGAGAAGAGAGTGTGTTAGTCTCGCTACGGCTGGACAACCGCCAATCCTCACACATTTCTCAGTCCCCTCTTAAGTTCAGGCGACTGGAAATATTACTATTGCAGTAAACGAGCCTGTTTTAAACACACGCACGCCTGCAAACAAACGCCGACGCGACACATGAGGTCGCTTTTTATATGCTCGCGCTAACTGAAAGCTTATGTGTTTTCCCCTGTGGCTCAGTGGCAGAATCATACGCTTTCATGCGAGAGATCCGCGTTCGATCCCAGCTCTCGGGGAAGATAAAAATGTATGCTGCTTGCTTCTCCGAGCTCGCGGCCAGTCTTTCTTACTTACAGAAAGCGAACCCGCCTCTCGCACCACACCTTCTCAGGGTGCTCGAGTATTTTTGAGCGTCTAAACACGAGAGAAGAAAAGACGGTTAAATCCCGCAGCCCTGCGGCTGGACCACCGTCGAAGCTTAACGCTCTGTCAGTCCCCGTTGCCACGGCTACTGCAGCTGTTTACCCCGCAGTCAACGAGCCGGTATCTACCCGCTCGCCTGCGCGCATCCGCCGTTCTCACGGCAACCCAGAAAAATTTCAAAAGAGCATAATGTCTGGTTGCACGGCTGACGCCGTATGTGTTTCTAGTACAGTGAATGTGCCCACGTTCTGTGCTCACCCCTGTACACAAGCACTATACATCCCGTGTCTCTCACAGAGCCCACTCTCATGAAGCAGGCAAAAGCCGCTTTAGTGTTAAAAGTAGGTCACGTGTCCACTTCTCCGTGCCCACACCTACTCACTGCCCGCTCTGTCACACGGCCTCGCACGACCGGTCATGTTTTAAATGTAAGTCCTGTGCCCGCCCTCGAGCGCTCACACATACTAACTAACATTTTCGCCCCGACGCCGACATCGCGCGTCGCGCCTCACACTATATGTTCCCCGTCCAAAGCCACCGGGACACTGTGTGTAAAACGGCCAGCTATCGCTACGTGCGATCCGCCGTATCTAACCACCAAGAGCGCGGGCGCCGCGCCCGCGCCGCGCCCGCCCCTGAATGTAAGTCCTGTGCCCGCCCTCGAGCGCTCACACATACTAACGAACATTTCCACCCCCGACGCCGCCATCGCGCGTCGCGCCTCACACTTTATGTTCCCCGTCTAAAGCCACCGGGACACTGTGTGTAAAACGGCCAGCTATCGCTGCGTGCGATCCGCCGTATCTAAGCACCAAGAGCGCGCGCGCCGCGCCCGCCCCTCCGTTTCGAGCTCTCGAGCCCGCGATGCGCGGCGATCGGAGCCCGGAGGCCATTCTGCCCCTGGCTGCACACGCAAAAGCGTGGGAAGCTATTCCAGGCGCATCAGAACGGGTGCTAAGCACAGTAAAACAGGGCTATACTCTGCAGTTCGCTCGCCGCCCCCCGCGCTTTCAAGCGCGTATCGAGACCAGAGTGAATGGGGAAGTAGCACATCTACTTCGAGCAGAAATAGCTACACTTCTGTGCAAAAGGGCTATAGAACCGGTTTCCCCTTCCATGAGCGAGTCGGGCTTTTACAGCCGTTATTTCCTCGTTCCCAAGAAGGACGGAGCTCTCAGACCAATTTTGGATCTGAGACGTTTGAACAAAGCTCTTATGAGAAGACCGTTCAAAATGCTCACAACCAGACAAATTCTCGCGCAAATTCGCCCGAGGGACTGGTTTATATCTCTCGATCTAAAAGACGCGTGCTTTTCAGATCCTGATAATACCCCGTCACAGGCCATTCTTGAGATTCGCCTTCGACGGTCAGGTATATCAGTACACGGCCCGCCTGTCGACACAGCGCACGCGCTGCATTCGACGCCTGGCCGCGTCCCTCCGGCCGGGCAGCACCGTACCTCTCAAAACATTTCAGAGGTTACTAGGTTGTATGGCCTCAGCCGCAGCAGTGCTTCGGCTGAGTCTTTTACAAATGCGCCCGCTACAACGCTGGCTGAATGCCCGAGTGCCTCACAGAGCATGGGCTCCCGGCGGTATTCGCATCAGAGTGACTCAGAGCTGCGTTTCAGCTCTGAAGCCCTGGTTAGCGGCCGACTGATACCAGCGGGGAGTGACAATGGGAGCTATCTCACACCGCAAAGTTATCCCGACGGACGCTTCCACCTCAGGCTGGGGCGCTCTGTTCGAGGGCAAACCGGCTTTTGGCCTGTGGTCAGACCGGGAAAAATGCCTCCACATAAACTGTTTGGAGATGATAGCGGTCGAGAACGCGCTCAGGCGCTTCCTCCCATTCATACGGGATCACCATGTGCTAGTCCGCTCCGACAACACGTCCGTGGTATCCTATGTGAACCGACAGGGCGGTGTCAGATCCAGGAATCTGTGCAGGCTGACAGAACGCCTTCTCGTGTGGGCTTACCGCTCGCTGCGCTCGCTGAGAGCCGCGCACGTGCCGGGCCACCTGAATGTCGGTCCAGACAGACTGTCCAGGGACAACATTCCCCCGGGAGAATGGTCTCTGCACCCCCAGACAGTCCAGTTTCTCTGGCGCCTATTCGGCAGAGCGGAAATCGACCTCTTTGCGTCGAAAGACAATGCTCAATGCCCGAAGTTTTATTCGAAGAGCGAGGACGCGCTGTCCCAGACATGGCCCAGCCTCCCGCTGTATGCTTTTCCTCCGATCTCCCTGTTGCCACAGGTCATTTCGAGGATCAGAGAAACGCACCACTCAGTGCTGCTTATAGCCCCGCGATGGGAAAACCAAACTTGGTACCCAGAGCTAGTGAGGCTGTCGCACTCAACCCCATGGCCGATCCCGGTGAGAAAGGATCTCCTCTCCCAAGCCGGTGGATCGATCTGGCATCCCCATCCAGAGCGCTGGTTGCTGCATGCATGGGTGATCAACGGATACCCGTTGACCTGTCAGAAGGGGTCGTGAACACGATCACACAGTCGAGAGCCCCCTCCACGAGACGGCTCTACGCGTCTAAATGGTCGGTGTTTTCTAAATGGTGCGCTACTAAAAACTTGGATCCGCGCGCATGCGGGGTCCCGCGGGTGCTCTCCTTCTTACAAGAGCTGTTGGAAAAGGGCAGATCCCCTTCCACGCTCAAAGTATATGTGGCCGCTATTGCAGCGTTCGCTGAGACGACGCGCGGCCGGGCAATGGGAAGGAACGAGCTCATTATCCGCTTCCTCAGAGGAGCTAGACGGATGAATCCCCCGCGGCCCCCCTCGGTTCCCTCGTGGGATCTGTCCTTGGTCCTAGCGGCCCTAGAGCCTTTTCCCTTTGAACCGCTTGAATCCGCGGATCTAAAGTATCTGTCGCTTAAAACCGTTTTTCTGATAGCTCTGTCTTCAGTCAAACGAGTGGGTGATTTGCACGCGCTATCTGTTAGCCCTGCATGTCTTGAGTTCGGGCCGAATGACTCGAAAGTCATTCTCAGACCGAGACACGGTTACATCCCCAAAGCGATTGGAACCCCGTTTAGGGCACAAGTTATGTCCCTCTCGGCTCTGCCAGCATCCGACAGTGGGGACAGTGATAACCTCCTATGCCCTGTCCGGGCGCTGAGAGTTTACATCACGCGCTCCGCCGCTTTCAGGCGTTCAGAGCAGCTCTTTGTTTCCTTCGGCGGACGCACCAAGGGTCTTGCCGCCTCGAAACAGAGCTTGTCCAGGTGGATAGTGGACGCGATAGCAGCAGCTTATGCCTCCAGACACCTGCAGTGCCCTCTGGGCATCAGAGCCCACTCCACTAGAGGCATGGCCTCGTCGTGGGCCTGGTCCAGCGGAATTTCTAATCACGGTATTTGTATGGCGGCGGGCTGGGCCTCCCCATCAACATTCGTGAGGTTTTATAACCTGGAAGTTCCTGCCCTACAGGCAAAAATACTGTCAGCATAAGTGACATGTATGCTCTGCCCATTTCTCGTGTGCAGACTACGTTCATATGCTGGCGCTATTCTGGTACTATACTCAGGGTGAAGTGTTTGACTCAGACCGGCTGATCCGCTCTGTTTCCTATTTCCCGTTACGCGCTGTTGTCGGTGATGGCCCGCGCTGCTGGCCGCCCGTATTATTCTCTGTCGCGCGGGAATTTTTCCCTTCATGTGAGACCGACTATGTCGTTTTTCTCCTACCCTTATGAGTGCTTATGTACTGTATGGGCTCGCTCTGCCGGCCCTACTGTTTGTACTGTTATATGTTTATAGACCGGCCGCGCCGCTCTATTTCATATGCTGCATGAAGTGCCTGTACTGCGCTGGCCCGTCTCTCCGACCGGCCACATTTCCCAGCAGAGTGTTTTCCCCGGTTTCCCTGGGATTCATGGGCTGGATGCTCGGCGCACACGGCGTTGACAAAGGGTTCCCGATGCGTAAGCTAACCTTACGCAATACGAGAGACCTCTCGTAAGAGAACGTACTCGGTTACTAATGTAACCTCGGTTCTCTCTAGAAGAGGGAACGAGTATTGCGTAACCTGCCGTGTCGCGCCACGAGCTTTTGCGCTTCAGACTGCGAAAACCAGAATTTTAGCCTATGAGCGCTGAATATATACACGCTGGCCACACCCATTCTGACGGTTAGAAGGGTGTGGAGGGCGCGAAGCGCCCTCATTGGTTGCCGCGTTCAGAGCGCTCACCGATAGGCTTAAGCAGTTGCCGCCGAGCAGCCAATGAGCACGCTCATACAGCCTGCCTAGGTCTGTCGGCTGCTGCACTGCGTTGACAATGTATACAAAATTAAGGATAATTTTTTGGCTTCAGATCTCGAAGAAAGAAGACTTTCCCTATGCGTAAGCTAACCTTACGCAATACTCGTTCCCTCTTCTAGAGAGAACCGAGGTTACATTAGTAACCGAGTACATTCTACAGGACTGTTTAGTCTCCATTAACAAATGGATGGCAAACAATTTTTTGCAACTTAATAAGGATAAAACTGAATTGATGATTTTTGCTCCTGACAATATTATACCTAAGATTAAGCAGGTTTTGGGGGTTTCAGCCACCTCAGATTGTAGTGAAATAAGAAATCTGGGTGTCTGCCTGGATAGAGACATATGTTTTAACAGTCATATAAAGTCTGTAGTTCGCTCATGTTTTTACCATCTTAGGAACATTGCTCAGATTAGATCGGTGGTCTCAAGAAAAGAGATGGAGATGCTTGTTCATGCCTTCATCTCGTCAAGATTGGACTACTGTAATGTTCTGTACTCTTGTTTGAATAAGTCTTCTATGCAGCGACTACAAGTTGTACAAAATGCTGCAGCAAGGCTTTTGACTAGTACCAGTAAGTGGTCTCATATAAGACCAGTTCTCAAGGACCTTCATTGGCTCCCAGTTGAATTCAGAGTGCAGTTTAAAATTTTAGTTATCACTTATAGAGCCCTGCACGGCCAGGCACCTCTCTATATTCAAGATCTTTTACACAAACATTCACCGGGTCGTCTCTAACGGTCTTCTGGTATGGACCTTCTAATTGTCCCTAGAACTCGTCTAAAGACTAAAGGGGACTGTGCCTTTTGTACTGTGGCACCGAGGCTTTGGAACTCACTTCCCTTAGCTCTGAGAACTATGGATTCTGTCAATTCTTTTAAAAAACATCTGAAGACGCATCTTTTTGGGCTTGCTTTTATTTGACAGCATTGGTTACTTGTTATTTTATGTTTGTGTAATTTTTGGTTTTGTGTGTTGTTTTGGTAGATCTATTGTTTGCATGTCTGATCTTTCTAATTAACAGTTTGTAAAGCACTTTGTGACTTTTTGTCTGTGAAAGGTGCTATATAAATACATTTTACTTACTTACTTACATGGACAAATATCCGATCATTGAAAAATCATAGGCCTATAGGCTACTGAATTTGTTCCAAGTGTTCAAATATGTGTTCTGTTTAACTTAAATGCTAATTTTTTGCATTGTGATTTTATTTTCTGTTTTAGATGCTCTTACTCAGCAGATGGGGACAGCTGCCATCACCCAATTCACTTTTGCACAGGCTGTGCACCAAACCGGGCAGGATATTCAGCTGGCGTCAGAGGACAATGAAGTGTAAATAAAGAGTACAAATAATTAAATAAAAAGGCTAATAAAAATGAATTTGTTTTTAGTGTGGTGTGTTCAGTGTTTTATACAAGATTTCAAATGTTCCATTACTTTTTAACATCCTGGCTGTAGATAAAGCAGGCTATTTAATTTATGGCATTACATTTAAAATTAACATTTAAAAACGATTGAAATTCCATTGAAATCACGTTGATCCTTAGTTCAGTTGAAATTTCAACGTTTCAATATTCCTGATAATTGAAATACCACTGAAATTCCGCTGATCTATGGACAGGATTTCAATGTTGTTTCAATATTAAAACAGGGTGCAAAATGATGTAGAATCAACATCAGAGTTCGATGTTGATTCAATGACTTAATGTTGAAAACGGAATGTTGATTTAACAGTTTCAATGACTGTTTGCTATCTGGGACACGCCTCATAATCAAAGCTCTATGGAGCAGTATCAGACTCACATTCTGCCTAGAATATGAGTATGACGAAGTCAGGCTAGTTAAACCGCATGTTCAGCAGAAATAGTGTTTCGTGGTCAGTGTGTGTGTGTGTGTGTGTGTGTGTGTGTGTGTGTGTGTGTGTGTGTGGCAGTCTGGAAGAGATTCCGAGAAGCGCGCTGTTTCTGAGCTCTTACTGTCTGATCAGCTGCTTGAGGTAAGACTCACTAACCCTTCACTCTCAGTAAGAAAACTGTATGTCTATACTTTTGTGTATCTGTGTTATTATAGTCTAAATATCGACTTTAAACTTTGTCCCACACACGCATATTTCTTCGGGGAAATCCCTCTTTCTTCCTGCAATCATCCCTGACACAGGAACATCACACGGAAAACCCGAGACTGAGCATAATTTTGAAGTTTTAATTCCTGTTGATCGTTTATGATAGTTAGAGTAGAATATCGCGTTAATAACTGAAATGCAGGGCTTTTGTTATGTTTCTCAGGAGAAAACGGGAAATATGACAGCTACGTGCTTTGTAATTGAGTTTCGTAATGGATGAAGTTTCTGTCAGACTGTTTTAAAGCCTGTAAAGAATATTGTGTTTGTCTCTGTTTTCTGTTGTCAATGCAGGCGCTGCTGTTAGAACCGGTCAAACCACCTTAAAAGCCACGAAAACCCGAGATGAGCTTTTTCACAGTTTATTTTCAGTGGATTTTACTATCCACCCTTTGGTTTGCAGGTAAGAGTCTCTGTTTTCAGTGAATTCAATGGTTCGATTTATGATCATGTTGCTCCATGAGAAAAGTTTGAACTTCAAGTTCGAGTTTGTTTCTGTCGCATTCGCTGTTGTTCAAACAACGGGAAATAATATCTATGCATTGATTAGATATTAGCTATTGCATCATTTACCATAGTTTGTGATGATGTTGAAGTTTCAGTTCTAGGCGTTAACTATGTAGAATTTTCCCCAATTCATACGTTCAGTGTCTTTTACATGCTGACCTTAAAACGCGTTCTGTGTTCTCCTCAGCTGAACTGAAATCAGCCTTTGCCCCTTTTACTTTCTGTTCTTTAACGTCTCAGAAGCAAAGTTCAGACTTCGCTAATAGTTGCTTAAGAATATAAATAAAAGAGACATTCAAAATAAGTACACATAAACACATTTGTTTTGCTTAACCAAATTAATAAAAAAAGAATAATTGTACAACAGCTTAAATAAGACAATGTTCAACAATGTGCAATGATATTATTTTACACAGTGGCGCTTAAAAATTAGAACCATGTAATTTTTTTATTAAATTATTATTTTTCATATATCTGAGAATTAGTATGGGCTGCTAGTGGTGCTTGAGATATAAAATGGTTGGGCATACACAAAATCCCTTTAATATACCATTTAATCTGCATATACCTTAAGCTACACTATGGGACAAACTCCGTAACAACACTGTATCATACGGAACATTGTTTCATGCAGAACACTGTTTCTTAGTGAACACTGTTTCATACAGAACACTGTTTCATATAGAGCAACACTGTTTCATATAGAGCAACACTGTTTCATATAGAGCAACACTGTTTCATACTGAACACTGTTTCATACAGAACACTGTTTCATATAGAGCAACAATGGTTCATATAGAGCAACACTGTTTCATATAGAGCAACACTGGTTCATATAGAGCAACACTGTTTCATATAGAGCAACACTGTTTCATACAGAACAACACTGTTTCATACAGAACAACACTGTTTCATATAGAGCAACACTGTTGCATACAGAACAACACTGTTTCATACAGAACACTGTTTCATATAGAGCAACACTGGTTCATATAGAGCAACACTATTTCATATAGAGCAACACTGGTTCATATAGAGCAACACTGTTTCATATAGAGCAACACTGTTTCATATAGAGCAACACTGTTTCATATAGAGCAACACTGTTTCATACTGAACACTGTTTCATACAGAACACTGTTTCGTATAGAGCAACAATGGTTCATATAGAGCAACACTGTTTCATATAGAGCAACACTGGTTCATATAGAGCAACACTGTTTCATATAGAGCAACACTGTTTCATACAGAACAACACTGTTTCATATAGAGCAACACTGTTGCATACAGAACACTGTTTCATATAGAGCAACACTGGTTCATATAGAGCAACACTGTTTCATATAGAGCAACACTGGTTCATATAGAGCAACACTGTTTCATATAGAGCAACACTGTTTCATATAGAGCAACACTGTTTCATATAGAGCAACACTGTTTCATATAGAGCAACACTGTTTCATACAGAACACTGTTTCATACAGAACAACACTGGTTCATATAGAGCAACACTGTTTCATATAGAGCAACACTGTTTCATACAGAACAACACTGTTTCATATAGAGCAACACTGTTGCATACAGAACACTGTTTCATATAGAGCAACACTGGTTCATATAGAGCAACACTGTTTCATATAGAGCAACACTGGTTCATTTAGAGCAACACTGTTTCATATAGAGCAACACTGTTTCATATAGAGCAACACTGGTTCATATAGAGCAACACTGTTTCATATAGAGCAACACTGGTTCATTTAGAGCAACACTGTTTCATATAGAGCAACACTGTTTCATATAGAGCAACACTGTTTCATACAGAACACTGTTTCATACAGAACAACACTGTTTCATATAGAGCAACACTGGTTCATATAGAGCAACACTGTTTCATATAGAGCAACACTGTTTCATATAAAGCAACACTGTTTCATATAGAGCAACACTGGTTCATATACAGCAACACTGTTTCATATAGAGCAACACTGTTTCATACAGAACACTGTTTCGTATAGAGCAACAATGGTTCATATAGAGCAACACTGTTTCATATAGAGCAACACTGGTTCATATAGAGCAACACTGTTTTATATAGAGCAACACTGTTTCATACAGAACAACACTGTTTCATATAGAGCAACACTGTTGCATACAGAACACTGTTTCATATAGAGCAACACTGGTTCATATAGAGCAACACTGTTTCATATAGAGCAACACTGGTTCATATAGAGCAACACTGTTTCATATAGAGCTACACTGTTTCATATAGAGCAACACTGTTTCATACAGAACACTGTTTCATACAGAACAACACTGGTTCATATAGAGCAACACTGTTTCATATAGAGCAACACTGTTTCATACAGAACAACACTGTTTCATATAGAGCAACACTGTTGCATACAGAACAACACTGTTGCATACAGAACACTGTTTCATATAGAGCAACACTGGTTCATATAGAGCAACACTGTTTCATATAGAGCAACACTGGTTCATACAGAGCAACACTGTTTCATATAGAGCAACACTGTTTCATATAGAGCAACACTGTTTCATATAGAGCAACACTGTTTCATACAGAACACTGTTTCATCCAGAACAACACTGTTTCATATAGAGCAACACTGGTTCATATAGAGCAACACTGTTTCATATAGAGCAACACTGTTTCATACAGAGCAACACTGTTTCATATAGAGCAACACTGTTTCATATAGAGCAACACTGTTTCATACAGAGCAACACTGTTTCAAATAAAGCAACACTGTTTCATATAGAGCAACACTGGTTCATATACAGCAACACTGTTTCATATAGAGCAACACTGTTTCATACAGAACACTGTTTCATACAGAACAACACTGTTTCATATAGAGCAACACTGTTTCATATAGAGCAACACTGTTTCATATAGAGCAACACTGTTTCATACAGAACAACGCTGTTTCATATAGAGCAACACTGTTGCATACAGAACACTGTTTCATATAGAGCAACACTGGTTCATATAGAGCAACACTGTTTCATATAGAGCAACACTGGTTCATATAGAGCAACACTGTTTCATATAAAGCAACACTGTTTCATATAGAGCAACACTGGTTCATATACAGCAACACTGTTTCATATAGAGCAACACTGTTTCATACAGAACACTGTTTCATACAGAACAACACTGTTTCATATAGAGCAACACTGTTTCATATAGAGCAACACTGTTTCATATAGAGCAACACTGTTTCATACAGAACAACGCTGTTTCATATAGAGCAACACTGTTGCATACAGAACACTGTTTCATATAGAGCAACACTGGTTCATATAGAGCAACACTGTTTCATATAGAGCAACACTGGTTCATATAGAGCAACACTGTTTCATATAGAGCAACACTGTTTCATATAGAGCAACACTGTTTCATACAGAACACTGTTTCATACAGAACAACACTGTTTCATATAGAGCAACACTGGTTCATATAGAGCAACACTGTTTCATATAGAACAACACTGTTTCATATAAAGCAACACTGTTTCATATAGAGCAACACTGGTTCATATAGAGCAACACTGTTTCATATAGAGCAACACTGTTTCATATAGAGCAACACTGGTTCATATAGAGCAACACTGTTTCATATAGAGCAACACTCTTTCATACAGAACACTGTTTCATACAGAACAACACTGTTTCATATAGAGCAACAGTTTCATATAGAGCGACTGTTTCATACAGAACAACACTGTTTCATACAGAGCAACACTGTTTCATACAGAACAACACTGTTTCATACAGAACAACACTGTTTCATACAGAACAACACTGTTTCATACAGAGCAACACTGTTTCATACAGAACAACACTGTTTCATACAGAGCAACACTGTTTCATACAGAACAACACTGTTTCATACAGAGCAACACTGTTTCATACAGAACAACACTGTTTCATATAGAGCAACACTGTTTCATACAGAACAACACTGTTTCATACTGAACAACACTGTTTCATTTAGAGCAACACTGTTTCATATAGAGCAACACTGTTTCATACAGAACACTGTTTCATATAGAGCAACACTGTTTCATACAGAACAACACTGTTTCATACTGAACAACACTGTTTCATACAGAACAACACTGGTTCATATAGAGCAACACTGTTTCATATAGAGCAACACTGGTTCGTATAGACCAACACTGTTTCATACAGAACACTGTTTCATATAGAGCAACAGTTTCATATAGAGCAACACTGGTTCATATAGAGCAACACTGTTTCATATAGAGCAACACTTTCATATAGAGCAACACTGTTTCATATAGAGCAACACTGTTTCATACAGAACACTGTTTCAAATAGAGCAACACTGTTTCATATAGAGCAACACTTTCATATAGAGCAACACTGTTTCATATAGAGCAACACTGTTTCATATAGAGCAACACTGTTTCATACAGAACACTGTTTCATACAGAACAATACTGTTTTATATAGAGCAACATTGTTTCATATAGAGTGACTGTTTCATACAGAACACTGTTTCATACAGAACACTGTTTCATACAGAACACTGTTTCATATAGAGCAACACTATTTCATACAGAGCAACACTGGTTCATGTAGAGCAACACTGGTTCATATAGAGCAACACTGTTTCATATAGAGCAACACTGGTTCATACAGAACACTGTTTCAAATAGAGCAACACTGTTTCATATAGAGCAACACTTTCATATAGAGCAACACTGTTTCATATAGAGCAACACTGTTTCATATAGAGCAACACTGTTTCATACAGAACACTGTTTCATACAGAACAATACTGTTTTATATAGAGCAACATTGTTTCATATAGAGTGACTGTTTCATACAGAACACTGTTTCATACAGAACACTGTTTCATACAGAACACTGTTTCATATAGAGCAACACTGTTTCATACAGAGCAACACTGGTTCATGTAGAGCAACACTGGTTCATATAGAGCAACACTGTTTCATATAGAGCAACACTGGTTCGTATAGAGCAACACTGTTTCATACAGAACACTGTTTCATAAAGAGCAACACTGTTTCATACAGAACACTGTTTCATACAGAGCAACACTGTTTCATACAGAACACTGTTTCATACAGAACACTGGTTCATATAGAGCAACACTGTTTCATACAGAGCAACACTGTTTCATACAGAACACTGTTTCATACAGAACACTGTTTCATATAGAGCAACACTGGTTCATATAGAGCAACACTGGTTCATATAGAGCAACACTGTTTCATATAGAGCAACACTGGTTCATATAGAGCAACACTGTTTCATACAGAGCAACACTGTTTCATATAGAGCATCATATAGAGCAACACTTTCATATAGAGCAACACTGTTTCATATAGAGCAACACTGTTTCATACAGAACAATGTTTCATACAGAACAACACGGTTTCATATAGAGCAACATTGTGTCATACAGAACACTGTTTCATATAGAGCAAAACTGTTTCATACAGAACACTGTTTCATACAGAACACTGTTTCATATAGAGCAACACTGTTTCATACAGAGCAATACTGTTTTATATAGAGCAACATTGTTTCATATAGAGCGACTGTTTCATACAGAACACTGTTTCATACAGAACACTGTTTCATACAGAACACTGTTTCATATAGAGCAACACTGTTTCATACAGAGCAACACTGGTTCATATAGAGCAACACTGGTTCATATAGAGCAACACTGTTTCATATAGAGCAACACTGGTTCGTATAGAGCAACACTGTTTCATACAGAACACTGTTTCATAAAGAGCAACACTGTTTCATACAGAACACTGTTTCATACAGAGCAACACTGTTTCATACAGAACACTGGTTCATATAGAGCAACACTGTTTCATACAGAGCAACACTGTTTCATACAGAACACTGTTTCATACAGAACACTGTTTCATATAGAGCAACACTGGTTCATATAGAGCAACACTGTTTCATATAGAGCAACACTGCTTCATATAGAGCAACACTGTTTCATACAGAGCAACACTGTTTCATATAGAGCAACACTGGTTCATATAGAGCAACACTGGTTCATATAGAGCAACACTTTCATATAGAGCAACACTGTTTCATATAGAGCAACACTGTTTCATACAGAACACTGTTTCATACAGAACAACACGGTTTATATAGAGCAACATTGTGTCATACAGAACACTGTTTCATATAGAGCAAAACTGTTTCATACAGAACACTGTTTCATACAGAACACTGTTTCATATAGAGCAAAACTGTTTCATACAGAACACTGTTTCATATAGAGCAACACTATTTCATACAAAACACTGTTTCATATAGAGCAACACTGTTTCATACAGAGCAACACTGTTTCATACAGAACACTGTTTCATATAGAGCAACACTGTTTCATATAGAGCAACACTGGTTCATATAGAGCAACACTGTTTCATACAGAGCAACACTGTTTCATACAGAACACTGGTTCATATAGAGCAACACTGTTTAATATAGAGCAACACTGTTTCATACAGAGCAACACTGTTTCATACAGAACAACACTGTTTCATACAGAACACTGTTTCATACAGAGCAACACTGTTTCATACAGAACACTGTTTCATACAGAGCAACACTGTTTCATACAGAACACTGTTTCATACAGAGCAACACTGTTTCATACAGAACACTGTTTCATACAGAACACTGGTTCATATAGAGCAACACTGTTTCATACAGAGCAACACTGTTTCATACAGAACACTGTTTCATACAGAACACTGTTTCATACAGAGCAACACTGTTTCATACAGAACACTGTTTCATACAGAACACTGTTTCATATAGAGCAACACTGGTTCATATAGAGCAACACTGTTTCATACAGAACACTGTTTCATACAGAGCAACACTCTTTCATATAGAGCAACACTGGTTCATATAGAGCAACACTTTCATATAAAGCAACACTGTTTCATATAGAGCAACACTGTTTCATATAGAGCAACACTGTTTCATACAGACCACTGTTTCATACAGAACAACACGGTTTCATATAGAGCAACATTGTGTCATACAGAACACTGTTTCATATAGAGCAACACTGTTTCATATAGAGCAAAACTGTTTCATACAGAACACTGTTTCATATAGAGCAACACTATTTCATACAAAACACTGTTTCATATAGAGCAACACTGTTTCATACAGAGCAACACTGTTTCATACAGAACACTGGTTCATATAGAGGAACACTGTTTCATACAGAGCAACACTGTTTCATACAGAACACTGGTTCATATAGAGCAACACTGTTTCATATAGAGCAACACTGTTTCATACAGAGCAACACTGTTTCATACAGAACAACACTGTTTCATACAGAACACTGGTTCATATAGAGCAACGCTGTTTCATACAGAACACTGTTTCATACAGAGCAACACTGTTTCATACAGAACACTGTTTCATACAGAACACTGGTTCATATAGAGCAACACTGTTTCATACAGAGCAACACTGTTTCATACAGAGCAACACTGTTTCATACAGAACAACACTGTTTCATACAGAACACTGGTTCATATAGAGCAACGCTGTTTCATACAGAACACTGTTTCATACAGAGCAACACTGTTTCATACAGAACACTGTTTCATACAGAACACTGGTTCATATAGAGCAACACTGTTTCATATAGAGCAACACTGTTTCATACAGAGCAACACTGTTTCATACAGAACAACACTGTTTCATACAGAACACTGGTTCATATAGAGCAACGCTGTTTCATACAGAACACTGTTTCATACAGAGCAACACTGTTTCATACAGAGCAACACTGTTTCATACAGAGCAACACTGTTTCATACAGAGCAACACTGTTTCATACAGAACAACACTGTTTCATACAGAACACTGGTTCATATAGAGCAACGCTGTTTCATACAGAACACTGTTTCATATAGAGCAACACTGTTTCATACAGAGCAACACTGTTTCATACAGAGCAACACTGTTTCATACAGAACACTGTTTCATACAGAACACTGTTTCATATAGAGCAACACTAGTTCATATAGAGCAACACTGTTTCATACAGAACACTGTTTCATACAGAACACTGTTTCATACAGAGCAACACTGTTTCATATAGAGCAACACTGGTTCATATGGAGCAACACTTTCATATAGAGCAACACTGTTTCATATAGAGCAACACTGTTTCATATAGAGCAACACTGTTTCATACAGAACACTGTTTCATACAGAACAACACGGTTTCATATAGAGCAACATTGTGTCATACAGAACACTGTTTCATATAGAGCAACGCTGTTTCATACAGAACACTGTTTCATACAGAGCAACACTGTTTCATACAGAGCAACACTGTTTCATACAGAGCAACACTGTTTCATACAGAACAACACTGTTTCATACAGAACACTGGTTCATATAGAGCAACGCTGTTTCATACAGAACACTGTTTCATATAGAGCAACACTGTTACATACAGAGCAACACTGTTTCATACAGAGCAACACTGTTTCATACAGAACACTGTTTCATACAGAACCCTGTTTCATATAGAGCAACACTAGTTCATATAGAGCAACACTGTTTCATACAGAACACTGTTTCATACAGAACACTGTTTCATACAGAGCAACACTGTTTCATATAGAGCAACACTGGTTCATATGGAGCAACACTTTCATATAGAGCAACACTGTTTCATATAGAGCAACACTGTTTCATACAGAACACTGTTTCATACAGAACAACACGGTTTCATATAGAGCAACATTGTGTCATACAGAACACTGTTTCATATAGAGCAAAACTGTTTCATACAGAACACTGTTTCATATAGAGCAAAACTGTTTCATACAGAACACTGTTTCATATAGAGCAACACTATTTCATACAAAACACTGTTTCATATAGAGAAACACTGTTTCATACAGAGCAACACTGTTTCATACAGAACACTGGTTCATATAGAGGAACACTGTTTCATGTAGAGCAACACTGTTTCATATAGAGCAACACTGTTTCATACAGAACACTGTTTCATATAGAGCAACACTTTCATATAGAGCAACACTGTTTCATATAGAGCAACACTGTTTCATACAGAACACTGTTTCATACAGAACACTGGTTCATATAGAGCAACACTGTTTCATATAGAGCAACACTGTTTCATACAGAGCAACACTGTTTCATACAGAACAACACTGTTTCATACAGAACACTGGTTCATATAGAGCAACGCTGTTTCATACAGAACACTGTTTCATACAGAGCAACACTGTTTCATACAGAGCAACACTGTTTCATACAGAGCAACACTGTTTCATACAGAGCAACACTGTTTCATACAGAACAACACTGTTTCATACAGAACACTGGTTCATATAGAGCAACGCTGTTTCATACAGAACACTGTTTCATATAGAGCAACACTGTTTCATACAGAGCAACACTGTTTCATACAGAGCAACACTGTTTCATACAGAACACTGTTTCATACAGAACACTGTTTCATATAGAGCAACACTAGTTCATATAGAGCAACACTGTTTCATACAGAACACTGTTTCATACAGAACACTGTTTCATACAGAGCAACACTGTTTCATATAGAGCAACACTGGTTCATATGGAGCAACACTTTCATATAGAGCAACACTGTTTCATATAGAGCAACACTGTTTCATATAGAGCAACACTGTTTCATACAGAACACTGTTTCATACAGAACAACACGGTTTCATATAGAGCAACATTGTGTCATACAGAACACTGTTTCATATAGAGCAACGCTGTTTCATACAGAACACTGTTTCATACAGAGCAACACTGTTTCATACAGAGCAACACTGTTTCATACAGAGCAACACTGTTTCATACAGAACAACACTGTTTCATACAGAACACTGGTTCATATAGAGCAACGCTGTTTCATACAGAACACTGTTTCATATAGAGCAACACTGTTACATACAGAGCAACACTGTTTCATACAGAGCAACACTGTTTCATACAGAACACTGTTTCATACAGAACCCTGTTTCATATAGAGCAACACTAGTTCATATAGAGCAACACTGTTTCATACAGAACACTGTTTCATACAGAACACTGTTTCATACAGAGCAACACTGTTTCATATAGAGCAACACTGGTTCATATGGAGCAACACTTTCATATAGAGCAACACTGTTTCATATAGAGCAACACTGTTTCATATAGAGCAACACTGTTTCATACAGAACACTGTTTCATACAGAACAACACGGTTTCATATAGAGCAACATTGTGTCATACAGAACACTGTTTCATATAGAGCAAAACTGTTTCATACAGAACACTGTTTCATATAGAGCAAAACTGTTTCATACAGAACACTGTTTCATATAGAGCAACACTATTTCATACAAAACACTGTTTCATATAGAGAAACACTGTTTCATACAGAGCAACACTGTTTCATACAGAACACTGGTTCATATAGAGGAACACTGTTTCATGTAGAGCAACACTGTTTCATATAGAGCAACACTGTTTCATACAGAACACTGTTTCATATAGAGCAACACTTTCATATAGAGCAACACTGTTTCATATAGAGCAACACTGTTTCATATAGAGCAACACGGTTTCATACAGAACAATACTGTTTCATATAGAGCAACATTGTTTCATATAGAGCAACACTGTTTCATATAGAGCAACTCTGTTTCATACAGAACACTGTTTCATATAGAGCAACATTGTTTCATACAGAGCAACACTGTTTCATACAGAACACTGTTTCATACAGAACACTGTTTCATATAGAGCAACACTGGTTCATATAGAGCAACACTGTTTCATATAGAGCAACACTGTTTCATACAGAACAACACTGTTTCATATAGAGCAACACTGTTTCATATAGAACAACACTGTTTCATACAGAGCAACACTGTTTCATACAGAACAACACTGTTTCATACAGAGCAACACTGTTTCATATAGAACAACACTGTTTCATACAGAGCAACACTGTTTCATATAGAGCAACACTGTTTCATATAGAGCAACACTGTTTCATACAGAACAACACTGTTTCATATAGAGCAACACTGTTTCATATAGAACAACACTGTTTCATACAGAGCAACACTGTTTCATACAGAACAACACTGTTTCATACAGAGCAACACTGTTTCATACAGAACAACACTGTTTCATACAGAGCAACACTGTTTCATATAGAACAACACTGTTTCATACAGAACAACACTGTTTCATACAGAACAACACTGTTTCATACAGAGCAACACTGTTTCATACTGAACAACACTGTTTCATACAGAGCAACACTGTTTCATACAGAGCAACACTGTTTCATATAGAGCAACACTGTTTCATATAGAGCAACACTGTTTCATACAGAACACTGTTTCATACAGAACACTGTTTCATACAGAACAATACTGTTTTATATAGAGCAACATTGTTTCATATAGAGCGACTGTTTCATACAGAACACTGTTTCATACAGAACACTGTTTCATATAGAGCAACACTGGTTCGTATAGACCAACACTGTTTCATACAGAACACTGTTTCATATAGAGCAACAGTTTCATATAGAGCAACACTGGTTCATATAGAGCAACACTGTTTCATATAGAGCAACACTTTCATATAGAGCAACACTGTTTCATATAGAGCAACACTGTTTCATACAGAACACTGTTTCAAATAGAGCAACACTGTTTCATATAGAGCAACACTTTCATATAGAGCAACACTGTTTCATATAGAGCAACACTGTTTCATATAGAGCAACACTGTTTCATACAGAACACTGTTTCATACAGAACAATACTGTTTTATATAGAGCAACATTGTTTCATATAGAGTGACTGTTTCATACAGAACACTGTTTCATACAGAACACTGTTTCATACAGAACACTGTTTCATATAGAGCAACACTGTTTCATACAGAGCAACACTGGTTCATGTAGAGCAACACTGGTTCATATAGAGCAACACTGTTTCATATAGAGCAACACTGGTTCGTATAGAGCAACACTGTTTCATACAGAACACTGTTTCATAAAGAGCAACACTGTTTCATACAGAACACTGTTTCATACAGAGCAACACTGTTTCATACAGAACACTGTTTCATACAGAACACTGGTTCATAAAGAGCAACACTGTTTCATACAGAGCAACACTGTTTCATACAGAACACTGTTTCATACAGAACACTGTTTCATATAGAGCAACACTGGTTCATATAGAGCAACACTGTTTCATATAGAGCAACACTGGTTCATATAGAGCAACACTGTTTCATATAGAGCATCATATAGAGCAACACTTTCATATAGAGCAACACTGTTTCATATAGAGCAACACTGGTTCGTATAGAGCAACACTGTTTCATACAGAACACTGTTTCATAAAGAGCAACACTGTTTCATACAGAACACTGTTTCATACAGAGCAACACTGTTTCATACAGAACACTGTTTCATACAGAACACTGGTTCATAAAGAGCAACACTGTTTCATACAGAGCAACACTGTTTCATACAGAACACTGTTTCATACAGAACACTGTTTCATATAGAGCAACACTGGTTCATATAGAGCAACACTGTTTCATACAGAACACTGTTTCATACAGAGCAACACTCTTTCATATAGAGCAACACTGGTTCATATAGAGCAACACTTTCATATAGAGCAACACTGTTTCATATAGAGCAACACTGTTTCATATAGAGCAACACTGTTTCATACAGACCACTGTTTCATACAGAACAACACGGTTTCATATAGAGCAACATTGTGTCATACAGAACACTGTTTCATATAGAGCAACACTGTTTCATATAGAGCAAAACTGTTTCATACAGAACACTGTTTCATATAGAGCAACACTATTTCATACAAAACACTGTTTCATATAGAGCAACACTGTTTCATACAGAGCAACACTGTTTCATACAGAACACTGGTTCATATAGAGGAACACTGTTTCATACAGAGCAACACTGTTTCATACAGAACACTGGTTCATATAGAGCAACACTGTTTCATATAGAGCAACACTGTTTCATACAGAGCAACACTGTTTCATACAGAACAACACTGTTTCATACAGAACACTGGTTCATATAGAGCAACGCTGTTTCATACAGAACACTGTTTCATACAGAGCAACACTGTTTCATACAGAACACTGTTTCATACAGAACACTGGTTCATATAGAGCAACACTGTTTCATACAGAGCAACACTGTTTCATACAGAGCAACACTGTTTCATACAGAACAACACTGTTTCATACAGAACACTGGTTCATATAGAGCAACGCTGTTTCATACAGAACACTGTTTCATACAGAGCAACACTGTTTCATACAGAACACTGTTTCATACAGAACACTGGTTCATATAGAGCAACACTGTTTCATATAGAGCAACACTGTTTCATACAGAGCAACACTGTTTCATACAGAACAACACTGTTTCATACAGAACACTGGTTCATATAGAGCAACGCTGTTTCATACAGAACACTGTTTCATACAGAGCAACACTGTTTCATACAGAGCAACACTGTTTCATACAGAGCAACACTGTTTCATACAGAGCAACACTGTTTCATACAGAACAACACTGTTTCATACAGAACACTGGTTCATATAGAGCAACGCTGTTTCATACAGAACACTGTTTCATATAGAGCAACACTGTTTCATACAGAGCAACACTGTTTCATACAGAGCAACACTGTTTCATACAGAACACTGTTTCATACAGAACACTGTTTCATATAGAGCAACACTAGTTCATATAGAGCAACACTGTTTCATACAGAACACTGTTTCATACAGAACACTGTTTCATACAGAGCAACACTGTTTCATATAGAGCAACACTGGTTCATATGGAGCAACACTTTCATATAGAGCAACACTGTTTCATATAGAGCAACACTGTTTCATATAGAGCAACACTGTTTCATACAGAACACTGTTTCATACAGAACAACACGGTTTCATATAGAGCAACATTGTGTCATACAGAACACTGTTTCATATAGAGCAACGCTGTTTCATACAGAACACTGTTTCATACAGAGCAACACTGTTTCATACAGAGCAACACTGTTTCATACAGAGCAACACTGTTTCATACAGAACAACACTGTTTCATACAGAACACTGGTTCATATAGAGCAACGCTGTTTCATACAGAACACTGTTTCATATAGAGCAACACTGTTACATACAGAGCAACACTGTTTCATACAGAGCAACACTGTTTCATACAGAACACTGTTTCATACAGAACCCTGTTTCATATAGAGCAACACTAGTTCATATAGAGCAACACTGTTTCATACAGAACACTGTTTCATACAGAACACTGTTTCATACAGAGCAACACTGTTTCATATAGAGCAACACTGGTTCATATGGAGCAACACTTTCATATAGAGCAACACTGTTTCATATAGAGCAACACTGTTTCATACAGAACACTGTTTCATACAGAACAACACGGTTTCATATAGAGCAACATTGTGTCATACAGAACACTGTTTCATATAGAGCAAAACTGTTTCATACAGAACACTGTTTCATATAGAGCAAAACTGTTTCATACAGAACACTGTTTCATATAGAGCAACACTATTTCATACAAAACACTGTTTCATATAGAGAAACACTGTTTCATACAGAGCAACACTGTTTCATACAGAACACTGGTTCATATAGAGGAACACTGTTTCATGTAGAGCAACACTGTTTCATATAGAGCAACACTGTTTCATACAGAACACTGTTTCATATAGAGCAACACTTTCATATAGAGCAACACTGTTTCATATAGAGCAACACTGTTTCATATAGAGCAACACGGTTTCATACAGAACAATACTGTTTCATATAGAGCAACATTGTTTCATATAGAGCAACACTGTTTCATATAGAGCAACTCTGTTTCATACAGAACACTGTTTCATATAGAGCAACATTGTTTCATACAGAGCAACACTGTTTCATACAGAACACTGTTTCATACAGAACACTGTTTCATATAGAGCAACACTGGTTCATATAGAGCAACACTGTTTCATATAGAGCAACACTGTTTCATACAGAACAACACTGTTTCATATAGAGCAACACTGTTTCATATAGAACAACACTGTTTCATACAGAGCAACACTGTTTCATACAGAACAACACTGTTTCATACAGAGCAACACTGTTTCATATAGAACAACACTGTTTCATACAGAGCAACACTGTTTCATATAGAGCAACACTGTTTCATATAGAGCAACACTGTTTCATACAGAACAACACTGTTTCATATAGAGCAACACTGTTTCATATAGAACAACACTGTTTCATACAGAGCAACACTGTTTCATACAGAACAACACTGTTTCATACAGAGCAACACTGTTTCATACAGAACAACACTGTTTCATACAGAGCAACACTGTTTCATATAGAACAACACTGTTTCATACAGAACAACACTGTTTCATACAGAACAACACTGTTTCATACAGAGCAACACTGTTTCATACTGAACAACACTGTTTCATACAGAGCAACACTGTTTCATACAGAGCAACACTGTTTCATATAGAGCAACACTGTTTCATATAGAGCAACACTGTTTCATACAGAACACTGTTTCATACAGAACACTGTTTCATACAGAACAATACTGTTTTATATAGAGCAACATTGTTTCATATAGAGCGACTGTTTCATACAGAACACTGTTTCATACAGAACACTGTTTCATATAGAGCAACACTGGTTCGTATAGACCAACACTGTTTCATACAGAACACTGTTTCATATAGAGCAACAGTTTCATATAGAGCAACACTGGTTCATATAGAGCAACACTGTTTCATATAGAGCAACACTTTCATATAGAGCAACACTGTTTCATATAGAGCAACACTGTTTCATACAGAACACTGTTTCAAATAGAGCAACACTGTTTCATATAGAGCAACACTTTCATATAGAGCAACACTGTTTCATATAGAGCAACACTGTTTCATATAGAGCAACACTGTTTCATACAGAACACTGTTTCATACAGAACAATACTGTTTTATATAGAGCAACATTGTTTCATATAGAGTGACTGTTTCATACAGAACACTGTTTCATACAGAACACTGTTTCATACAGAACACTGTTTCATATAGAGCAACACTGTTTCATACAGAGCAACACTGGTTCATGTAGAGCAACACTGGTTCATATAGAGCAACACTGTTTCATATAGAGCAACACTGGTTCGTATAGAGCAACACTGTTTCATACAGAACACTGTTTCATAAAGAGCAACACTGTTTCATACAGAACACTGTTTCATACAGAGCAACACTGTTTCATACAGAACACTGTTTCATACAGAACACTGGTTCATAAAGAGCAACACTGTTTCATACAGAGCAACACTGTTTCATACAGAACACTGTTTCATACAGAACACTGTTTCATATAGAGCAACACTGGTTCATATAGAGCAACACTGTTTCATATAGAGCAACACTGGTTCATATAGAGCAACACTGTTTCATATAGAGCATCATATAGAGCAACACTTTCATATAGAGCAACACTGTTTCATATAGAGCAACACTGGTTCGTATAGAGCAACACTGTTTCATACAGAACACTGTTTCATAAAGAGCAACACTGTTTCATACAGAACACTGTTTCATACAGAGCAACACTGTTTCATACAGAACACTGTTTCATACAGAACACTGGTTCATAAAGAGCAACACTGTTTCATACAGAGCAACACTGTTTCATACAGAACACTGTTTCATACAGAACACTGTTTCATATAGAGCAACACTGGTTCATATAGAGCAACACTGTTTCATATAGAGCAACACTGGTTCATACAGAGCAACACTGTTTCATATAGAGCATCATATAGAGCAACACTTTCATATAGAGCAACACTGTTTCATATAGAGCAACACTGTTTCATACAGAACAATGTTTCATACAGAACAACACGGTTTCATATAGAGCAACATTGTGTCATACAGAACACTGTTTCATATAGAGCAAAACTGTTTCATACAGAACACTGTTTCATACAGAACACTGTTTCATATAGAGCAACACTGTTTCATACAGAGCAATACTGTTTTATATAGAGCAACATTGTTTCATATAGAGCGACTGTTTCATACAGAACACTGTTTCATACAGAACACTGTTTCATATAGAGCAACACTGTTTCATACAGAGCAACACTGGTTCATATAGAGCAACACTGGTTCATATAGAGCAACACTGTTTCATATAGAGCAACACTGGTTCGTATAGAGCAACACTGTTTCATACAGAACACTGTTTCATAAAGAGCAACACTGTTTCATACAGAACACTGTTTCATACAGAGCAACACTGTTTCATACAGAACACTGGTTCATATAGAACAACACTGTTTCATACAGAGCAACACTGTTTCATACAGAACACTGTTTCATACAGAACACTGTTTCATATAGAGCAACACTGGTTCATATAGAGCAACACTGTTTCATATAGTGCAACACTGCTTCATATAGAGCAACACTGTTTCATACAGAGCAACACTGTTTCATATAGAGCAACACTGGTTCATATAGAGCAACACTGGTTCATATAGAGCAACACTTTCATATAGAGCAACACTGTTTCATATAGAGCAACACTGTTTCATACAGAACACTGTTTCATACAGAACAACACGGTTTCATATAGAGCAACATTGTGTCATACAGAACAACACTGTTTCATACAGAACACTGGTTCATATAGAGCAACGCTGTTTCATACAGAACACTGTTTCATACAGAGCAACACTGTTTCATACAGAACACTGTTTCATACAGAGCAACACTGTTTCATACAGAACACTGTTTCATACAGAACACTGGTTCATAAAGAGCAACACTGTTTCATACAGAGCAACACTGTTTCATACAGAACACTGTTTCATACAGAACACTGTTTCATATAGAGCAACACTGGTTCATATAGAGCAACACTGTTTCATATAGAGCAACACTGGTTCATATAGAGCAACACTGTTTCATATAGAGCATCATATAGAGCAACACTTTCATATAGAGCAACACTGTTTCATATAGAGCAACACTGGTTCGTATAGAGCAACACTGTTTCATACAGAACACTGTTTCATAAAGAGCAACACTGTTTCATACAGAACACTGTTTCATACAGAGCAACACTGTTTCATACAGAACACTGTTTCATACAGAACACTGGTTCATAAAGAGCAACACTGTTTCATACAGAGCAACACTGTTTCATACAGAACACTGTTTCATACAGAACACTGTTTCATATAGAGCAACACTGGTTCATATAGAGCAACACTGTTTCATATAGAGCAACACTGGTTCATACAGAGCAACACTGTTTCATATAGAGCATCATATAGAGCAACACTTTCATATAGAGCAACACTGTTTCATATAGAGCAACACTGTTTCATACAGAACAATGTTTCATACAGAACAACACGGTTTCATATAGAGCAACATTGTGTCATACAGAACACTGTTTCATATAGAGCAAAACTGTTTCATACAGAACACTGTTTCATACAGAACACTGTTTCATATAGAGCAACACTGTTTCATACAGAGCAATACTGTTTTATATAGAGCAACATTGTTTCATATAGAGCGACTGTTTCATACAGAACACTGTTTCATACAGAACACTGTTTCATACAGAACACTGTTTCATATAGAGCAACACTGTTTCATACAGAGCAACACTGGTTCATATAGAGCAACACTGGTTCATATAGAGCAACACTGTTTCATATAGAGCAACACTGGTTCGTATAGAGCAACACTGTTTCATACAGAACACTGTTTCATAAAGAGCAACACTGTTTCATACAGAACACTGTTTCATACAGAGCAACACTGTTTCATACAGAACACTGGTTCACATAGAGCAACACTGTTTCATACAGAGCAACACTGTTTCATACAGAACACTGTTTCATACAGAACACTGTTTCATATAGAGCAACACTGGTTCATATAGAGCAACACTGTTTCATATAGTGCAACACTGCTTCATATAGAGCAACACTGTTTCATACAGAGCAACACTGTTTCATATAGAGCAACACTGGTTCATATAGAGCAACACTGGTTCATATAGAGCAACACTTTCATATAGAGCAACACTGTTTCATATAGAGCAACACTGTTTCATACAGAACACTGTTTCATACAGAACAACACGGTTTCATATAGAGCAACATTGTGTCATACAGAACAACACTGTTTCATACAGAACACTGGTTCATATAGAGCAACGCTGTTTCATACAGAACACTGTTTCATACAGAGCAACACTGTTTCATACAGAACACTGTTTCATACAGAACACTGGTTCATATAGAGCAACACTGTTTCATACAGAACAACACTGTTTCATACAGAACACTGGTTCATATAGAGCAACGCTGTTTCATACAGAACACTGTTTCATACAGAGCAACACTGTTTCATACAGAACACTGTTTCATACAAAACACTGGTTCATATAGAGCAACACTGTTTCATACAGAGCAACACTGTTTCATACAGAGCAACACTGTTTCATACAGAACAACACTGTTTCATACAGAACACTGGTTCATATAGAGCAACGCTGTTTCATACAGAACACTGTTTCATACAGAGCAACACTGTTTCATACAGAACACTGTTTCATACAGAACACTGGTTCATATAGAGCAACACTGTTTCATATAGAGCAACACTGTTTCATACAGAGCAACACTGTTTCATACAGAACAACACTGTTTCATACAGAACACTGGTTCATATAGAGCAACGCTGTTTCATACAGAACACTGTTTCATACAGAGCAACACTGTTTCATACAGAGCAACACTGTTTCATACAGAGCAACACTGTTTCATACAGAACAACACTGTTTCATACAGAACACTGGTTCATATAGAGCAACGCTGTTTCATACAGAACACTGTTTCATATAGAGCAACACTGTTTCATACAGAGCAACACTGTTTCATACAGAGCAACACTGTTTCATACAGAACACTGTTTCATACAGAACACTGTTTCATATAGAGCAACACTAGTTCATATAGAGCAACACTGTTTCATACAGAACACTGTTTCATACAGAACACTGTTTCATACAGAGCAACACTGTTTCATATAGAGCAACACTGGTTCATATGGAGCAACACTTTCATATAGAGCAACACTGTTTCATATAGAGCAACACTGTTTCATATAGAGCAACACTGTTTCATACAGAACACTGTTTCATACAGAACAACACGGTTTCATATAGAGCAACATTGTGTCATACAGAACACTGTTTCATATAGAGCAACGCTGTTTCATACAGAACACTGTTTCATACAGAGCAACACTGTTTCATACAGAGCAACACTGTTTCATACAGAGCAACACTGTTTCATACAGAACAACACTGTTTCATACAGAGCAACACTGTTTCATATAGAGCAACGCTGTTTCATACAGAACACTGTTTCATATAGAGCAACACTGTTACATACAGAGCAACACTGTTTCATACAGAGCAACACTGTTTCATACAGAACACTGTTTCATACAGAACCCTGTTTCATATAGAGCAACACTAGTTCATATAGAGCAACACTGTTTCATACAGAACACTGTTTCATACAGAACACTGTTTCATACAGAGCAACACTGTTTCATATAGAGCAACACTGGTTCATATGGAGCAACACTTTCATATAGAGCAACACTGTTTCATATAGAGCAACACTGTTTCATATAGAGCAACACTGTTTCATACAGAACACTGTTTCATACAGAACAACACGGTTTCATATAGAGCAACATTGTGTCATACAGAACACTGTTTCATATAGAGCAAAACTGTTTCATACAGAACACTGTTTCATATAGAGCAAAACTGTTTCATACAGAACACTGTTTCATATAGAGCAACACTATTTCATACAAAACACTGTTTCATATAGAGAAACACTGTTTCATACAGAGCAACACTGTTTCATACAGAACACTGGTTCATATAGAGGAACACTGTTTCATGTAGAGCAACACTGTTTCATATAGAGCAACACTGTTTCATACAGAACACTGTTTCATATAGAGCAACACTTTCATATAGAGCAACACTGTTTCATATAGAGCAACACTGTTTCATATAGAGCAACACGGTTTCATACAGAACAATACTGTTTCATATAGAGCAACATTGTTTCATATAGAGCAACACTGTTTCATATAGAGCAACTCTGTTTCATACAGAACACTGTTTCATACAGAACACTGTTTCATATAGAGCAACATTGTTTCATACAGAGCAACACTGTTTCATACAGAACACTGTTTCATACAGAACACTGTTTCATATAGAGCAGGGGTTTTCAAATTGGGTGAATGTGAGCCTCCCCTTTTAGTAGGTAAGGACAGCCGAGCCCCCCCTTCCCCAAAATCCTGTCCGTCCTGCCCTAACCCACACGTCTCTGCAGTAAATGACTTCATCATCTTTTGTGTGTTCATGACAATGATGAGTTTCAATAACAACTGATAAAATGTAAATATTATTATATTTCCACAACTTTCTTAAAAGTGCATTCATAAATGATTATTTGCAACAGAAAATAATTTCCAACTTCATGCAGGCCTAATTGAGGCTACTTTTAAAATCACTGAACATCAGTAGGCCTAACCACAAGTCAACAAAACATGCGTAACATGTGCAATCGGTGCCAAAGCTACCGCCGATAACACCTGACGGCTGAAATCGGCACGGTGTATCTGGGCTTTAAGCTCACATTTGAGGGAGATGCACATCATCTTGAACAAAATCAGCAGTGGTGGAAAGTGTACTGAAAAAAACATACTCAAGTAAAAGTACCATTACATTCCAAAAAATGTAGTGTGAGTAAAAAGTACTTCCAAAAAACTACTTGAGTAAGAGTAAAAAAGTAGCTTATTTAAAAGTACTCATGAGTAGTGAGTAGTGAGTACTGAGCTGTGGATTCTACCCCCTTATAATAAACACTGTGCACTACTATTAATAAATTAAAAAAATTGCACTTACTGTAATTCACATTATATTTTGTTCTTTGTCAGAAAGATTGAAGAATATCTATCATCCATCTTTTTAAAATGCATCAAATCAGTACACATCACCATTTAAATCATATTACAGTATTAAAAAAACGATTCAAAATTAGGCGAAAGGCCACTGAGCCTGAGCATGCTATTGTTGCACATAAAATATCAATATTCATAACTGTGCAAAGAATTAAAAAACCTTTAGAAACTCATATGATAGTTCAGCATCACACACCATGAGATGGGTTAAATAGAGAGATTAAAAAATACCCAATTTCTCTCTAAAATGGTACCAATTTTAGTGTTTTGATAAATGAGAATCACTAATATTATATAATAGGCTAATATTATCAGTTTACCTCAGCTAATGCACTGAAAAAGGCTAAGATATGAGCTAACACTAATTCCATGCTATTAAATATGTTACAATTTAAATGTAAATGCACATTGTTCCATAAGGGTGGCATCATTCCCTTACATTTTACACGGCTACATTTACTCACATTGTAATGCTGATAATATAATTTGTAAGGAAAATTGTGCATTAAATAGGGAAGTTATAACCGGGAAACTTTTACAAAAAAAGAAACAAAGAAACACACACACACACACACACACACACAAATGCATGTCTCTTTGTAATATCTGCGAAGCTGTTTTATCAGCAGCATCCACACACAAAAAAACAGTTGAACATGAAAAACGTTTTTGCGCAAGTGCACTTGCCAAATGAAGACGGATTGTATGAAATGGATCAATTAAAAAAACGAGCTATTGTTTATTAACGAGCTGTAGTCACGCACTGACAGAAATGCAGTTCAAGTTAACGCCAAGTTAAGGTGCACTGATACTGAATCTGGTGGCATTGCGAGCGCGAGACGCGGCAGTGCACAGATCATGACGCGCGTCTCTCTGTAATGAGATTGTGAAGTAAATGGGAGCGGGAATTCACCGCATTATTAACTCGTCACGCAATACTACGTGGGAACGGATTGCGAAAGCGTGGGCACGGTTTATGAATTTGTGGGTAGAGATTTCAAAAACTGAAGGCACGGTTAACAAGTCTGAGAGCGTGGATTAGGAAGTCGTGGGTACGGTTTAATAATCCGTGGGCACGATTTGTTAAACCGAGGGAACAGTTTGAGAATTCGTGAGTACTATTTATAAACTGAGCGGATGGTTGCAAAACCGTCGCCACGGATTGTTTTTTTACTCACACAGGTGACTTCCTGGGCTCCGTATTCTCCCTTAATGCTGACTTCTGTTGACTTGGGACAATGAAACGACGCATTTTAAAGCTAATACTCGCACACACAATTACAGTTATTTTTTCTTCTCGTGTCGCGCCTCCCCTGTGGCTCTTTGGCGCCCCCCAAGGGAGGCGCGCCTCACCTATTGAAAACCGCTGATATAGAGCAACACTGGTTCATATAGAGCAACACTGTTTCATATAGAGCAACACTGTTTCATACAGAACAACACTGTTTCATATAGAGCAACACTGTTTCATATAGAACAACACTGTTTCATACAGAGCAACACTGTTTCATACAGAACAACACTGTTTCATACAGAGCAACACTGTTTCATATAGAACAACACTGTTTCATACAGAGCAACACTGTTTCATATAGAGCAACACTGTTTCATATAGAGCAACACTGTTTCATACAGAACAACACTGTTTCATATAGAGCAACACTGTTTCATATAGAACAACACTGTTTCATACAGAGCAACACTGTTTCATACAGAACAACACTGTTTCATACAGAGCAACACTGTTTCATACAGAACAACACTGTTTCATACAGAGCAACACTGTTTCATATAGAACAACACTGTTTCATACAGAACAACACTGTTTCATACAGAACAACACTGTTTCATACAGAGCAACACTGTTTCATACTGAACAACACTGTTTCATATAGAGCAACACTGTTTCATATAGAACAACACTGTTTCATACAGAACAACACTGTTTCATACTGAACAACACTGTTTCATATAGAGCAACACTGTTTCATACAGAACAACACTGTTTCATACAGAGCAACACTGTTTATACAGAGCAACACTGTTTCATATAGAGCAACACTGTTTCATATAGAGCAACATTGTTTCATATAGAGCAACACTGTTTCATACAGAACACTGTTTCATATAGAGCAACACTGTTTCATATAGAGTGACACTGTTTCATATAGAGCAACACTGTTTCATACTGAACAACACTGTTTCATATAGAGCAACACTGTTTCATATAGAACAACACTGTTTCATACAGAACAACACTGTTTCATACTGAACAACACTGTTTCATATAGAGCAACACTGTTTCATACAGAACAACACTGTTTCATACAGAGCAACACTGTTTCATACAGAGCAACACTGTTTCATATAGAGCAACACTGTTTCATATAGAGCAACATTGTTTCATATAGAGCAACACTGTTTCATACAGAACACTGTTTCATATAGAGCAACACTGTTTCATATAGAGTGACACTGTTTCATATAGAGCAACATTGTTTCATACAGAACACTGTTTCATACAGAACAATACTGTTTCTTATAGAGCAACATTGTTTCATATAGAGCGACTGTTTCATACAGAACACTGTTTTATACAGAACACTGTTTCATATAGAGCAACACTATTTCATATAGAGCAACACTGTTTCATACAGAACACTGTTTCATATAGAGCAACACTGTTTCATACAGAACAACACTGTTTCATACAGAACACTGTTTTATACAGAACACTGTTTCATATAGAGCAACACTATTTCATATAGAGCAACACTGTTTCATACAGAACACTGTTTCATATAGAACAACACTGTTTCATATAGAGCAACACTGTTTCATACAGAGCAACACTGTTTCATATAGAGCAACACTGTTTCATATAGAGCAACACTGTTTCATACAGAGCAACAGTGTTTCATACAGAACACTGTTTCATATAGAGCAACACTGTTTCATACAGAGCAACACTGTTTCATACAGAACACTGTTTCATATAGAGCAACAATGTTTCATATAGAGCAACGCTGTTTCATATAGAGCAACACTGTTTCATACAGAACACTGTTTCATATAGAGCAACACTGTTTCATATAGAGCGACACTATTTCATATAGAGCAACACTATTTCATATAGAGCAACACTGTTTCATATAGAGCAACACTGTTTCATATAGAGCAACACTGTTTCATATAGAACAACACTGTTTCATACAGAACAACACTGTTTCATACAGAGCAACACTGTTTCATATAGAACAACACTGTTTCATACAGAACAACACTGTTTCATACAGAGCAACACTGTTTCATACAGAACAACACTGTTTCATATAGAGCAACACTGTTTCATACAGAACAACACTGTTTCATACTGAACAACACTGTTTCATACAGAGCAACACTGTTTCATACAGAGCAACACTGTTTCATATAGAGCAACACTGTTTCATATAGAGCAACACTGTTTCATACAGAACACTGTTTCATACAGAACACTGTTTCATACAGAACAATACTGTTTTATATAGAGCAACATTGTTTCATATAGAGCGACTGTTTCATACAGAACACTGTTTCATACAGAACACTGTTTCATACAGAACACTGTTTCATATAGAGCAACACTGGTTCGTATAGACCAACACTGTTTCATACAGAACACTGTTTCATATAGAGCAACAGTTTCATATAGAGCAACACTGGTTCATATAGAGCAACACTGTTTCATATAGAGCAACACTTTCATATAGAGCAACACTGTTTCATATAGAGCAACACTGTTTCATACAGAACACTGTTTCAAATAGAGCAACACTGTTTCATATAGAGCAACACTTTCATATAGAGCAACACTGTTTCATATAGAGCAACACTGTTTCATATAGAGCAACACTGTTTCATACAGAACACTGTTTCATACAGAACAATACTGTTTTATATAGAGCAACATTGTTTCATATAGAGTGACTGTTTCATACAGAACACTGTTTCATACAGAACACTGTTTCATACAGAACACTGTTTCATATAGAGCAACACTGTTTCATACAGAGCAACACTGGTTCATGTAGAGCAACACTGGTTCATATAGAGCAACACTGTTTCATATAGAGCAACACTGGTTCGTATAGAGCAACACTGTTTCATACAGAACACTGTTTCATAAAGAGCAACACTGTTTCATACAGAACACTGTTTCATACAGAGCAACACTGTTTCATACAGAACACTGTTTCATACAGAACACTGGTTCATAAAGAGCAACACTGTTTCATACAGAGCAACACTGTTTCATACAGAACACTGTTTCATACAGAACACTGTTTCATATAGAGCAACACTGGTTCATATAGAGCAACACTGTTTCATATAGAGCAACACTGGTTCATATAGAGCAACACTGTTTCATATAGAGCATCATATAGAGCAACACTTTCATATAGAGCAACACTGTTTCATATAGAGCAACACTGGTTCGTATAGAGCAACACTGTTTCATACAGAACACTGTTTCATAAAGAGCAACACTGTTTCATACAGAACACTGTTTCATACAGAGCAACACTGTTTCATACAGAACACTGTTTCATACAGAACACTGGTTCATAAAGAGCAACACTGTTTCATACAGAGCAACACTGTTTCATACAGAACACTGTTTCATACAGAACACTGTTTCATATAGAGCAACACTGGTTCATATAGAGCAACACTGTTTCATATAGAGCAACACTGGTTCATACAGAGCAACACTGTTTCATATAGAGCATCATATAGAGCAACACTTTCATATAGAGCAACACTGTTTCATATAGAGCAACACTGTTTCATACAGAACAATGTTTCATACAGAACAACACGGTTTCATATAGAGCAACATTGTGTCATACAGAACACTGTTTCATATAGAGCAAAACTGTTTCATACAGAACACTGTTTCATACAGAACACTGTTTCATATAGAGCAACACTGTTTCATACAGAGCAATACTGTTTTATATAGAGCAACATTGTTTCATATAGAGCGACTGTTTCATACAGAACACTGTTTCATACAGAACACTGTTTCATACAGAACACTGTTTCATATAGAGCAACACTGTTTCATACAGAGCAACACTGGTTCATATAGAGCAACACTGGTTCATATAGAGCAACACTGTTTCATATAGAGCAACACTGGTTCGTATAGAGCAACACTGTTTCATACAGAACACTGTTTCATAAAGAGCAACACTGTTTCATACAGAACACTGTTTCATACAGAGCAACACTGTTTCATACAGAACACTGGTTCATATAGAGCAACACTGTTTCATACAGAGCAACACTGTTTCATACAGAACACTGTTTCATACAGAACACTGTTTCATATAGAGCAACACTGTTTCATACAGAACACTGGTTCATATAGAGCAACACTGTTTCATACAGAGCAACACTGTTTCATACAGAACACTGTTTCATACAGAACACTGTTTCATATAGAGCAACACTGGTTCATATAGAGCAACACTGTTTCATATAGTGCAACACTGCTTCATATAGAGCAACACTGTTTCATACAGAGCAACACTGTTTCATATAGAGCAACACTGGTTCATATAGAGCAACACTGGTTCATATAGAGCAACACTTTCATATAGAGCAACACTGTTTCATATAGAGCAACACTGTTTCATACAGAACACTGTTTCATACAGAACAACACGGTTTCATATAGAGCAACATTGTGTCATACAGAACAACACTGTTTCATACAGAACACTGGTTCATATAGAGCAACGCTGTTTCATACAGAACACTGTTTCATACAGAGCAACACTGTTTCATACAGAACACTGTTTCATACAGAACACTGGTTCATATAGAGCAACACTGTTTCATACAGAACAACACTGTTTCATACAGAACACTGGTTCATATAGAGCAACGCTGTTTCATACAGAACACTGTTTCATACAGAGCAACACTGTTTCATACAGAACACTGTTTCATACAGAACACTGGTTCATATAGAGCAACACTGTTTCATACAGAGCAACACTGTTTCATACAGAACACTGTTTCATACAGAACACTGTTTCATACAGAACACTGTTTCATATAGAGCAACACTGGTTCATATAGAGCAACACTGTTTCATACAGAACACTGTTTCATACAGAACACTGTTTCATACAGAACACTGTTTCATACAGAGCAACACTGTTTCATATAGAGCAACACTGGTTCATATAGAGCAACACTTTCATATAGAGCAACACTGTTTCATATAGAGCAACACTGGTTCATATAGAGCAACACTGTTTCATACAGAACACTGTTTCATACAGAACAACACGGTTTCATATAGAGCAACATTGTGTCATACAGAACACTGTTTCATATAGAGCAAAACTGTTTCATACAGAACACTGTTTCATATAGAGCAAAACTGTTTCATACAGAACACTGTTTCATATAGAGCAACACTATTTCATACAAAACACTGTTTCATATAGAGAAACACTGTTTCATACAGAGCAACACTGTTTCATACAGAACACTGGTTCATATAGAGGAACACTGTTTCATGTAGAGCAACACTGTTTCATATAGAGCAACACTGTTTCATACAGAACACTGTTTCATATAGAGCAACACTTTCATATAGAGCAACACTGTTTCATATAGAGCAACACGGTTTCATACAGAACAATACTGTTTCATATAGAGCAACATTGTTTCATATAGAACGACTGTTTCATACAGAACACTGTTTCATACAGAACACTGTTTCATACAGAACACTGTTTCATATAGAGCAACATTGTTTCATACAGAGCAACACTGTTTCATACAGAACACTGTTTCATACAGAACACTGTTTCATATAGAGCAACACTGGTTCATATAGAGCAACACTGTTTCATATAGAGCAACACTGTTTCATACAGAACAACACTGTTTCATATAGAGCAACACTGTTTCATATAGAACAACACTGTTTCATACAGAACAACACTGTTTCATACAGAACAACACTGTTTCATACAGAGCAACACTGTTTCATACAGAACAACACTGTTTCATATAGAGCAACACTGTTTCATATAGAACAACACTGTTTCATACAGAACAACACTGTTTCATACTGAACAACACTGTTTCATATAGAGCAACACTGTTTCATACAGAACAACACTGTTTCATACAGAGCAACACTGTTTCATACAGAGCAACACTGTTTCATATAGAGCAACACTGTTTCATATAGAGCAACACTGTTTCATACAGAACACTGTTTCATATAGAGCAACACTGTTTCATATAGAGTGACACTGTTTCATATAGAGCAACATTGTTTCATACAGAACACTGTTTCATACAGAACAATACTGTTTCTTATAGAGCAACATTGTTTCATATAGAGCGACTGTTTCATACAGAACACTGTTTTATACAGAACACTGTTTCATATAGAGCAACACTATTTCATATAGAGCAACACTGTTTCATACAGAACACTGTTTCATATAGAACAACACTGTTTCATATAGAGCAACACTGTTTCATACAGAACAACACTGTTTCATACAGAACACTGTTTTATACAGAACACTGTTTCATATAGAGCAACACTATTTCATATAGAGCAACACTGTTTCATACAGAACACTGTTTCATATAGAACAACACTGTTTCATATAGAGCAACACTGTTTCATACAGAACAACACTGTTTCATACAGAGCAACACTGTTTCATATAGAGCAACACTGTTTCATATAGAGCAACACTGTTTCATACAGAGCAACACTGTTTCATACAGAACACTGTTTCATATAGAGCAACACTGTTTCATACAGAACACTGTTTCATATAGAGCAACAATGTTTCATATAGAGCAACGCTGTTTCATATAGAGCAACACTGTTTCATACAGAACACTGTTTCATATAGAGCAACACTGTTTCATATAGAGCGACACTATTTCATATAGAGCAACACTATTTCATATAGAGCAACACTGTTTCATACAGAACACTGTTTCATATAGAGCAACACTGTTTCATACAGAGCAACACTGGTTCATATAGAGCAACACTGTTTCATATAGAGCAACACTGTTTCATACAGAACACTGTTTCATTTAGAGCAACACTGTTTCATATAGAGCAACACTGGTTCATATAGAGCAACACTGTTTCATATAGAGCAACACTTTTATATAGAGCAACATTGTTTCATATAGAGCAACACTGTTTCATACAGAACACTGTTTCATATAGAGCAACACTGTTTCATATAGAGCAACACTGGTTCATATAGAGCAACACTGTTTCATATAGAGCAACACTTTCATATAGAGCAACACTGTTTCATATAGAGCAACACTGTTTCATACAGAACACTGTTTCATATAGAGCAACACTCTTTCATATAGAGCAACACTGTTTCATATAGAGCAACACTGTTTCACATAGAGCAACACTCTTTCATATAGAGCAACACTGTTTCATATAGAGCAACACTGTTTCATACAGAACAATACTGTTTCATATAGAGCAACATTGTTTCATATAGAGCAACACTGTTTCATACAGAACACTGTTTCATATAGAGCAACACTGTTTCATACAGAACACTGTTTCATATAGAGCAACACTGTTTCATACAGAACAACACTGTTTCATATAGAGCAACACTGGTTCATATAGAGCAACACTGGTTCATATAGAGCAACACTTTCATATAGAGCAACACTGTTTCATATAGAGCAACACTGTTTCATACAGAACACTGTTTCATACAGAACAACACGGTTTCATATAGAGCAACATTGTGTCATACAGAACAACACTGTTTCATACAGAACACTGGTTCATATAGAGCAACGCTGTTTCATACAGAACACTGTTTCATACAGAGCAACACTGTTTCATACAGAACACTGTTTCATACAGAACACTGGTTCATATAGAGCAACACTGTTTCATACAGAACAACACTGTTTCATACAGAACACTGGTTCATATAGAGCAACGCTGTTTCATACAGAACACTGTTTCATACAGAGCAACACTGTTTCATACAGAACACTGTTTCATACAGAACACTGGTTCATATAGAGCAACACTGTTTCATACAGAGCAACACTGTTTCATACAGAACACTGTTTCATACAGAACACTGTTTCATACAGAACACTATTTCATATAGAGCAACACTGGTTCATATAGAGCAACACTGTTTCATACAGAACACTGTTTCATACAGAACACTGTTTCATACAGAGCAACACTGTTTCATATAGAGCAACACTGGTTCATATAGAGCAACACTTTCATATAGAGCAACACTGTTTCATATAGAGCAACACTGGTTCATATAGAGCAACACTGTTTCATACAGAACACTGTTTCATACAGAACAACACGGTTTCATATAGAGCAACATTGTGTCATACAGAACACTGTTTCATATAGAGCAAAACTGTTTCATACAGAACACTGTTTCATATAGAGCAAAACTGTTTCATACAGAACACTGTTTCATATAGAGCAACACTATTTCATACAAAACACTGTTTCATATAGAGAAACACTGTTTCATACAGAGCAACACTGTTTCATACAGAACACTGGTTCATATAGAGGAACACTGTTTCATGTAGAGCAACACTGTTTCATATAGAGCAACACTGTTTCATACAGAACACTGTTTCATATAGAGCAACACTTTCATATAGAGCAACACTGTTTCATATAGAGCAACACTGTTTCATATAGAGCAACACGGTTTCATACAGAACAATACTGTTTCATATAGAGCAACATTGTTTCATATAGAACGACTGTTTCATACAGAACACTGTTTCATATAGAGCAACTCTGTTTCATACAGAACACTGTTTCATACAGAACACTGTTTCATATAGAGCAACATTGTTTCATACAGAGCAACACTGTTTCATACAGAACACTGTTTCATACAGAACACTGTTTCATATAGAGCAACACTGGTTCATATAGAGCAACACTGTTTCATATAGAGCAACACTGTTTCATACAGAACAACACTGTTTCATATAGAGCAACACTGTTTCATATAGAACAACACTGTTTCATACAGAACAACACTGTTTCATACAGAACAACACTGTTTCATACAGAGCAACACTGTTTCATACAGAACAACACTGTTTCATATAGAGCAACACTGTTTCATATAGAACAACACTGTTTCATACAGAACAACACTGTTTCATACTGAACAACACTGTTTCATATAGAGCAACACTGTTTCATACAGAACAACACTGTTTCATACAGAGCAACACTGTTTCATACAGAGCAACACTGTTTCATATAGAGCAACACTGTTTCATATAGAGCAACACTGTTTCATACAGAACACTGTTTCATATAGAGCAACACTGTTTCATATAGAGTGACACTGTTTCATATAGAGCAACATTGATTCATACAGAACACTGTTTCATACAGAACAATACTGTTTCTTATAGAGCAACATTGTTTCATATAGAGCGACTGTTTCATACAGAACACTGTTTTATACAGAACACTGTTTCATATAGAGCAACACTATTTCATATAGAGCAACACTGTTTCATACAGAACACTGTTTCATATAGAACAACACTGTTTCATATAGAGCAACACTGTTTCATACAGAACAACACTGTTTCATACAGAACACTGTTTTATACAGAACACTGTTTCATATAGAGCAACACTATTTCATATAGAGCAACACTGTTTCATACAGAACACTGTTTCATATAGAACAACACTGTTTCATATAGAGCAACACTGTTTCATACAGAACAACACTGTTTCATACAGAGCAACACTGTTTCATATAGAGCAACACTGTTTCATATAGAGCAACACTGTTTCATACAGAGCAACACTGTTTCATACAGAACACTGTTTCATATAGAGCAACACTGTTTCATACAGAGCAACACTGTTTCATACAGAACACTGTTTCATATAGAGCAACAATGTTTCATATAGAGCAACGCTGTTTCATATAGAGCAACACTGTTTCATATAGAGCAACGCTGTTTCATATAGAGCAACACTGTTTCATACAGAACACTGTTTCATATAGAGCAACACTGTTTCATATAGAGCGACACTATTTCATATAGAGCAACACTATTTCATATAGAGCAACACTGTTTCATACAGAACACTGTTTCATATAGAGCAACACTGTTTCATACAGAGCAACACTGGTTCATATAGAGCAACACTGTTTCATATAGAGCAACACTGTTTCATACAGAACACTGTTTCATATAGAGCAACACTGTTTCATATAGAGCAACACTGGTTCATATAGAGCAACACTGTTTCATATAGAGCAACACTTTTATATAGAGCAACATTGTTTCATATAGAGCAACACTGTTTCATACAGAACACTGTTTCATATAGAGCAACACTGTTTCATATAGAGCAACACTGGTTCATATAGAGCAACACTGTTTCATATAGAGCAACACTTTCATATAGAGCAACACTGTTTCATATAGAGCAACACTGTTTCATACAGAACACTGTTTCATATAGAGCAACACTCTTTCATATAGAGCAACACTGTTTCATATAGAGCAACACTGTTTCACATAGAGCAACACTCTTTCATATAGAGCAACACTGTTTCATATAGAGCAACACTGTTTCATACAGAACAATACTGTTTCATATAGAGCAACATTGTTTCATATAGAGCAACACTGTTTCATACAGAACACTGTTTCATATAGAGCAACACTGTTTCATACAGAACACTGTTTCATATAGAGCAACACTGTTTCATACAGAACAACACTGTTTCATATAGAGCAACACTGTTTCATACAGAACAACACTGTTTCATACAGAGCAACACTCTTTCATATAGAGCAACACTGTTTCATATAGAGCAACACTGTTTCATACAGAACACTGTTTCATATAGAGCAACACTGTTTCATATAGAGCAACACTGTTTCATACAGAACACTGTTTCATATAGAGCAACACTGTTTCATACAGAGCAACACTGGTTCATATAGAGCAACACTGTTTCATACAGAACACTGGTTCATATAGAGCAACACTGTTTCATACAGAGCAACACTGTTTCATACAGAATACTGGTTCATATAGAGCAACACTGTTTCATATAGAGCAACACTGTTTCATACAGAGCAACACTGTTTCATACAGAACAACACTGTTTCATACAGAACAACACTGTTTCATACAGAACACTGGTTCATATAGAGCAACGCTGTTTCATACAGAACACTGTTTCATACAGAGCTACACTGTTTCATACAGAACACTGTTTCATATAGAGCAACACTGTTTCATACAGAACACTGTTTCATACAGAACACTGTTTCATACAGAGCAACACTGTTTCATACAAAACACTGTTTCATACAGAACACTGGTTCATATAGAGCAACACTGGTTCATATAGAGCAACACTGTTTCATATAGAGCAACACTGGTTCATATAGAGCAACACTGTTTCATACAGAGCAACACTGTTTCATATAGAGCAAGACTGGTTCATATAGAGCAACACTGGTTCATATAGAGCAACACTTTCTTATAGAGAAACACTGTTTCATATAGAGCAACACTGTTTCATATAGAGCAACATTGTTTCATACAGAACACTGTTTCATATAGAGCAACACTGTTTCATACAGAACACTGTTTCATGCAGAACACTGTTTCATACAGAACAACACTGTTTCATATAGAGCGACTGTTTCATACAGAACACTGTTTCATATAGAGCAACACTGTTTCATACAGAACACTGTTTCATACAGAACACTGTTTCATATAGAGCAACACTATTTCATACAGAACACTGTTTCATATAGAGCAACACTGTTTCATACAGAGCAACACTGTTTCATACAGAACACTGGTTCATATAGAGGAACACTGTTTCATGTAGAGCAACACTGTTTCATATAGAGCAACACTTTCATATAGAGCAACACTTTCATATTTCATATAGAGCAACACTTTCATATAGAGCAACACTTTCATATAGAGCAACACTGTTTCATATAGAGCAACACTGTTTCATATAGAGCAACACTGTTTCATACAGAACAATACTGTTTCATATAGAGCAACATTGTTTCATATAGAGCGACTGTTTCATACAGAACACTGTAACGATATTAGCTCTAAGTGGAAATATTAATAATAATCCATAATTACCAATTATGATTAATTATTAATATTTGGGTCAGTTAATTATATTAACTTTGAGGTAAGCCAAATTAATATTACAATCAATTAATCAGTTCCAAAGAACTCTTTGATTATTCATTTATTCTAAGGAAAATGTATTGTTCATGGTCGCTGAAAAATAATTATTCCTTATGTACAGCAATTAGCATGTAGCAAGATCAAAATCGTAAAAGGGACTTTGTATGCAAACAGAGGATCAGAAACCAAATTCATAATCGTGCACAAATTTTATTAACTAAATCACAAACATAACTAACACTAAACAAACATAAATACATTCATACATCCATACATACATGCATAGGTAAAGGGATGAGTGGTGTGGAACAGGAAATAGAACTATGGAATAAGATCTCAGTATGAGAAGAAGAACGATCAGTTTATTTCATAGCAATCTCATCAAAGAATACTTGCATGGCAGTTGCAATCGTGGTCAATTCTTGGAGTGGTTGAAGATTGAATTTGTTGATGAGTCTGTGGCCTTGAAGAAGAGCATGGTGGCTTCGAACATATGGCTGTTGTGAGTCGAAGCCTGCTGAGGGCACGCTGGACGGCGCGGCGCCCCCAAGTGCCGAGAAGACCAGGAGTGGATCGTTGTCAAGTCAAGTCAAGTCATCTTCATTTATATAGCGCTTTTAACAACGTAGATTGTTTCAAAGCAGCTTCACAGAGATAAGCGTATAATTTAAGGTAACAGATATTGTTTTGGCTTTATAGCAGAGTTAAGTTATTTTCCATCTAAAGTTAGTTTTGATTGATTTGCTTCCGTCGCAGCGATAATTTGTTATTAAATTAGGGGCCGCTAAGACGACACCATTCCCTCTACACAGACTTTAAACGCGAACCTGTGAGAAACGCTGATGGCGTTCACATGCGCATTTAGAATGGGTTCTATAGTTATGTGCGTTTGAAAAACGCAGGTTTGGAATTCCCTACAAGCCAAGCCTAAACAAGTACTTGTCTTTCCTTATAAATTTTGATAAAGAATTTTATTTTATTTTGTTGCTTTGGGGTAGGAACACAAAACGAAATTTTCCCGACAACGCCTTATCTGTATAGTGGTAGTGGGATCCTCCATAGGGAGAGACTAGTTGGCACTTCAGCACTGCGTTGGCATCGGTCCAGGCGAAGGTCCTTCGTCAGATCTGGATACGGCCTGGATCCGGCAGGCTGCAGGAAAACCTCGGGATAAACACAGACACTAAAATTAGCGTAGATGCCATTCTTCTCATGATGTAACGAGTACATCAGGATTTATGGGAAGTGTTCCCGGTTCCGGCTGACCTAATCTATGCAGCCTAACATTAAATTATAGAAGTCTATCATGTATTATGTGAATGCTAGGTCAAAGAGATGTGTCTTTAATCTGGCTTTGAACTGACAGAGTGTGTCTGCTTCCCGGACAATGGTAGGAAGACTGTTCCAGAGTTTTGGTGCTAAATAGGAGAAGGATCTACCGCCAGCAGTCAATTTAGATATTCTAGGTATTATCAACTGGCCGGAATTTTGAGATCGCAATAGACGTGACGGACTATAATGCGTTAAGAGCTCGCTCAAGTACTGCGGAGCTAAACCATTTAGTGCTTTGTAAGTAATCAGCAATATTTTACAATTTATGCGATGTTTAATAGGGAGCCAATGCAGTTTTGACAGAACTGGGCTAATATGGTCATACTTCCTGGTTCTGGTAAGAACTCGAGCTGCTGCGTTTTGGACCAGCTGTAGTTTGTTTATTAAGCGTGCAGGGCAACCACCCAGTAGAGCATTACAATAATCTAGCCTTGAGGTCATGAACGCATGAACTAATTGTTCCGCATTTGTCAATGAGAGCATATGGCGTAATTTAGATATATTTTTAAGATGGAAAAATGCAGTTTTACAGATACTGGACACGTGACTTTCAAATGAAAGATTGGTATCAAAGAGCACACCCAGGTTCCTAACCGACGACGAAGACTTAACAGAGCAGCCATCAAGTGTTAGACAGTATTCTAGGTTATTACGTGAGGAAGTTTTTTGTCCAATAATTAGAAACTCTGTTTTTTCAGAATTTAGAAGTAGGAAATTACGAGTCATCCAATTTTTTATATCCGCTATGCATTCCGTTAATTTAGTGAATTGATAAGTTTCGTTAGGTTTTGAAGAAATATAGAGCTGAGTATCGTCGGCATAACAGTGGAAGCTAATTCCATGTTTCCTAATGATATCTCCTAATGGTAGCATGTACAGAGTGAACAGCAGCGGTCCTAGTACTGAGCCTTGTGGTACGCCATACTGAACTTGTGATCGATGAGACATCTCTTCATTTACTGCTACAAACTGATAACGGTCAGATAAGTATGATTTAAACCATGCTAGTGCATTTCCCGTAATGCCAACATAATGTTCTAATCTATTTAAAAGAACGTTGTGGTCAATGGTGTCAAATGCAGCACTAAGATCGAGTAACACTAATAGCGAGATACAACCACGATCGGATGATAAGAGCAAATCATTTGTGACTGAGAGCTGTCTCGGTACTATGGTACGGTCTAAATCCGGACTGGAAATCCTCGCAGATATCATTTCTCTCAAGAAAGGAACACAGTTGTGAGGATACTGCCTTTTCTAATATCTTTGACAGAAAAGGTAGATTCGAGATCGGCCTGTAATTGACTAATTCTGAAGGATCAAGTTGCGTTTTTTTAACAAGCGGTTTTAATCAAAGCCAGCTTAAAGTTTTTTGGTACGTATCCTAGAGACAAAGATGAATTAATGATATTAAGAAGAGGATCTATGACCTCTGGAAGCATCTCTTTCAGTAGCTTAGTTGGTATAGGGTCTAACATACATGTTGTAGATTTAAATGATTTAACGAGTTTAGTAAATTCTTCCTCTCCTATAGCAACGAATGAATCAAATTTTTCCTCAGGGAGACTACAGTGCACTGCCTGATGCGATACTGTAGTAGACGGTTGCATAGTTATAATTTTATCCCTGATAGTATCAATCTTATAAGTGAAGAAGTTCATAAAATCATTACTGCTGTGTTGCTTGGAAACTTCTGGGCTTGAAGCTTTATTTTTCGTTAGTTTAGCCACTGTTTCAAATAAATACCTAGGATTATGTTTATTTTCTTCTAATAGGGTTGAAAAATAAGCAGATCTAGCAGCTTTTAAAGCCTCTCTGTAAGCAGTCGAGCTCTCTTTCCATGAAATGTGAAATACCTCTAGTTTTGTTTTCTTCCAGTTGCGCTCCATTTTTCTGGCTGCTCTCTTAAGGGCCCGAGTGTGCTCGTTGTACCACGGCGTTGGACTATTTTCTTTAATCTTCTTTAAGCGCAATGGAGCAACTGTGTCTAAAGTGCTGGAAAAGAGAGAGTTAAACGTTTCTGTTGTAATATCGAGTTCTTCTAAGCTATCTGGGATGCTGAGATGATGAAACTGATCAGGAAGATTATTAATAAAGCAATCTTTAGTAGCAGAAGTGATAGGTCTCACATATTTGTAACACGGAGTCGGCTTTGCAGCCTTGGCTAAATGCAAATTACACGAGACTAGATAATGATCTGAGATGTCATCGCTCTGCTGCAGAATTTCAATGGCATCAACATCTATTCCGTGTGATAATATTAGATCTAGAGTATGATTACGACGATGAGTAGGTCCTGACACGTGTTGTCTAACTCCAATTGAATTTACAATGTCTTTAAATGCCAATCCCAATGCATCTTTTTCATTATCGATGTGTATATTAAAATCACCAACAATTAGTACTTTATCTGCAGTCAATATTAATTCTGATAGAAAGTCCGCAAATTCTTTGATAAAGTCTGTATGGTGCCCTGGTGGCCTGTATACAGTAGCCAGCACAAATCTCAAACGTGATTTATCGTTTACACTATATTTTACATTAAGCACCAATGCTTCAAAAGAATTATATTTAAAACTTGCTACTATAAATTACAGCAACACCTCCCCCTTTGCCCTTCAGACGAGGCTCATGTTTATAACAGTAATCTTGCGGGGTGGACTCATTTAAAGTAATGTAATCGTTTGGTTTTAGCCAGGTTTCTGTCAAACACAGCACATCTAGGTTATTATCTGAAATCATATCATTAACAATGAGTGCGAATATTCAGCAACCCAAGCTTTAGCATTTGCTCGTCTGTATTATAGCTGTTTTTTATTTGTTGAACATCAATTACATTTTTAACCTTAGATGGGTTTAAACGTTTTTTGGATTTCCAAATTCAGGGAACAGACACAGTCTCTATATGATGATAGCTAGGTGAAAGAGGCTCTATGTGATGGGATTTATCTGACCTGGGTGACGCGAGGCCGCTAGCAGACGGTCGGTTTAGCCAGTCTGTCTGCTTCCTGAACTGAGCCCCAGATTGTCATGTTGTGTCAGTGATGGTAAAGTTGCCATTGTTCTCGGAAGAAATTGAAGAGATTGAAGAAATGTCTGACTCCCTTTTGGGAGTATGAAAGCATGCCAGGCATTGCTCAGGCCTGTTTGGGCCCAGGGAGCTGGGCCCCAGTGGGGGGGGGGGGGGGGGGGGGGGGGGGGGTTGCACTGTTTCATACAGAGCAACACTGTTTCATACAGAGCAACACTGGTTCATATAGAGCAACACTGTTTCATATAGAGCAACACTGGTTCATATAGATCAACACTGTTTCATATAGAGCAACACTGTTTCATATAGAGCAACACTGTTTCATATAGAGCAACACTGGTTCATATAGAGCAACACTGTTTCATATAGAGCAACACTGTTTCATATAGAGCGACTGTTTCATACAGAACACTGTTTCATATAGAGCAACACTGTTTCATATAGAGCAACACTATTTCATACAGAACACTGTTTCATATAGAGCAACACTATTTCATACAGAACACTGTTTCATACAGAGCACTGTTTCATATAGAGCAACACTGTTTCATATAGAGCGACTGTTTCATACAGAACACTGTTTCATACAGAACACTGTTTCATACAGAACACTGTTTCATATAGAGCAACACTATTTCATACAGAACACTGTTTCATATAGAGCAACACTGTTTCATACAGAGCAACACTGGTTCATATAGAGCAACACTGTTTCATATAGAGCAACACTGGTTCATATAGAGCAACACTGTTTCATACAGAACACTGTTTCATATAGAGCAACACTATTTCATACAGAACACTGTTTCATACAGAGCAACACTGTTTCATACAGAGCAACACTGGTTCATATAGAGCAACACTGGTTCATATAGAGCAACACTGGTTCATATAGATCAACACTGTTTCATATAGAGCAACACTGTTTCATATAGAGCAACACTGTTTCATATAGAGCAACACTGTTTCATATAGAGCAACACTGTTTCATACAGAACACTGTTTCATACAGAACAATACTGTTTCATATAGAGCAACACTATTTCATACAGAACACTGTTTCATATAGAGCAACACTATTTCATACAGAACACTGTTTCATACAGAGCACTGTTTCATATAGAGCAACACTGTTTCATATAGAGCAACACTGTTTCATACAGAACACTGTTTCATACAGAACAATACTGTTTTATATAGAGCAACATTGTTTCATATAGAGCGACTGTTTCATACAGAACACTGTTTCATATAGAACACTGTTTCATATAGAGCAACACTGTTTCATACAGAGCAACACTGGTTCATATAGAGCAACACTGTTTCATATAGAGCAACACTGGTTCGTATAGACCAACACTGTTTCATACAGAACACTGTTTCATATAGAGCAACACTGTTTCATATAGAGCAACACTGGTTCATATAGAGCAACACTGTTTCATATAGAGCAACACTTTCATATGGAGCAACACTGTTTCATATAGAGCAACACTGTTTCATACAGAACACTGTTTCATATAGAGCAACACTGTTTCATATAGAGCAACACTTTCATATGGAGCAACACGGTTTCATATAGAGCAACACTGTTTCATATAGAGCAACACTGTTTCATATAGAGCAACACTGTTTCATATAGAGCAACACTATTTCATACAGAACACTGTTTCATATAGAGCAACACTGTTTCATATAGAGCAACACTTTTTCATACAGAACACTGTTTCATACAGAACAATACTGTTTTATATAGAGCAACATTGTTTCATATAGAGCGACTGTTTCATACAGAGCACTGTTTCATACAGAACACTGTTTCATACAGAACACTGTTTCATATAGAGCAACACTGTTTCATACAGAGCAACACTGGTTCATATAGAGCAACACTTTCATATAGAGCAACACTGGTTCGTATAGAGCAACACTGTTTCATACAGAACACTGTTTCATATAGAGCAACACTGTTTCATACAGAATACTGGTTCATATAGAGCAACACTGTTTCATATAGAGCAACACTGTTTCATACAGAGCAACACTGTTTCATACAGAACAACACTGTTTCATACAGAACAACACTGTTTCATACAGAACACTGGTTCATATAGAGCAACGCTGTTTCATACAGAACACTGTTTCATACAGAGCTACACTGTTTCATACAGAACACTGTTTCATATAGAGCAACACTGTTTCATACAGAACACTGTTTCATACAGAACACTGTTTCATACAGAGCAACACTGTTTCATACAAAACACTGTTTCATACAGAACACTGGTTCATATAGAGCAACACTGGTTCATATAGAGCAACACTGTTTCATATAGAGCAACACTGGTTCATATAGAGCAACACTGTTTCATACAGAGCAACACTGTTTCATATAGAGCAAGACTGGTTCATATAGAGCAACACTGGTTCATATAGAGCAACACTTTCTTATAGAGAAACACTGTTTCATATAGAGCAACACTGTTTCATATAGAGCAACATTGTTTCATACAGAACACTGTTTCATATAGAGCAACACTGTTTCATACAGAACACTGTTTCATGCAGAACACTGTTTCATACAGAACAACACTGTTTCATATAGAGCGACTGTTTCATACAGAACACTGTTTCATATAGAGCAACACTGTTTCATACAGAACACTGTTTCATACAGAACACTGTTTCATATAGAGCAACACTATTTCATACAGAACACTGTTTCATATAGAGCAACACTGTTTCATACAGAGCAACACTGTTTCATACAGAACACTGGTTCATATAGAGGAACACTGTTTCATGTAGAGCAACACTGTTTCATATAGAGCAACACTTTCATATAGAGCAACACTTTCATATTTCATATAGAGCAACACTTTCATATAGAGCAACACTTTCATATAGAGCAACACTGTTTCATATAGAGCAACACTGTTTCATATAGAGCAACACTGTTTCATACAGAACAATACTGTTTCATATAGAGCAACATTGTTTCATATAGAGCGACTGTTTCATACAGAACACTGTAACGATATTAGCTCTAAGTGGAAATATTAATAATAATCCATAATTACCAATTATGATTAATTATTAATATTTGGGTCAGTTAATTATATTAACTTTGAGGTAAGCCAAATTAATATTACAATCAATTAATCAGTTCCAAAGAACTCTTTGATTATTCATTTATTCTAAGGAAAATGTATTGTTCATGGTCGCTGAAAAATAATTATTCCTTATGTACAGCAATTAGCATGTAGCAAGATCAAAATCGTAAAAGGGACTTTGTATGCAAACAGAGGATCAGAAACCAAATTCATAATCGTGCACAAATTTTATTAACTAAATCACAAACATAACTAACACTAAACAAACATAAATACATTCATACATCCATACATACATGCATAGGTAAAGGGATGAGTGGTGTGGAACAGGAAATAGAACTATGGAATAAGATCTCAGTATGAGAAGAAGAACGATCAGTTTATTTCATAGCAATCTCATCAAAGAATACTTGCATGGCAGTTGCAATCGTGGTCAATTCTTGGAGTGGTTGAAGATTGAATTTGTTGATGAGTCTGTGGCCTTGAAGAAGAGCATGGTGGCTTCGAACATATGGCTGTTGTGAGTCGAAGCCTGCTGAGGGCACGCTGGACGGCGCGGCGCCCCCAAGTGCCGAGAAGACCAGGAGTGGATCGTTGTCAAGTCAAGTCAAGTCATCTTCATTTATATAGCGCTTTTAACAACGTAGATTGTTTCAAAGCAGCTTCACAGAGATAAGCGTATAATTTAAGGTAACAGATATTGTTTTGGCTTTATAGCAGAGTTAAGTTATTTTCCATCTAAAGTTAGTTTTGATTGATTTGCTTCCGTCGCAGCGATAATTTGTTATTAAATTAGGGGCCGCTAAGACGACACCATTCCCTCTACACAGACTTTAAACGCGAACCTGTGAGAAACGCTGATGGCGTTCACATGCGCATTTAGAATGGGTTCTATAGTTATGTGCGTTTGAAAAACGCAGGTTTGGAATTCCCTACAAGCCAAGCCTAAACAAGTACTTGTCTTTCCTTATAAATTTTGATAAAGAATTTTATTTTATTTTGTTGCTTTGGGGTAGGAACACAAAACGAAATTTTCCCGACAACGCCTTATCTGTATAGTGGTAGTGGGATCCTCCATAGGGAGAGACTAGTTGGCACTTCAGCACTGCGTTGGCATCGGTCCAGGCGAAGGTCCTTCGTCAGATCTGGATACGGCCTGGATCCGGCAGGCTGCAGGAAAACCTCGGGATAAACACAGACACTAAAATTAGCGTAGATGCCATTCTTCTCATGATGTAACGAGTACATCAGGATTTATGGGAAGTGTTCCCGGTTCCGGCTGACCTAATCTATGCAGCCTAACATTAAATTATAGAAGTCTATCATGTATTATGTGAATGCTAGGTCAAAGAGATGTGTCTTTAATCTGGCTTTGAACTGACAGAGTGTGTCTGCTTCCCGGACAATGGTAGGAAGACTGTTCCAGAGTTTTGGTGCTAAATAGGAGAAGGATCTACCGCCAGCAGTCAATTTAGATATTCTAGGTATTATCAACTGGCCGGAATTTTGAGATCGCAATAGACGTGACGGACTATAATGCGTTAAGAGCTCGCTCAAGTACTGCGGAGCTAAACCATTTAGTGCTTTGTAAGTAATCAGCAATATTTTACAATTTATGCGATGTTTAATAGGGAGCCAATGCAGTTTTGACAGAACTGGGCTAATATGGTCATACTTCCTGGTTCTGGTAAGAACTCGAGCTGCTGCGTTTTGGACCAGCTGTAGTTTGTTTATTAAGCGTGCAGGGCAACCACCCAGTAGAGCATTACAATAATCTAGCCTTGAGGTCATGAACGCATGAACTAATTGTTCCGCATTTGTCAATGAGAGCATATGGCGTAATTTAGATATATTTTTAAGATGGAAAAATGCAGTTTTACAGATACTGGACACGTGACTTTCAAATGAAAGATTGGTATCAAAGAGCACACCCAGGTTCCTAACCGACGACGAAGACTTAACAGAGCAGCCATCAAGTGTTAGACAGTATTCTAGGTTATTACGTGAGGAAGTTTTTTGTCCAATAATTAGAAACTCTGTTTTTTCAGAATTTAGAAGTAGGAAATTACGAGTCATCCAATTTTTTATATCCGCTATGCATTCCGTTAATTTAGTGAATTGATAAGTTTCGTTAGGTTTTGAAGAAATATAGAGCTGAGTATCGTCGGCATAACAGTGGAAGCTAATTCCATGTTTCCTAATGATATCTCCTAATGGTAGCATGTACAGAGTGAACAGCAGCGGTCCTAGTACTGAGCCTTGTGGTACGCCATACTGAACTTGTGATCGATGAGACATCTCTTCATTTACTGCTACAAACTGATAACGGTCAGATAAGTATGATTTAAACCATGCTAGTGCATTTCCCGTAATGCCAACATAATGTTCTAATCTATTTAAAAGAACGTTGTGGTCAATGGTGTCAAATGCAGCACTAAGATCGAGTAACACTAATAGCGAGATACAACCACGATCGGATGATAAGAGCAAATCATTTGTGACTGAGAGCTGTCTCGGTACTATGGTACGGTCTAAATCCGGACTGGAAATCCTCGCAGATATCATTTCTCTCAAGAAAGGAACACAGTTGTGAGGATACTGCCTTTTCTAATATCTTTGACAGAAAAGGTAGATTCGAGATCGGCCTGTAATTGACTAATTCTGAAGGATCAAGTTGCGTTTTTTTAACAAGCGGTTTTAATCAAAGCCAGCTTAAAGTTTTTTGGTACGTATCCTAGAGACAAAGATGAATTAATGATATTAAGAAGAGGATCTATGACCTCTGGAAGCATCTCTTTCAGTAGCTTAGTTGGTATAGGGTCTAACATACATGTTGTAGATTTAAATGATTTAACGAGTTTAGTAAATTCTTCCTCTCCTATAGCAACGAATGAATCAAATTTTTCCTCAGGGAGACTACAGTGCACTGCCTGATGCGATACTGTAGTAGACGGTTGCATAGTTATAATTTTATCCCTGATAGTATCAATCTTATAAGTGAAGAAGTTCATAAAATCATTACTGCTGTGTTGCTTGGAAACTTCTGGGCTTGAAGCTTTATTTTTCGTTAGTTTAGCCACTGTTTCAAATAAATACCTAGGATTATGTTTATTTTCTTCTAATAGGGTTGAAAAATAAGCAGATCTAGCAGCTTTTAAAGCCTCTCTGTAAGCAGTCGAGCTCTCTTTCCATGAAATGTGAAATACCTCTAGTTTTGTTTTCTTCCAGTTGCGCTCCATTTTTCTGGCTGCTCTCTTAAGGGCCCGAGTGTGCTCGTTGTACCACGGCGTTGGACTATTTTCTTTAATCTTCTTTAAGCGCAATGGAGCAACTGTGTCTAAAGTGCTGGAAAAGAGAGAGTTAAACGTTTCTGTTGTAATATCGAGTTCTTCTAAGCTATCTGGGATGCTGAGATGATGAAACTGATCAGGAAGATTATTAATAAAGCAATCTTTAGTAGCAGAAGTGATAGGTCTCACATATTTGTAACACGGAGTCGGCTTTGCAGCCTTGGCTAAATGCAAATTACACGAGACTAGATAATGATCTGAGATGTCATCGCTCTGCTGCAGAATTTCAATGGCATCAACATCTATTCCGTGTGATAATATTAGATCTAGAGTATGATTACGACGATGAGTAGGTCCTGACACGTGTTGTCTAACTCCAATTGAATTTACAATGTCTTTAAATGCCAATCCCAATGCATCTTTTTCATTATCGATGTGTATATTAAAATCACCAACAATTAGTACTTTATCTGCAGTCAATATTAATTCTGATAGAAAGTCCGCAAATTCTTTGATAAAGTCTGTATGGTGCCCTGGTGGCCTGTATACAGTAGCCAGCACAAATCTCAAACGTGATTTATCGTTTACACTATATTTTACATTAAGCACCAATGCTTCAAAAGAATTATATTTAAAACTTGCTACTATAAATTACAGCAACACCTCCCCCTTTGCCCTTCAGACGAGGCTCATGTTTATAACAGTAATCTTGCGGGGTGGACTCATTTAAAGTAATGTAATCGTTTGGTTTTAGCCAGGTTTCTGTCAAACACAGCACATCTAGGTTATTATCTGAAATCATATCATTAACAATGAGTGCGAATATTCAGCAACCCAAGCTTTAGCATTTGCTCGTCTGTATTATAGCTGTTTTTTATTTGTTGAACATCAATTACATTTTTAACCTTAGATGGGTTTAAACGTTTTTTGGATTTCCAAATTCAGGGAACAGACACAGTCTCTATATGATGATAGCTAGGTGAAAGAGGCTCTATGTGATGGGATTTATCTGACCTGGGTGACGCGAGGCCGCTAGCAGACGGTCGGTTTAGCCAGTCTGTCTGCTTCCTGAACTGAGCCCCAGATTGTCATGTTGTGTCAGTGATGGTAAAGTTGCCATTGTTCTCGGAAGAAATTGAAGAGATTGAAGAAATGTCTGACTCCCTTTTGGGAGTATGAAAGCATGCCAGGCATTGCTCAGGCCTGTTTGGGCCCAGGGAGCTGGGCCCCAGTGGGGGGGGGGGGGGGGGGGGGGGGGGGGGGGTTGCACTGTTTCATACAGAGCAACACTGTTTCATACAGAGCAACACTGGTTCATATAGAGCAACACTGTTTCATATAGAGCAACACTGGTTCATATAGATCAACACTGTTTCATATAGAGCAACACTGTTTCATATAGAGCAACACTGTTTCATATAGAGCAACACTGGTTCATATAGAGCAACACTGTTTCATATAGAGCAACACTGTTTCATATAGAGCGACTGTTTCATACAGAACACTGTTTCATATAGAGCAACACTGTTTCATATAGAGCAACACTATTTCATACAGAACACTGTTTCATATAGAGCAACACTATTTCATACAGAACACTGTTTCATACAGAGCACTGTTTCATATAGAGCAACACTGTTTCATATAGAGCGACTGTTTCATACAGAACACTGTTTCATACAGAACACTGTTTCATACAGAACACTGTTTCATATAGAGCAACACTATTTCATACAGAACACTGTTTCATATAGAGCAACACTGTTTCATACAGAGCAACACTGGTTCATATAGAGCAACACTGTTTCATATAGAGCAACACTGGTTCATATAGAGCAACACTGTTTCATACAGAACACTGTTTCATATAGAGCAACACTATTTCATACAGAACACTGTTTCATACAGAGCAACACTGTTTCATACAGAGCAACACTGGTTCATATAGAGCAACACTGGTTCATATAGAGCAACACTGGTTCATATAGATCAACACTGTTTCATATAGAGCAACACTGTTTCATATAGAGCAACACTGTTTCATATAGAGCAACACTGTTTCATATAGAGCAACACTGTTTCATACAGAACACTGTTTCATACAGAACAATACTGTTTCATATAGAGCAACACTATTTCATACAGAACACTGTTTCATATAGAGCAACACTATTTCATACAGAACACTGTTTCATACAGAGCACTGTTTCATATAGAGCAACACTGTTTCATATAGAGCAACACTGTTTCATACAGAACACTGTTTCATACAGAACAATACTGTTTTATATAGAGCAACATTGTTTCATATAGAGCGACTGTTTCATACAGAACACTGTTTCATATAGAACACTGTTTCATATAGAGCAACACTGTTTCATACAGAGCAACACTGGTTCATATAGAGCAACACTGTTTCATATAGAGCAACACTGGTTCGTATAGACCAACACTGTTTCATACAGAACACTGTTTCATATAGAGCAACACTGTTTCATATAGAGCAACACTGGTTCATATAGAGCAACACTGTTTCATATAGAGCAACACTTTCATATGGAGCAACACTGTTTCATATAGAGCAACACTGTTTCATACAGAACACTGTTTCATATAGAGCAACACTGTTTCATATAGAGCAACACTTTCATATGGAGCAACACGGTTTCATATAGAGCAACACTGTTTCATATAGAGCAACACTGTTTCATATAGAGCAACACTGTTTCATATAGAGCAACACTATTTCATACAGAACACTGTTTCATATAGAGCAACACTGTTTCATATAGAGCAACACTTTTTCATACAGAACACTGTTTCATACAGAACAATACTGTTTTATATAGAGCAACATTGTTTCATATAGAGCGACTGTTTCATACAGAGCACTGTTTCATACAGAACACTGTTTCATACAGAACACTGTTTCATATAGAGCAACACTGTTTCATACAGAGCAACACTGGTTCATATAGAGCAACACTTTCATATAGAGCAACACTGGTTCGTATAGAGCAACACTGTTTCATACAGAACACTGTTTCATATAGAGCAACACTGGTTCATATAGAGCAACACTGGTTCATATAGAGCAACACTGTTTCATATAGAGCAACAATTTCATATAGAGCAACACTGTTTCATATAGAGCAACACTGTTTCATACAGAACACTGTTTCATATAGAGCAACACTCTTTCATATAGAGCAACACTGTTTCATATAGAGCAACACTGTTTCATACAGAACAATACTGTTTCATATAGAGCAACATTGTTTCATATAGAGCAACACTGTTTCATACAGAGCAACACTGTTTCATACAGAACAACGCTGTTTCATACAGAGCAACACTGTTTCATATAGTGTTTCACTGTTTCACTGTTTCATCCAGTGTTCCTGTATCATCTGTTCATTCACATGTTAGAAAGTCTAAGGCCTTTAAAAGCCGTACAGCAAACCCATCTAATCTGGTGCCTATCACACGACAAACTAAGATTGTGGACACAAAAAGCAAGACTGTTAAGTTAGCACTTTTAAACATCCGCTCACTTAAAAATAAATCACTTCTAGTCAATGACTTTATAAGCACACACAACCTGGACTTTATATTTCTAAATGAAACTTGGCTAGAAGACAGCTGCAGTGCAACAATCCTCAATGAAACATCTCCTCCGAACTTTACCTTTATGAGTGTCTCCAGAGCTGGAAGGAGAGGTGGGGGTGTAGCTGCTCTTTTTAAAGATGTCTATCAATGTAAGCAAATATCATTTGGTAATTACCCGTCTTTCGAATATCTGGGTATTGTGTTAAAAGGTGCTCCACGGATTTTACTTATCACTATTTACAGGCCTCCAAAATACTCTTCAGCCTTTGCTGAAGACTTTACAGAACTGTTATCAATAATTTCCTCAGAGTTTGACAGTTTCACTATTGCTGGAGATTTTAACATTCACATAGATAATGCAGAAAATAATATGGCAAAAGAAATCATTACTGTTTTAAAAACTTTTGATCTGATTCAACATGTACATGGGCCCACACACAATCGTGGACACACTCTAGATTTACTTATCAGTAAGGGTCTAAACATTTCATTGAATGATATTAAGGATGTCGCACTCTCTGATCATTACTGTATTTTCTTTGATTTATTGATCTCTCCTGCCATTGAAGTTAGATCTGTGTCTGTCAAGAAGAGATGCCTAATGAGAACACTAGTGTACTATTTATGAAGGCCATATCCCTAAGACCGAGCATATCTGCTGACTCGGTTGATTCTCTCCTTGATTCTTTTAACTCGAAGGTTAAAAATGTAATTGATGATATTGCTCCTGTGAAAGTCAGGAAGAATGGTAAACAAAAAGCACCTTGGAGAAACTCAACAGCAGTGCAAATTATGAAAAGACAATGCAGAAAATCAGAGCGCATGTGGCGAAAGACAAAACTTGTAATCCACTATAACATCTATAGAGACACCATTCGTGCTTTCAATATGGAACTAGGCAAAGCTAGACAGACTTTCTTCTCCAATATCATAAACAGAAACCTAAATAATACTCGAAATCTCTTCGCTACTGTCGACAGACTAACAAATCCCCCAAGCCAGATTCCCAGTGAAATGCTCTCCGACAGCAAGTGTAGTGAGTTTGCTACCTTTTTCTCTGAGAAAATCAATAATATTAGAAAGGTGATCAGCACATCCTTGAGTTGCGCTGGGGTCAGTCAGATCAGACTACAACCTGAGAAAGTAGTTACTATGTCTGATTTTGAAGAAATTGATGGCAAAATTCTGAAAGAAACCGTTCAGCACCTTAAAACATCAACCTGCGCCCTTGACACACTTCCCACATCTTTTTTTAAAAGTGTGTTAGACTGTTTAGAAGCAGATCTCCTAGAAGTGGTAAATGCCTCACTTTTCTACGGAAGTTTTCCAAACTCCCTTAAAACTGCTGTTGTCAAACCCCTCCTGAAAAAGAGCAATCTGGATAAGACTATATTAAGCAACTATAGACCGATCTCAAATCTTCCTTTCACAGGCAAAATCATTGAAAAAGTTGTCTTCAACCAGCTGAACAAATTCTTAAACTCAAATGGATACTTTGATAATTTTCAATCTGGCTTCCGATCGCATCACAGCACAGAGACAGCGCTCATTAAGATAATAAACGATATTCGCTTAAATACCGATTCAGGCAAATTATCAGTGCTGGTTCTACTCGACCTCAGTGCTGCTTTTGACACTGTCGATCACAAAATACTTCTAGACAAGCTGGAAAACTGGGTGGGGTTTTCTGGGACAGTTCTAAAATGGTTCAGGTCATACTTAGATGGGAGAGGTTATTATGTGAGTATAGGTGACCATAAGTCTGAGTGGACGCCCATGACATGCGGAGTCCCTCAAGGCTCAATTCTTGCGCCACTCCTGTTCAACCTGTACATGCTCCCAATGAGCCAAATAATGAGAAAGAACCAAATCTCTTACCACAGCTATGCAGACGACACACAGATCTACTTAGCCCTATCACCTAATGATTACAGCCCCATTGACTCTCTGCTTCAATGCATTGATGAAGTCAACAGCTGGATGTGCCAAAACTTTCTACAGTTAAACAAAGACAAAACTGAAATCATTGTGTTTGGAAACAAAGATGAAGTTCTCAAGGTGAACGCATACCTTCACTCTAAAGGTCAAACAACTAAAAATCAGGTCAAGAATCTTGGTGTGTCTTTGGAGTCAGACCTTAGTTTCAATAGTCATGTCAAAGCAATAACTAAATCAGCATACTATCATCTGAAAAATATTGCAAGAATTAGATGCTTTGTTTCCAGTCAAGACTTAGAGAGACTTGTGCATGCTTTCATCACCAGCAGGGTGGATTACTGTAATGGACTCCTCACTGGCCTTCCCAAAAAGACCATAAGACATTTGCAGCTCATACAGAACGCTGCAGCCAGGATTCTGAGCAGAACCAGAAAATATGATCATATCACACCAGTACTCAGGTCATTACACTGGCTGCCAGTTACTTATAGGATTGATTTTAAAGTATTATTACTAGTATATAAATCATTTAATGGCCTAGGACCTCAATACATTGCAGATATGCTCACGGAATACAAACCCAACAGATTACTCAGATCATTAGGATCACATCAGCTAGAAGTTCCAAGAGTTCACTCTAAGCAAGGAGAGTCTGCTTTTAGCTATTATGCCAGCCGCAGCTGGAACCAGCTTCCAGAGGAGATCAGATGTGCTCCTACAGTAGTCACATTCAAATCCAGACTCAAAACACATCTGTTTAACTTTGCATTTAATGAATGAGCACTGTGTCACTGTTTGTCCGACTGTTTATCCTGTGTCTTATTTTAGTCTTTATTCTAAACTGTTTTAATTATTTTTAGTTCTTTCTTGTTTCTTTATTTTAAACTGTTTTGTATATTCTTATTTCTTCTGATTATTTTTAATAGTATGTAAAGCACTTTGAATTACCATTGTGTATGAAATGTGCTATATAAATAAACTTGCCTTGCCTTGCCTATAGAGCAACACTGTTTCATATAGAGCAACACTGTTTCATATAGAGCAACACTGTTTCATATAGAGCAACACTGTTTCATACAGAGCAACACTGTTTCATACAGAGCAACACTGTTTCATATAGAGCAACACTGTTTCATATAGAGCAACACTGTTTCATATAGAGCAACACTGTTTCATACAGAGCAACACTGTTTCATACAGAGCAACACTGTTTCATATAGAGCAACACTGTTTCATATAGAGCAACACTGTTTCATACAGAACAACACTGTTTCATACAGTACAACACTGTTTCATACAGAACAACAGTTTCATACAGATCAACACTGTTTCATACAGAACAACACTGTTTCATACTGAACAGCACTGTTTCATATAGAGCAACACTGTTTCATATAGAGCAACACTGTTTCATATAGAGCGACTGTTTCATACAGAACACTGTTTCATATAGAGCAACACTGTTTCATACAGAACACTGTTTCATATAGAGCAACACTGTTTCATACAGAACAACACTGTTTCATATAGAGCAACACTGTTTCATACAGAACAACACTGTTTCATATAGAGCAACACTGTTTCATACAGAGCAACACTGTTTCATACAGAACAACACTGTTTCATACAGAGCAACACTGTTTCATATAGAGCAACACTGTTTCATATAGAGCAACACTGTTTCATACAGAACAACACTGTTTCATATAGAGCAACACTGTTTCATACAGAGCAACACTGTTTCATACAGAACAACACTGTTTCATACAGAGCAACACTGTTTCATATAGAGCAACACTGTTTCATATAGAGCAACACTGTTTCATATAGAGCAACACTGTTTCATACAGAGCAACACTGTTTCATATAGAGCTACACTGTTTCATACAGAACAACACTGTTTCATACAGAGCAACACTGTTTCATACAGAACAACACTGTTTCATACAGAGCAACACTGTTTCATATAGAGCAACACTGTTTCATATAGAGCAACACTGTTTCATATAGAGCAACACTGTTTCATATAGAGCAACACTGTTTCATACAGAGCAACACTGTTTCATATAGAGCTACACTGTTTCATACAGAACAACACTGTTTCATACAGAGCAACACTGTTTCATACAGAACAACACTGTTTCATACAGAGCAACACTGTTTCATATAGAGCAACACTGTTTCATATAGAGCAACACTGTTTCATATAGAGCAACACTGTTTCATACAGAACAACACTGTTTCATACAGAGCAACACTGTTTCATATAGAGCAACACTGTTTCATATAGAGCTACACTGTTTCATACAGAACAACACTGTTTCATATAGAGCAACACTGTTTCATACAGAGCAACACTGTTTCATACAGAACAACACTGTTTCATACAGAGCAACACTGTTTCATATAGAGCAACACTGTTTCATATAGAGCAACACTGTTTCATACAGAACAACACTGTTTCATACAGTACAACACTGTTTCATACAGAGCAACACTGTTTCATACAGAACAACAGTTTCATACAGATCAACACTGTTTCATACAGAACAACACTGTTTCATACTGAACAGCACTGTTTCATATAGAGCAACACTGTTTCATATAGAGCAACACTGTTTCATATAGAGCGACTGTTTCATACAGAACACTGTTTCATATAGAGCAACACTGTTTCATACAGAACACTGTTTCATATAGAGCAACACTGTTTCATACAGAACAACACTGTTTCATATAGAGCAACACTGTTTCATACAGAACAACACTGTTTCATATAGAGCTACACTGTTTCATATAGAACAACACTTTTTCATACAGAACAACACTGTTTCATATAGAGCAACACTGTTTCATATAGAGCAACACTGTTTCATACAGAGCAACACTGTTTCATATAGAGCAACACTGTTTCATACAGAACAACACTGTTTCATACAGAGCAACACTGTTTCATACAGAACAACACTGTTTCATACAGAGCAACACTGTTTCATACAGAACAACACTGTTTCATACAGAACAACACTGTTTCATACAGAGCAACACTGTTTCATATAGAGCAACACTGTTTCATATAGAGCAACACTGTTTCATACAGAACAACACTGTTTCATATAGAGCAACACTGTTTCATACAGAACAACACTGTTTCATATAGAGCTACACTGTTTCATATAGAACAACACTGTTTCATATAGAGCAACACTGTTTCATACAGAGCAACACTGTTTCATACAGAACAACACTGTTTCATACAGAGCAACACTGTTTCATATAGAGCAACACTGTTTCATATAGAGCAACACTGTTTCATACAGAACAACACTGTTTCATATAGAGCAACACTGTTTCATACAGAGCAACACTGTTTCATACAGAACAACACTGTTTCATACAGAGCAACACTGTTTCATATAGAGCAACACTGTTTCATATAGAGCAACACTGTTTCATACAGAACAACACTGTTTCATACAGAGCAACACTGTTTCATATAGAGCTACACTGTTTCATACAGAACAACACTGTTTCATACAGAGCAACACTGTTTCATACAGAACAACACTGTTTCATACAGAGCAACACTGTTTCATATAGAGCAACACTGTTTCATATAGAGCAACACTGTTTCATACAGAACAACACTGTTTCATACAGAGCAACACTGTTTCATATAGAGCTACACTGTTTCATACAGAACAACACTGTTTCATACAGAGCAACACTGTTTCATACAGAACAACACTGTTTCATACAGAGCAACACTGTTTCATATAGAGCAACACTGTTTCATATAGAGCGACTGTTTCATACAGAACACTGTTTCATATAGAGCAACACTGTTTCATATAGAGTAACACTGTTTCATATAGAGCAACACTGTTTCATATAGAGCAACACTATTTCATACAGAACACTGTTTCATATAGAGCAACACTGTTTCATATAGAGCAACACTGTTTCATACAGAACAATACTGTTTTATATAGAGCAACATTGTTTCATATAGAGTGACTGTTTCATACAGAACACTGTTTCATATAGAACACTGTTTCATATAGAGCAACACTGTTTCATACAGAGCAACACTGGTTCATATAGAGCAACACTGTTTCATATAGAGCAACACTGGTTCGTATAGACCAACACTGTTTCATACAGAACACTGTTTCATATAGAGCAACACTGTTTCATATAGAGCAACACTGGTTCATATAGATCAACACTGTTTCATATAGAGCAACACTGTTTCATATAGAGCAACACTGTTTCATATAGAGCAACACTGTTTCATATAGAGCGACTGTTTCATACAGAACACTGTTTCATATAGAGCAACACTGTTTCATATAGAGTAACACTGTTTCATATAGAGCAACACTGTTTCATATAGAGCAACACTATTTCATACAGAACACTGTTTCATATAGAGCAACACTGTTTCATATAGAGCAACACTGTTTCATACAGAACACTGTTTCATACAGAACAATACTGTTTTATATAGAGCAACATTGTTTCATATAGAGTGACTGTTTCATACAGAACACTGTTTCATATAGAACACTGTTTCATATAGAGCAACACTGTTTCATACAGAGCAACACTGGTTCATATAGAGCAACACTGTTTCATATAGAGCAACACTGGTTCGTATAGACCAACACTGTTTCATACAGAACACTGTTTCATATAGAGCAACACTGTTTCATATAGAGCAACACTGGTTCATATAGAGCAACACTGTTTCATATAGAGCAACACTTTCATATGGAGCAACACTGTTTCATATAGAGCAACACTGTTTCATACAGAACACTGTTTCATATAGAGCAACACTGTTTCATATAGAGCAACACTGTTTCATATAGAGCAACACTTTCATATAGAGCAACACTGTTTCATATAGAGCAACACTGTTTCATATAGAGCAACACTATTTCATACAGAACACTGTTTCATATAGAGCAACACTGTTTCATATAGAGCAACACTTTTTCATACAGAACACTGTTTCATACAGAACAATACTGTTTTATATAGAGCAACATTGTTTCATATAGAGCGACTGTTTCATATAGAGCACTGTTTCATACAGAACACTGTTTCATACAGAACACTGTTTCATATAGAGCAACACTGTTTCATACAGAGCAACACTGGTTCATATAGAGCAACACTTTCATATAGAGCAACACTGGTTCGTATAGAGCAACACTGTTTCATACAGAACACTGTTTCATATAGAGCAACACTGGTTCATATAGAGCAACACTGGTTCATATAGAGCAACACTGTTTCATATAGAGCAACAATTTCATATAGAGCAACACTGTTTCATATAGAGCAACACTGTTTCATACAGAACACTGTTTCATATAGAGCAACACTCTTTCATATAGAGCAACACTGTTTCATATAGAGCAACACTGTTTCATATAGAGCAACACTGTTTCATACAGAACAATACTGTTTCATATAGAGCAACATTGTTTCATATAGAGCAACACTGTTTCATACAGAACACTGTTTCATATAGAGCAACACTGTTTCATACAGAGCAACACTGTTTCATACAGAACAACGCTGTTTCATACAGAGCAACACTGTTTCATATAGAGCAACACTGTTTCATATAGAGCAACACTGTTTCATATAGAGCAACACTGTTTCATATAGAGCAACACTACACTGTTTCATACAGAGCAACACTGTTTCATACAGAACAACACTGTTTCATACAGAGCAACACTGTTTCATATAGAGCAACACTGTTTCATACAGAACAACACTGTTTCATACAGTACAACACTGTTTCATACAGAGCAACACTGTTTCATACAGAACAACAGTTTCATACAGATCAACACTGTTTTATACAGAACAACACTGTTTCATACTGAACAGCACTGTTTCATATAGAGCAACACTGTTTCATATAGAGCAACTCTGTTTCATATAGAGCGACTGTTTCATACAGAACACTGTTTCATATAGAGCAACACTGTTTCATACAGAACACTGTTTCATATAGAGCAACACTTTTTCATACAGAACAACACTGTTTCATATAGAGCAACACTGTTTCATACAGAACAACACTGTTTCATATAGAGCTACACTGTTTCATATAGAACAACACTTTTTCATACAGAACAACACTGTTTCATACAGAGCAACACTGTTTCATATAGAGCAACACTGTTTCATATAGAGCAACACTGTTTCATACAGAACAACGCTGTTTCATACAGAGCAACACTGTTTCATATAGAGCAACACTGTTTCATATAGAGCAACACTGTTTCATATAGAGCAACACTGTTTCATATAGAGCAACACTGTTTCATATAGAGCAACACTGTTTCATACAGAACAACACTGTTTCATACAGAGCAACACTGTTTCATATAGAGCAACACTGTTTCATATAGAGCAACACTGTTTCATACAGAACAACACTGTTTCATACAGTACAACACTGTTTCATACAGAGCAACACTGTTTCATACAGAACAACAGTTTCATACAGATCAACACTGTTTCATACAGAACAACACTGTTTCATACAGAGCAAAACTGTTTCATACAGAACACTGTTTCATATAGAGCAACACTGTTTCATATAGAGCGACTGTTTCATACAGAACACTGTTTCATATAGAGCAACACTGTTTCATACAGAACACTGTTTCATATAGAGCAACACTTTTTCATACAGAACAACACTGTTTCATATAGAGCAACACTGTTTCATACAGAACAACACTGTTTCATATAGAGCTACACTGTTTCATATAGAACAACACTTTTTCATACAGAACAACACTGTTTCATACAGAGCAACACTGTTTCATATAGAGCAACACTGTTTCATACAGAGCAACACTGTTTCATATAGAGCAACACTGTTTCATACAGAACAACACTGTTTCATACAGAGCAACACTGTTTCATACAGAACAACACTGTTTCATACAGAGCAACACTGTTTCATACAGAACAACACTGTTTCATACAGAACAACACTGTTTCATACAGAGCAACACTGTTTCATATAGAGCAACACTGTTTCATACAGAACAACACTGTTTCATATAGAGCAACACTGTTTCATATAGAGCAACACTACACTGTTTCATACAGAGCAACACTGTTTCATACAGAACAACACTGTTTCATACAGAGCAACACTGTTTCATACAGAACAACACTGTTTCATACAGAGCAACACTGTTTCATATAGAGCAACACTGTTTCATATAGAGCAACACTGTTTCATACAGAACAACACTGTTTCATACAGTACAACACTGTTTCATACAGAGCAACACTGTTTCATACAGAACAACAGTTTCATACAGATCAACACTGTTTCATACAGAACAACACTGTTTCATACTGAACAGCACTGTTTCATATAGAGCAACACTGTTTCATATAGAACAACACTGTTTCATACAGAGCAACACTGTTTCATACAGAGCAACACTTTCATATAGAGCAACACTGTTTCATATAGAGCAACACTGTTTCATATAGAGCAACACTGTTTCATACAGTACAACACTGTTTCATACAGTACAACACTGTTTCATACAGAACAACACTGTTTCATACTGAACAGCACTGTTTCATATAGAGCAACACTGTTTCATATAGAACAACACTGTTTCATACAGAGCAACACTGTTTCATACAGAGCAACACTGTTTCATATAGAGCAACACTGTTTCATATAGAGCAACACTGTTTCATACAGAGCAACACTGTTTCATACAGAACAACACTGTTTCATACAGTACAACACTGTTTCATACAGAGCAACACTGTTTCATATAGAGCAACACTGTTTCATATAGAGCGACTGTTTCATACAGAACACTGTTTCATATAGAGCAACACTGTTTCATACAGAACACTGTTTCATATAGAGCAACACTGTTTCATACAGAACAACACTGTTTCATATAGAGCAACACTGTTTCATACAGAACAACACTGTTTCATATAGAGCTACACTGTTTCATACAGAGCAACACTGTTTCATACAGAACAACACTGTTTCATACAGAGCAACACTGTTTCATACAGAACAACACTGTTTCATACAGAACAACACTGTTTCATACAGAGCAACACTGTTTCATATAGAGCAACACTGTTTCATACAGAACAACACTGTTTCATACAGAGCAACACTGTTTCATACAGAACAACACTGTTTCATATAGAGCAACACTGTTTCATATAGAGCAACACTGTTTCATACAGAACACTGTTTCATATAGAACAACACTGTTTCATACAGAAATGTCAGCAACCCTACATTTGTCCTGACCCTGATGTTCTTTGACCTGTTGGGCTAACCATAAGTGCAAACATAATTCAGGGTTAAATGACATGGAATAACTAGTACTTTTGTCATTTGAAAACTGTCCTCTACACTTGTATTACAGTATTTCACAATTGCTAAGACACATTTCTTGAAACCTTCACCCATATTCTCAAAACTTTAAACACAAAACCCAGTCTTTAAACTACATTCACAAAACCCCTGACTCTTCTGGCAAAATCAAACACTTGCCTCAAAACCATATGATCTGTGCTCAAAATCAAACAATGCTTTCAAAACATAAACACAGCCAGTCAATATATAAACACTCATCAGCATTCATTAGACAATACATAAAAAAAATTGAGAACAGAGCGTCCAGGGCATGTAGTTACAGAGAAAAAAATGATTATTGCATATAGAAAATAATTTTGCCATAAATAAAAGTAAATAATTCACAACTCAGTACAGCAAATATATTGCATACTGTACAAGTAATACAGTATTGAATGTTTGTATTTTCAGTATAAAAATAAAGTAAGCCCAAAAAAGAAAGACAACTCTAAATGAAAAACGTATTACACAAAATATTGTGCAATTGCAAAATCAAAGTCAATGAGAGCCTCTTGCTAATGGGAGAACAGTCCTTCCACCCTCATTTGGTAGTCTTGCAAATCTACAAAAGGGAAAATGCTCTTACAAATGTATACATAGTAACAATAGTAATGGACATCACATTCATATGTAAATGTAATGTAAATCTTTTTTTCTTTTTTCCCCAGTCCCCTGACAAACTGATGTACTGTATCAAATGTATACAGTAAACTTTCAGTCGCACAAATTAGAAAAACAATACATTTACCTGTTCTCTTCTCTGAATGTCCTGATTATGGTGGCCACAGAGAATCTGCTCAAATTGGGTTGTACTCTTTGTCCTGCTTCCCTCATTGTCATTCCATGAACAAGAACATGATCCTATCACAGTTGCCCGAATTTGATCTGAAATTACTATTCTTGGTCTTGCTCTTCATTGTCCTTGTACTCTTCATCCTTGTCCACCACCTCTTACACGAACTCGTCCTCCTCTGTCTCTCACATTGTTTCCATCCATTGTTGGAATCAACATTCACCGTACCTGGGCCCCCTGTGTACTCTGAACTGGCTTATATTCTAGACAACTGATTTGATCACATCATTAGAAACAAGTGTGAACAATTTTGAGTTGTTGTGTGTAAATGATGACAGCGGTGTTGTAGTTGTGTTTAACTTTTGCCACATGTATTTACCATTTTGCAACACAGTGCAAAATGTGTTTTAGTGAGTGAGAATGTGTTTAGAGTTTTGCAAAAAGAGTGGATGAGATTTGCAAACAGTGTCTTAACTACCTGAACTTGTTTAAGGTTTTGCCTACAGAGTGACTGATTCGACAAATGGGTTTAGGCCACTGAGCATTGGGTTCAGAGAATGGGGTTTAGTGTTTTAGCAATTGTGAAATACTGTAAAACAGTAATTAGTCCCTCACTGACAAATTTCTTTTCATGTTTTCCTCTTGTAGAGATGGAGATGCACATAACGCAACGCAGATCAGAGAACTTTGTTGCTGGTCTTGTATTTAATCTTCAGTGCAATAGAAACGGTCAGAATGTGAGTGTGAGCTGGAGTCGTGTTCCCAGTCAGAGCTTGGGAAATATCACTGGAATAACCATTAAGGACAACACGCTGTGGTTCCTTCCAGCCGAGCTCGTCCACAGCGGAGAGTACTCCTGTTTCAGCAGGTATTGCTTCAGTTCACTACGTTTCTATTGAGTTGGGTTTGACACGTGCATACTGAATACTGAAGCCCACTTGTTTATCCACATGTTGTTTTTTCCTGCTAAGGTCCATTTACAATGTTAGTATAGTTGAAAATGTTCATACACTTTTGGTCATTCAAAATGTAACTGAGTCATTTTAACATTCTCTTGGCATTAACGAGTCTTTTTTTATTTTAATTATTATAGCTCATTATTGTCTATTTAGGGTATTTTAGTCATTTAAATAATTTTAATATGTGATTAATTACATTTTATTATAATATTACACCCCCCAAATATGTATTTATTTCCTTCTAATTCTCGTTGTCATTGCAGGCTGGGTTAGCCTATATTCACCATTAAGAAAAGTGATTAGCCTGCTTAAAATAGTCTTGAACATAAAACAACAGGACAAAAACATAGTTGATGACTAAAAGCAATAATTTCATGACTCTAGACTTTACTTTGTAAAGACAGTGGCATAATGAGTTTTTTTTAGCCATATCAAAACAGTAGTCATGTGTATGGGTACATTTTACCCACTGGTGGTTTTATGCATACAACGTCCCTGGTGGTTCTAGTGCTAAACCAAATATTGAGAACTGAGAATTATCAAATAAAAACCAAGGTGTCGAAAGATGCAAACATAAAATAAAAACAGCTTTGCACTGGCACTGTATGTTTTGTGTTCAGAATTCTATATCGGCCATTCTTTCATCCCAACGGTTGTTCTTCTTGTGTTCTATGTGGCAGAAATGGCAATGAAACAGAGGAAATTATATTTGAGGTCTCCGTTCAGAATGAAACATGCCCCCCAATGAACAGAATAGACGACGTAAAGAGCACAGAGGAACTCATATGTTTCCTTCCTCATGTCTTTGAGTTAGACCCTGGAGCTCAAGTGACCTGGCGAAAGGTAAGCAAAAAACCATAAGTGAAACACATATTCACACTACAGGTTAATATGGTTGTTTTCTGACCCAACACTCCGCAACATGCAATTTCTATTTTAGAAACGGTTTCTATTTCTGCAACGTCATGGGTGGAACAACGACATACAAATTATGACAATTTAAAAAAAACATTTTTTTTTTATTTGTAAAAATTTATTGATGTTTATTACAAACTCTCGTGGAGACAACAGCAAAAAAACAGGCAAGGCATCAACAAAATGCAGATTTGACAATGAAAAAATAAATAAATAAATAAAAATAAATAAATAAAATAAGGCATTGCTCTCAAATAAATGTGTTACAGGATCAAAAACATTTCAGCAACATAACAAATATCTTCTACAATTTGTTTAGAATTTTTTACAAGGTTTAAGGAGGATAATAACATACGAAATTCATTTTTAAAACAGTTTACATTTGGCAATTGTTTTTTCCATTTATTTTTGTGAAATGTGGTATTTACCCATAATGATGATCAGGTTAATCAAAAGTGAAATGTCCCTCGTCAGTTTAGAATTATAAATAAGAATATCTTCGATTGTAAATTGTTCAAGTTCACTAATTGTATTATTTAACCAGCTATGGACATCTTGCCAGAACTTCCTACTAACTGAGCAAAGGAAGAATAAATGTTCTGTTCGTTCTGAGTTTTCATGACAAAAGTCACAAGGATCAACTTCAAAACCAAATCTACCCCTCAGTGTCTCCGCAGATGGATAGTAGTTGTTAAGAATTTTAAATTGCATTTCTTTTACTTTGGGTGCAATTGGCCATTTTATAAATTTCCAATGTTTTTCTGCAATTGTAGGATTATCTAATATTTTAAGTTTTATCTTCCTATCATAATCATGATATATATATATCCTTTGAAAGCTTTATTTAAATATTTGTTGTCACATTTTTTGTCCGTAATATTTAATTCTACTATTGTTAAGTTTGGAAGTTTGATTTGGACATTAGAAAAACTAATTGTGTTTTTTATCAGCTGTATCAAATTCACTGGGATAGATTTACAGATTTTCTTATATTCTTTAAGAGAACATTGAATATTATTAAATTTGTTTTTTAAATCTTGTAACTGTAAGATTTCACCGTTTATATCTAAAATGTCATGTACAAAGATAATGCCTTGGTCAAACCAAAGCTGGTTGAACAAAGACTTTTTGTTTGATACAATTACTCTATTATTCCACAAGGTGGCACAATGAGGGGTAAAGTTATGGGTAAATACCATCTTCCAATGATGCAAAACTTGTTTATGAAACTCAGATAATTTAAAAGGTATTTTAGAAATTTCAAAGTCACATTTCAAAAGAAAGTTTAACCCACCGAACATCTTGAAAATACTTTTTGGAATGTGAAACCATATTGAATCCGGCTTCAATAGAAACTCTTTCAACCACTTTATTTTAAATTTTCCTACCATTGCCTCAAAATCCACTGTTTTGACTATGCTAACCATAGATTTATCCCTAAGGAAGAAGACAGTGTTGTCTGCAAACTGACTGAGGCGAAATTCGTAATCAAAAAAATGTAGACCCTGAAAATTTGGATGATTTAATATCAGATATGCTAGTAGCTGTGTACATAAAATGAACAACTTGGGACTAATTGGACATCCTTGTCTTATTCCGCAAGTTATATTTATTCTAGGTGTTAGTCCTGGGTTTAAGGAGACATAACTGTAAATATCAGTATAGAACATTTTGATCACTGAACAAAAATTTTTGTCGAATCCAAAATTTTCTAAAGTAGAAAATAAAAAATCTTTTTTTATTGAATTGTGTTCTATAGAATCGAAAGCTTTGAAATAGTCTATAAATAAAATCATGCTTTCCGATTCCAGAACAGACCGATAGTCCAGCATGTCCAATATTAATCTCACATTATTATGTATACTTCTACCTTTTATAAACGCAGACTGAGTTTCATCTACTATTTTATCAATTACTGTTTTTAATCTCTCTGCACATATTAACGCTAATAACTTATAGTCGTTGCAGAGCAATGTAATAGGCCTCCAATTGTCTAAATTTGTTATATCTTTTTTTGTTTTGGGGAGTATGGTTATTATACCAGTTTTCATTGTTGGAGTAAGACATCATTCTTGTATACATTCGATAAATGCATTCAATAACAATTCTTTGATATCTTCCCAAAAAAACGTACAAAATTCCGAGGTCAACCCATCAATTCCAGGTGACTTCCCATTTTTCATTTTTTTCAGGGCATTTTCTATTTCTTGCAGATTTATTTTGCCTTCTAACCTTTTTTTGTCATTCTCCCCAATCCTTTTAATATTGCTCTTAATCAGAGTAAAAAAGGATTCACAGTCCTCTTTGTGGAAATTTGAGCTATAAGTCAGAGTAAAAGAGTTGAACTTCCTCCTGTATTTGGCTAGAGTCTTTTATGACTGTGTCATTTTTTGTTAATTTGCAGATTCTTTTTTTAGGCTGCCTAGATTATTCTAAGCCATAGAAATATGTTGTGTTCTTCTCACCTTCTTCGATCCATCTAGCCCTGGATCGTACAAAGGCTCCACTTGCTTTTTCTAAATAAATTTCATCAAGCTGTTTTTGGAGGGAGTTCAACTCAGTTAGTTCTTCCTCCGAAGCATTAGTTTTACAACAGAGTATGTTAATCCTTTTCAGTATTTCTTTCTGTTTAAGTTTACTTGTTTTTGACATGCTTTTTCCCGTTTCAATTGCCAACCTCTTTGTTTCAAATTTAAACCATTCCCACTTACCTTTATTTGACATATCCATTCCTTTTACTTTTAAACAGAGGGATTTTATTTGTTTGCAAAAACCATCATTTGATAAAAGTCTATTGTTTAGTTTCCATATATTACCCGAAGAGCGTGGTTGTTTGGTTACTAACAAGAATAAGCTTATTAAACAGTGGTCGGTGAGCGGAGATGTAATAATCTCACATTTCTGAACATTATTACTTATTGAATGTGAGATTAGCCAGCAATCTAGCCTTGACCGTTGGTTCCCGTTTGAAGCACTAATCCATGTATATTCCAAATTTGTAGGGTTATTCAATCGCCAATAGTCAAAAGTATTAGTTTCAATACAAAAATTGTGTAGTACTTTGTTGTTTTCAGGTTGTTGGCCTCTAGGAGGTAGCCTATCCAACCAAGAATTTGGAGCAATGTTAAAATCACCTCCCATAACAACTTTATCTGTCATATGAACAGCTTTCCACTCTGTCACTAGCCTACCCAGTTTCTCTAACATACTTCTGTTGTTCACTTTGCTATTATATCCATAAATTGAAAGCACAATAATTTTTTTGGTCACATATTTCAATAGCTGCAATCAGCCAGTGGCCATCTTTATCTCCTACGTGACTAATTACTTTTCCTGTTAACCTGTTACAAAGTATCATAACACCTGCCGAATAATTGGTACCATGAGAATATAAAACATTATCCCCCCACTGCTGTTTCCAAAATTTTTCATCTGCTGTACCCGAACGTGTTTCCTTAAATTTAAAAAATTAAATTTGCCTTCAGTTCTTTACAAAATAAAAAAGTGCCTTGCGCTTTGTAAGATTTTTCAAACCTCTAACATTTAAAGAAGTAAACAAAACCGACATTGAACACTAAAAAACAAATAAGGATAGTGCCTAATGAAAACGCTCTTGAATTAACAAAAGAGCAGGAATGAGCAATTCTGTCCAAAGTATATTAGGGCTCAACCAAAACCTCCAAATGTTTCAGTCAAAAACTTGGGCTATTTAATCATATCAATGAGTCTTTTTCCCCAGTCTATTCAACAGCCCATAATAACAGAAGAACAACAACTTGGAAAACGAGTGATTAGTTTTTCAATCAAAGATGTGGAACGTACCATATATGCATCAAGGATAAACCTTTTTCCCATCGATGATCGCGTATCCTTCCTTCAGAAAAGCCTTCTTTCTGCGGCGCCTGGCTTCGTCCACCCGTGGCCACAGCTTCTCCCTCGCAAGATGATCTTCTTCTCTTTGCACACTCTGGCCTCCCTCGACATCTTCCACACTTCGTCCTTCACCGTTCGCGAAACAAACTGCATAATGATGGGTCTTGGCATGTTGTTGTTCATTGCACCTTTTATCCCCAAACGGTGAACGGTGTCAACATTTCGGTGGAGCTCGTCAACAGACATGGGGACCACTCTCGTAAAGATACCTATGACTTCATCTCTGGTCTTCTCATCTTCCTTCTCAGGTAACCCCAATCTCCTCTTGTATCTCGCAGCTTCCAAAACCTTATCCTTCAGGGATTTGTTTTCTGCAGCCAGGAACTCAACTTGTCTTTGTAGCTTCTCGATGTTTTCTTTATTTTCATCCGTGGCTCGTTTAATGGCGTCGGTGCGTTCTTCGATGTTCTGTAGTTTGACTTCTAGGGCATCAAATTTTTTCAGCGCTTCTTGAAGATTATTCATCCTTGCTTCAATGTTTTCCAGCTTCCCATCTAGACTGTCAAATCTTTTCATCACAGACTCAATAGCTAGCGTAAAGCTATTAGCATTCTCCTCCCTTGCCTTCGCGCCTCTCTTCCTCAACTTTTTGGGTAGCAGACTATTTACAGGAGTTTGGACGTCCTCGAGAATCCATTTCTTGGATTTCGTTTTCACTCGTTTCACTCATGTCACTGAGCGCAGTGGCGCCGTAGTCATGGTCGACGATGTTAGCTTCACCAAGTTTTTCCATCTTTCCGGTAGTTAGTAATTACGGTGCAATTAAATCTTCAAAAGTTCAGTAGTTTGTCAAAAACGAATAAAAGTCACTTCTGTCACAATATGGTTTGGTTGATTTTTCCTTTAAGTAAAGTTTGGACTGAAAAACGAATTTTCCTTCGGAGCCTGCTTGAGACTAAACCGCTCACTCCGCCATCTTGATTTGTCTCCCCCAAATTATGACAATGGTTATTTCAGGTTCAGATTATGTGCTTTATTTAATGTTAAAGGGCACCTATTATGCAAAATTCACTTTTACATGGTGTTTGAACATAAATGTGTGTTGGCAGTGTGTGTACACAACCATCCTATAATGATAAAAATCCACCCAGTGTTTTTTTTAAATCCCCATAAATCATAAGCAGTGTCTCAGAGCGAGCTGTAGAATTGCACAAGCCCCTCCCACGACTGTTGATTGACACTGCCGTTTGAGCATAGACCCGCCCTGAGTGAGCTGGACACAGTCCGCCATTGTTTCGATGCTGGAGCAGGTGTAGAATGTCTCCTAAAGCGATTGAGGTGTTTTGTTTTTTGGATGTTAGAATAATCATAGCAGTCTTCATTTACTCCTGTTGTTACTCGAGGATGGATCTGTACAACTGCTCTCGTGATCCAGCTTACAGTCTCCGGAGCGACAGGACTAACGTTACTGATCATGGCAGAAATGAAAGTGAGTGCGCACTTTATGACAGCTCATCCAGCCATTTTACCATGGGCGTCGGAACCATTGTATATGGGTGGGACAAGACCCACCCACTTTTTAAGACCAATGATATTATATCCACTCACTTTTACCGTCTCTAATTTTACCGTCCGCGCATTTGTCTGTTCGCTTTTCAGAGCGCCGTGAGTCAAATCCATTCCGCTTGAGGAATTAAAATTAATATTTTTTTTAATTAAAATGAATAAATTAAACTCCATTTCCGCTGAATCGCTACATTATATTTCTCAACGAGCCGCAACTGACGAAAGTAATATTAGGGGGATAATCCACGGATAGCTGTGCATTTAATGCACGACGTGGAGGCAATGAACCGCCCGACGTGAAGTGGAGTTTAGTTTACTTGTTTAATTAAAAGGCACCAGAATACATGAAATGGTATTTATTCCAGTAACATTTTTCTGGGGGAGGACCCACCCACTTTTTTTTTTCTTCCAACGCCCATGCGTTTTACAGATATAAAGTTTACCAGTTTATTAAGCACCCTCTGAAAAGGTGTGTATAAATTTGTTTACTGTTAGTTGTAACGAGTGTTTTGTGTACCTCGCTGTGTAACGTTATGTTCCATGATAATGAAAGGGAAAGAGAGAGAGTTTATGGATACGACTTTAATGCGCACTTGTTATACTGTGTTTATTCTTACAGTGATTTTCTGGAGTAAAACTAACGCTTAATCTTTTGTGTGATGTACAATAAACTTAATTGATCTCATCAGTATATTTTGGTCATCATTCAGACGGGATCTAAGTTACTACAGCAGGCTTGTATTAATAGTGGAGCAGATGGCATATAAGTTATAAACGTAATTAAAATAAACATACCTGTTGTATCTCTATTCAGCATATATTCTCTAGCTCTGTGGGCATTATTGTCCGACTCAAACACCGTTACTGTGAGTTTCTGTTTTGATATTATCATCTTTCTGTGAGATGAGATTAGGCTTGTTTGAGATGAGCAAAATCTGCGCAGAACCGATCACCGGTGATCAGCGCGAGATGCATGCCGGTTAGAAATGTGTCCGAGAGCGGTCCGCCTTGCTCTGATGTCATGCTGACGTGTGTCAAAAATCTCTCGCGAGCGCAAGGCGGACGTGTCGGATTCTGCAGTCGAGCACAGTTGCTCTCCACTGACTGCGCTGATCAAAAGCATGATGGGAAACGACTTGCTGACGACACAGCTTAATGTTCATTGGTTTAAACAACTGTGATGTATTGTTCTCTTTTAAAAAAGGCTTGTTTGAGATGTGCCTTGTCTCGCCTGAAATGTAGTCGAGAGTAGGCGGCTGCAGTGAGGGGAGGAGTGAAAAAAGCGCAGGCAAGCCGGACAGATCTCTCTTCTCGCAGTGGATCTGACACCTGTGAGATCAATGATGGATATCGCGTGATTCACGCTCGTGCACAGTGTTGCTAATAAACTGGATGGAATTCAAGTTCTGTTGCTTAATATGAAAATAAATAAATTGAACAAGACACCCAAGTACTTGTTATTTAATTCCAGAACAGGTTGTTTAACCATCCAGATGATTTCTAGACAGTTTTATTAAGTTAAAAAAGTTACCAAGTTCTGCTTTAAAAGTGTCTAATGTGAGTCTGAATATCATTTATAGCCGTACTTAAAGCAACAATGGATAATTCACCTCAGATCTTGAAAATAAATGAAAGAACATTCAAACTGACGAAACAAGTGTATTCTATGACATGCTGTTTCAGTCACTCAGTATCTATTTTTAATCATATAAAAATGGTGTAATAATAAAATAAATATGATTATGTGCTTATCCATTTTGTTGTGAGTGCAGTGCGCTTGCAGAGAGACTCCGCCCACATCTCGAGTTTATTTATTTACAGAAGTGGTGACCACATTTACACAAGATCTGTGTAGCATAAACAGAAGAGTGTGCATTGCTGAAAAGACCAGCTTAGACCAGCATGCTAAAAGTGACTAAAAATCATTTGACTTTAATACATCTGGTGGTTAATATTACTTTCATCAAAAATAGCAAATGTCAAACAAGTTTTGTAAATGGCAAAACATTGCGTTAGTCATCAATATGTTGAGCTTATGTACAGTACATGGTCTTCTCATTTAAAGGATTCACTTTCACTTTTAAACGTTACCTGTGCATGTGTGTACATGCTCATTATAATCTCTCTGTTCTCCTTCTGTAGAACTGCCATCCACTCAAAGGGGAAAACAGGAGGGTTTTCCCGGTGAACAGATCAGATGAGATGGTTGGACTCTTTACTTGCTTTGTGAACTTTACTTTTGAAGGACTGAACTACTCTGCTGCCCAGACTACAAATCTCTACAGCCTGCCTTCAGATTTTGGTAAATGACAATTCAATTCAATTTAAAGTCAAATTACAGCACTCAAAATACAAAAAAATTAAGCTCAAAAAATTAAGGGAACACTTAAAACACACATTTGATTTTAATTAATGAAATATTCAATTTGAAAATATTTATACATTCTATAATTTGTTAAGAACAAAACAGTCATCAACGTACTGAGGGCTGGATTCAAAATCATACCAAAAATCAATGTAAAAAACAGAAGTTACAGGCTGATCCAACTTGCATGAAGTTCATCACAACAACTCATAATGTAAGTCAGGGGTGTGAATGGCTACGAGCCTGTATCCGCTCACGACAACATTTGGGATGAAACATCCTGATGAGATAGTGTCCTATGGGGTCTCCTCCCAGACCTGGATCAGGGCATCAGTGAGCTCCTGGACACTCTTGGCGGCTTCGGATGCTCCGATACATAATGTCCCAGAGGTTCTCAATTGGATTTAGGTCTGGAGAATGTGAGGGCCAGTCAATGGCATCAATGCCTTCGTCATCTAAAAACTGCCTACACACTCTATCCACATGAGGCTGGGCATTATCATGCTCCAGGACCAGCATAAGGTCTCACAATGGCTCTGAGGATTTCATCCAGGTACTAACAGCAGTAAGGGAACCATTGGCTAGGTCTAGGATATTCCTCCGCAGACCATTACTGAGATCTAGAAGAAAATAGCGTCATAGTCTAATTATGGCCAGCGTGTTTAGGAGAAAAGCATTTATTTCATAATGTGAGTGATGGAAATCCGCCTGTTGAGCGATTTGTGCTTGTACATTACTTGTATGCACTCTCGACATTTGTGATTAAAATAACGCCATAGAAATGCCTCAAATAAATATAAAAAGTGGAAGAAGCTGCAATAGATTTTTTATTGGTTAAAATCAATGGAGAATATCTGGTATTTTTCCGTGGGTGCTCGAGCCCCGAGCGCTTATGCGGTGTCGTGATTGGCTGAAGCGACAAACTGGCCACAGGGCAGAAACGTCCCGAGCAATCCAAGAAGAAAGTAATAAACTACAGGCACTTCTAGTGATGATTGAGAGGCATTATTTTTGTATGAGTCTGTCCTTTTTTTTATTTTTATTTTTATCCTGCATAGTTTCAAAATCCTTTAATTTGATATAGTAAAATGATTAAGAACCTGAAATGAGAAGTGCATGCCTGTGATATCGTCCATATAAATCACTACCACATGAATTGAGTTGAAGTTAATACTTTACTTTCTGTTTGCAGCAGTTACAGCAACAGACATCAAACACTCTGGCTGCATCCGAAACTGCAAACTTTCCCTACTATTTAGTATGGGAAAAAGAGTAGGCGAGCGTAAAAGTATGTACGAATCCAAAAGAGTAGGCGAGAATTACCTGGATGACGTACTAATTATCGCGAGATTCGGACTTAAGTGCGTTCGAATATGCCTACTTTCCTACTATATAGTAGGCGAAAACAGTACGTGAAGGAAGCAGTACGTTAGAAACATCAGTATTCACAAAAGAGTAGGCGAGAAGTTCCCGGATGGCTTACTGCTTCAGCCCAGATTTTCGAGTGCTCGACCGATGGATACTCTTCTATCCCAGGAGGCCACGCGAGAGGATACGTCATTATCAAACATCGCAGAGATCGGCGACACGGGTGCTTTCAAATGTGAGTAAACACGGTTCCTTGTGTTAAAATTGCATTGATCTACTTTAAACTGCTGAATTGTTGGAGGTGTAAAGACGTTACACAGTATAATATAGTTGTGATTTTGCTGTAAAAACACGTTTTATTATGTATAACGTTAGCTAACAGGGGAGCTCCAGTAAGGACACGTAAGTTACTGTACGTCTCTAACGTGGATTTACATAATCCATATACATCTTAAAGACGCTTATTTTAAATGTCTATTTACATCTGACAGGAAAATCTTCAGTAAGTATTGCAGAAGAGCACATCACAACATGAAATAGACATATGAGTGATGAATGTGTGCTATTATGTAGAACAAATCTATAAAGTAATAAACATAAGTTATATATTTTATTTGTCCATTACTGTTGATAAATTATGGAACATTTATGTTGGATAAAAAGTTAAAACAACCTCAGCATGTAAATGTAGTGTTGAGCTCATAAATCACAGAGGTGATGTGAATCTTGTCTGGATGTTACAGGGACAGATGAACAGATGAACAGAAGTGTGTTTATCCAGTGGAGAGTGGCTCGTGAAGCTGAATGCTGCCATCAAAGGCTTTGAGTGAGTATACTACAGAAATGAATAACAACAACTATTTAAATCTTAAGTTGTAGTTTATTTTAATTATCGTAATTTCAAACAGAGCTATTACAGCACTTTTCTGATTCTTGATTTCTGTGCATTTGCCGCACAGCTTTTGTGGTGGAGCAGGACCTGCAAGGAAAGATGATGTGGCGGCATTTGTGGAAAAAAAGCGTTTTTGTCTTCTGAATAATACTGAAATCAAATGACATTGTGCGGTTAAAATGACTGCTTTTGTGTTATGTTTGTGCATGTTTGTAGGATCTGAAATGTCAGCAGGCTGGTGTGAGCACTGAGGATGAGGAGCCCAGAGCTGAATCCTGGAGATGGTGCCATGGATGAGACCCTCCATCACTCCACCTGCCCTTCACTCCACCTGCCCTTATTGCCTCAGATTGTGAAGCACAACACATCACGCAACAACCTCAGGCACAAAGGAACGGCTCACCTCTGGCGGTCAGCTGATTCATCAGAATAAAGCCGCAGAATGGGAACCGCTGAGATGGCAGAAGGATGTGGGGTTCAGCGCCTGTAGCCTACATACATGATTGTAGTTTGAATAAAGCTTTGTTTCATGTGTTGACTTGCATTTGTTTATTGTGTGATGGTGACTTTCATTCATTCTTTTACTAATTTATTAATATTTCTCATTGTTGTCAGTAAATAAAATATAATTATTTAATTATAGTGACGTGTTATTATCTAATTATAGTGAATTAGAGTTACGTGTTTCCGGGTCGAGTACGCTGTGCGCGTTTGTGCTGCCGTTTCGTATCCTGCATTGTTTGTACTGTTTGTACGGTTTGTCTGGTTCGGATATTTATTTCGGATATTTATTTCTTTTTCATCGGATCTCTGTATTGATTACTCCGTTTAGTCATAACTGACTACCTCTGCTGTCTGCAAGAAGTTGAGAACTCTGTGCAGCTGTTTCGCGCCTGGTTGGAATACTCCATTTTTTCACTGTTTGAACTCTGAGCTGAACTGTTGATAAGTTTGCCATAGTGCTGCTGCGAGCTCTCTTCCCTGTTACATCTCTACCACACTCGGCTCCTCGGATGGGTGAGTTACCGCTCTCTCTGTCGGTTGCGCTGTTTGCAAAAACACTTTTTTCTTTTTTCCTCTGCCTCATTTTTTGTCTTACATCTGTGATGGATATTGAATATTCTCCATCTCAACTGAGGGCCTTTAACTACCGCCCGCATCTTGATCTGGTGACGTATGAATACTGTCAGAGACTAGGGATTCTCCGTCGCCCAAGATACATACACCGTTTGCGGCGCACACTCATGAGTTCCTTTTTGTTCAAAGCCTGATGCTCCTCCATGCATCTGGACCAACAATAGACTATCGTCCATGCATAGACAACTGCCTACCGGTCCCACCATTCAGCGCTCTCTGATCTATCTCACTGAAAGGGATCAGCAACATACATCTGATTTGAATCTCTTGCATTATCACTTTGCACTTCTGAACTGTCGATCAATTTCGGACAAAGACCCTTATCTCAATGAAATGATCACTGACAATAACCTTGACATTTTTCTTCTCACTGAAACTTGGTAAGTTCCTGAAGATTTTCTACAGATAAATCTACTTACGCCTGATGGATATAAGTATCTGTCTAGACCGTGACTCCATGGTAAAGGGGGTGGTCTCGCTATCATCCATCGTGATAACTTCCGAATCAAGCAACTTGACTTTCATGACACCAATACATTTGAGTACATGGTTTTGAAGGCTGACTCTCATAATTATTTTGCTCTATCGACCTCCTAAGGTCCTGTCCAACTTCTTTTCTGAACTCAGTGAACTGTTGACCCTTGCCTGCTCATTGTCATTTCCCATTCTACTGCTCGGTGACTTTAATATTCATGTTGATGCTGTTTGCTCTAACACCAACCAGTTACTTTCTATCTTTGAATGTTTTAATCTGACTCAGCATGTTCATTTTCCTACTCATTCCCGTGGTCATACCCTTGATTTGATCTGTACGTCAAGGGCCAATATCTCTTCCATCACTTCTACTGACACTGGTATTTCTGATCATAAACTTCTTGATTTTAGCTTTAGCCTGCCTATGCGTAAGAAATGTTCAACAACTGTTATATCCTACCGCAATCTCAAAGCTGTTGATACTGCATTATTTTGTACCTCCATTTCCCCTTCTAATCTCTCTGATGTCTTTGATATCTCTTCTCCCTCCCTGATATTATCTAACTATCACTCCATAATCTCAGATATCTTAGATAAGCATGCTCCTGTTAAGACTAGAATTGTCCCTTCCACACATTCGTCTCCTTGGTACACTCCTGAGCTCCGTACCTTAAAGGCCACTGGTAGACGGCTTGAGCGTTACTACAGGAAAACTGGCCTGACTGTTCACCATTTGGCTTTTACTGAACATGTCAAAAAGTACAAATCGGCCCTGAACCTGGCACGTTCCAGTTTTGTTAATAAATCAACAATTACAAAATCTGCTACAATTAATAAATCAAGTAACAGGTCAAAAGCATTATTTAACACAATAAATAAACTTACCAAACCTCCATCTCATGTCGCTCTAGCTTCTGATGAACTTTGCACTTCATTCTTGACTTACTTGCTAGAAAAGACAGATGCCGTAAACCAGTGCCTCTCTAATGATGCTACTAATATTAGATATCTGCCGAATCAACCTGGTCAATCCCTGCCTCTCTTTTCTCTGACTACTCCTTCTTCTGTCTCTGAGTTGATCTTGAAATCCAACTCTTCATCTTGTCATCTTGACCCTGCTCCTACTACTCTTCTGAAAGTTTGCCATTCAGTTATTTCTGCACCTATCTCTCACTTCATCAATGCATCTCTTGCGTCGCGTCTGAACGCGTTGTTGTCTTTGGAGCTCCATCGATTTGATTTATAATTCTTGATTTTACTCTTTAAACTTACTAATAACAAACATTTTCTACTTTTCCTAACTGAGAAACACTACTGCTCAAACCTCATAGTTACAACGCGGACTGTTGAGCAAACGCGTCTCAAGCCTGTTAGTGATCCAACGCTGGATACTCTTATAGGTTACGTCCATGGATCACGGCTGAACGCGTCTTCTCAACACTCACTTACAAACATTTTTCGCCTATCGTGCGTCTACTCTACACCCGTACCACTAAAAAGACGGATTATATCTAAGACTTCAGCCATAAGTTAGTATTAATATTGTTAGCATCACTGGTAGCGTAGTTGCTAACTTACTGTCCATCTGTTAAAATGGCGAATATATCAGATGTAAGTAGTCTACCTTTTGGTGCAGGTGAAGACACATTTGAGCTGCACGCGGTGCAGTCTGAGCTGGAAGCTGTTGAGAAACAGATCCACGACCTTTTAGTGAGACAAGCCGAACTGATAGACCGGCGGATAGCTCTTGAAACATCACGCGCCGATGCACACAAATCAGAGATTAACGTTACAAACCCGCTGATTCCGACCTCGTCTACTCCGTGCGTTAATCAGCATCAGTCCCGAGCGCCGAGGTCGCGATCAGCCATGGTCTCGTTCACTCCGGCTCCAACACGCCACCACGAAGCGTGGATATTTCCGAAAATTGGAAAATTTGCCACTCACGTTCCCGAGATTCTGAACGAGCGCATCGGAACTGTGGTCCTGCACGCGGGAGTGAACGACATCAGGCTGCGCCAGACGGAAGCTCTGAAGAAAGACTTCAGGAATCTGATCGATACGGTACGCAGCACATCGCCTGATATAACGATCATTGTGTCAGGACCGCTTCCCACGTACCGTCTAGGACATGAAAAGTTTAGTAGATTATTCGCGCTAAATGAATGGTTAACGTCATGGTGCAATGAGCAGAAACTGCTCTTTGTAAATAATTGGAATCTGTTTTGGGAGCGTCCTAGGCTTTACCGTGCTGATGGCTTACACCCAAGCAGATTCGGAGCGGATCTTCTGTCGGATAACATCTCCAAAATGTTAAATACCTTTTGACTAGTAACCAAAAGTCCAAATCATAGTCTCTGCTGCACCAAATTAACTGATATAAATACTAGTGTAGAACATTGCATAGAAATTGTGTCTATTCCTCGTTTAGTGCGATCAAATCATAAATCTACTGCAGGATCTAGAAAAAATCTAATTGTTATTAAAACAGAAAATGTTGCTATTAGTAAACAAAAACAATTTCTAAAGCTAGGTCTTCTAAACATTAGATCACTCACACCTAAGGCAGTTATTGTAAATGAAATAGTCACAGATAATAGCATCGATGTACTTTGCCTTACTGAAACCTGGCTTAAACCAAATGATTATTTCGGTCTAAATGAGTCTACTCCATCAGGATACTCCTATAAACATGAGCCCCGTCTGATTGGTCGTGGCGGCGGTGTTGCAACAATCTATAGAGATTTTCTTAGTGTTACTCAGAAAACGGGTTATAAGTTTATTTCATTTGAAGTACTTGTACTAAATGTTACGCTCTTAGATGCTAAAAAAACATCCCTATTATCTTTAGCCTTGGCTACCGTATATAGACCGCCTGGGCCTTACGCTGATTTCCTAAAAGAATTTGCAGATTTTCTCTCAGACCTATTGGTCAATGTCGATAAAGCATTAATTGTTGGAGATTTTAACATACACGTAGATAATCAAAATGATGCGTTAGGGGCTGCGTTTATAGATTTATTAAACTCCTTTGGGGTTAAGCAAAACGTTACCGGACCAACTCATCGTTTTAATCATACACTCGACTTAATTATATCACATGGAACCGATCCAACCGATATAGATATCATTCCACAAAGTGATGATGTCACTGACCAGTACATGGTAACTTGCATATTACGTACTCCTGTAATATATCATGCTGCGCCGCGTTATCGATTAGGCAGAACAATCCTTCCATCCACCATAGATAATTTTTCAAATTGCTTATCGGATCTGTCTCAGATGCTCAGTGAACCCAAACAAACAGATGAACTAGAGGAACTAACCAGCACTATGAGCACCATTCTCTCTGGAACACTGGATATTGTTGCACCTATTAGACTAAAAAAGGTCAGAGAGAAAATTAAAGCACCCTGGTACAACAATACTACGCATGTTCTAAAGAGAGAAACCCGTAATTTAGAGCGAAAATGGAAACAAACTAATCTAGAGGTTTTTAGAATCGCTTGGAAAGACAGTATGTCACGTTATAAAAAGGCCCTAAAAGTAGCCAGGGCTCAATCTAATAGAAAATAACCAAAATAATCCAAGGTTTTTATTTAACACCGTGGCTAGACTAACAAATAAACAAGCGTCACCTGAACAAAATATTCCGTTACAGTTTAGTAGTAATGATTTCATGAATTTTTTCACTGAGAAAATAGAAAACATCAGAATCACAATTGTAAACGTTCAATCCTCAATCGCGCCTTATAACTCAGCCTCGATTATCACCCCGCAAGAACAATTACAGTGCTTTACAACTGTAGAACAAATAGAGTTAAATAAACTTATCACTTCATCTAAAACAACAACATGTTTATTAGATCCCATACCAGCTAAACTACTGAAAGAAGTGTTACCTATAGTGGAAGAGCCTCTCCTCAATATTATTAACTCGTCTTTAACTTTAGGTCATGTTCCAAGAACATTTAAACTGGCAGTTATAAAACCTCTCATTAAGAAACCACAATTAGACCCAAATAACCTAGCAAATTATAGACCAATTTCAAATCTTCCTTTTATGTCTAAAATACTAGAAAAAGTGGTGTCTGCCCAACTAGGCTCTTTCTTACAAGAAAATGACATCTATGAAAAGTTTCAGTCTGGATTCAGGCCGCACCATAGCACTGAAACTGCGCTCGTTAAAATCACAAATGATTTACTCTTAGCTTCTGACCAAGGCTGTATCTCAATACTAGTTTTACTTGATCTTAGTGCTGCGTTCGATACTATAGATCACACAATACTCTTAGATCGACTACAAAATTATACTGGTGTTCAAGGACAAGCATTAAGCTGGTTCAGATCATACCTATCTAACCGATACCATTTTGTCTATTTAAATGGAGAAAAATCTATCATAACTCCAGTAAACTATGGAGTGCCGCAGGGATCTGTGTTAGGCCCTCTGTTATTCTCAATATATATGCTGCCACTTGGAAATATTATAAGGAAACATGGAATTAGTTTCCATTGTTATGCTGATGACACTCAAATATATATTTCATCACGGCCGGATGAAAACGCTAAATTATCCAAATTGACAGAGTGTGTTAAAGATATAAAAGATTGGATGACGCGCAATTTTCTTTTATTAAATCCTGACAAGACAGAGGTAATACTTACTGGTTCAAAAAACCGCCCACAAAACCTCTCACAATACAACTTTAACATAGTAGGATGTCCTGTTACTTTATCCTCTACAGTAAAAGACCTGGGTGTTATACTTGACTGCAACCTGTCTTTTGAAAATCATATTTCATATGTTACAAAAACAGCCTTTTTCCACCTTAGAAACATTGCTAAGCTACGTAATATGCTATCTGTTTCTGATGCAGAAAAGTTAGTTCATGCGTTCATGACCTCGAGACTAGATTACTGTAATGCTTTATTAGCTGGTTGTCCTGCATCCTCAATAAACAAGCTACAGTTAGTCCAAAATGCCGCCGCTAGAGTTCTTACTAGATCAAGAAAATTTGACCATATAACACCAATTCTATCATCACTACATTGGTTACCTATAAAGTTCCGTATTAATTACAAGGTATTGCTACTGACTTATAAAGCCCTAAACGGCTTAGCTCCAGTCTATTTAACGGATCTTCTATCGCCCTATAATCCATCGCGCTCTTTAAGATCACTAAATTCGAGGCTTTTGGTCATACCTAGGATATCCAGATCAACCAAAGGAGGGAGAGCATTTTCACATTTAGCTCCAAAACTCTGGAATAGCCTTCCTGATACTGTTCGTTGCTCAGACTCGCTCTCCCAGTTTAAAACTAGATTAAAGACGCATCTCTTCAGCCAGGCATTTATATAATATTTTTAATCTTACAGTTAAATCCGGTCTCTAGTTCATAAACGCCAGAGGAGAACTGGCCCCCGACTGAGCCTGGGTTCTCCCAAGGTTTTTTTTTCTCCATTAGGTCACCTGATGGAGTTTTTCGGTTCCTTGCCACTGTTGCCTTTGGCTTGCTCAGTTGGGGATACTTAATTTAATCGATCAATCAACAATACTATTGATCAGCATTACCAAACGTGGACGTTTTACACTAGAAACAAACACTGATGTACTATTTTATTTAATACTGTGAAGCTGCTTTGATACAATCTGCATTGTGAAAAGCGCTATATAAATAAAGTTGACTTGACTTGACTTGACTCTTACCTCTGCTTCATTTCCTCTGTCACTCAAAACTGCAGCTGTTACCCCTGTTCTCAAGAAACCCAACCTTGATCCCTCAGTTTTATCTAATTATCGTCCCATTTCAAATCTCCCCTTCATAGCTAAATTACTATAAAGTACTGTTGCCTCCCAGCTTCAGTCTTTTCTAGTCGAAAATAATCTTTTTGATCCTTTTCAATCTGGTTTTCGCCCTTTACATAGTACTGAAACTGCACTAGTTAAGGTACTGAATGATCTGCTTCTCTCTGGTGACTCTGGTTCTCTGTCTATGCTCCTACTGCTTGACCTCAGCTCTGCCTTCGATACGGTCTCCCATCAACTACTCATTTCGCGCCTTTCGGATGTGGGTATTTCTGGCGCCGCTCTTTCCTGATTTTCTTCCTATCTCTCCGACAGACTGTTCTACATTTCACTTCAGGATTTTCACTCACCCACTGTCCCCCTGAAGCAAGGTGTCCCTCAGGGATCCGTTCTTGGGCCATTATTATTTATAATATATATAATACCCCTTGGTCAGATCCTCCGCCGTCATGGTTTTAATTATCATTTCTACGCTGACGACATTCAATTATATACTACCTGTACATCGATTTTATCTATCACAACTGACAAAATCTCTGCTTGTGTACATGAAATAAAAGATTGGCTTCATTCAAATTTTCTAAAACTTAACATGGACAAAACTGAGATTATTTTCACTGGACCTCCGTCACTCACTAATAAAATTCCTACCAATTTCACCTGTGAGATCGCTGGCTCTCATTTCAAACCATCTAGTACTGTTAAAAATCTTGGTGTAATTTTTGACTCCTCTCTATCTTTCCACTCTCACATTAATTCTATCACTAAATCAGCATTCTTTCATCTACGTCGTATCGCTCAGCTCTGTCCCTTTATCAGTATCTCAGATGCTGAAACTGTCATCCATGCGTTTGTCACATCACGTCTTGATTACTGCAATGCACTTTTCATTGGCCTATCTGCTAGCTCCATTTCCAAATTACAATACATTCAAAACTCTGCTGCCAGAATACTCACCCACACCAAGTGCTCTGCACATATTTCCCCAATTCTGCATGATCTTCACTGGCTTCCTGTGGCTTACCGTATCAAATTCAAAATTCTCCTTCTCACTTTTAAGTCTCTGTACGGCCTGGCTCCCCCCTATCTCTGTAACCTGCTTCTCCCCTACACCCCGACTCGCTCTTTACGATCCGCTGATTCCAGCCTTCTCGTCGTCCCTCGGCATCGCCTTGCTTCAATGGGGGGCAGATCATTCAGTGTTGTTGCGCCCAAAATGTGGAACTCTCTCCCCCGATCACTCTGGTCTGTTAACACTATCTCTGAATTCAAATCCATGCTCAAAACTCACCTATTTTCTGAATGTCATAATTCGTACGTTTTTTTTTTTTTTTTTTCAAAGTTATATCTGTTTGTATTCTGCTGGTTGCCGCCCCATCTACCCATTTTTCATTTACTGTACTTACATTCTCACCTACCTACTGTTGTTTTGTGTGCTGTCTTTGTCAATTGCCTTTATTGTTGTTTGTTTATTGTAAAGCGTCCTTGAGCCCTGGAAAGGCGCTATATAAATAAAACTTATTATTATTATTTATTAATGCTTTAATTGTTTGAATGAAAATGTAGTTCACTATATACACATCTAGAGTGTATTCAATCATGCATAGCTATGTCATATGACATACATTACAATTTGTTTGTTTTATTGAATTATATCATTTCCAGTAAAAAGTAATATAATTAAGTATTGGTCAGCATTTATCATTGTTATTATTGTATGTTTTGGGGTGGGATAGCAATGCAATTCATTCTGGGGTAATATTCATTTTTAATATTAATGATACTTAAATTTTTCGAGTATAAAAACAACAGTTTTCTCCAAAGCCGAATCTTCACACAGCTGCCCTTTGTGCAGACATTACAAACATAATATGAGATTTTTTACACAGGAAAAAACCTACGAGGTTGAATATCTTAATATATATTTTGTTAAATAATTCATTATAATACATTTAAAAAATGCATTTTTTGTTATTTATAGGCCCTGAGGGATGAAACGAGAGTTAAATTCAACAAGAAAAAGAGGAAAACATAAAGCAGTTAGCCACTTTTGCTTGTGGATGAAAATGTTTGGATATAAAATAAAGAAATTAACAACATATTCAAGAGATGACAATTTTGGGATTTCATAATAAAAATAGGCTAAATAATATTGTTAAGGATAAAACAGTGGGTCACATTAGTAGGGTTAAATATAAGAACTTAAATCAACCCTAAATGTAATCACAAAATAAATGGGCAGCAGTTTCTTCAAAAAGACCACAAAATGAGCAAGTTTAATCAATATCAAGATATTTACAGATAGATTAATTAAACGTGTCGTTCAAATCTTTTAAGTTGTTGCATGTGTGATAACGTGTCGTACAGATGGTGGACAACCAGAATGCCTATTACCGCCGCGCCAGCTGCCGCGGCGAAATCACCGCGGCGAAAATAAACCAGCCGCATTTCAAAGTCGTTCCCGAAATGACCGCCAGGTGGCGCAAAGGGACATTGTGCAAAACAGCAGCAACTGCCGTATTTTAAAATGTAAGTGGGTTAAATATAAAACCCTAAGCCTAATAGGCATATTTTTTATATATATATAAATAGGCCTATTAGGCTACAACAGAATAGAACCAAAGATAGAATAAATTTTAGAACTGAAAAAATAGAATCAAAAGTTAAAAATAGAGACGTTATTAGGAGCAATGACGCTGAATATTTTTACTATTCTATTGAGGAATTAGATAAATGAAGAGCTCTCGTGAGCGATACAATTGCATAGTAATTTATAGTGATTTCAAAAGCAGTCCTTAAAAAAAATATATACATGGAGTAGTGTGGCATAATTTTTGAGAGATTACGCGGAACGCGTTTTAGTTAAGATCCTGGTTTCAATGCCCTTAATGTATATAGGCTACTGCTTTAAAAAAATGTCACAACGCGTTTTGAGATTGTTTTGAATTAAACATTGAAGTTTAAAATGTAGTGTTTTGGCACACCAGTCCGAGTGGCGTTATGCATTGTTCAAAAGTCAGGTTTTATTCTGGCATGTTGAATTGGCGTTAGAATTTTTTTTTAGATGTATTAGATTTAGATTTTAGATTTCGTTAGATTTATTTTTCTCATAACAGCTAAAATAACTTAATATATGCCTTGTCTTAATATGACCTACTTAATATAGGCAATAGGCATATAATAGCCTATATAATAAATTAGCAAAACTTGGCCACTAAATATTTAATTTTCAATTATTTTAATTATCACAATTAAAGTTTTAATTTTTATTAAATTAAACAAGCGCAACAATCAGCATTTAATCAAATATTCTAAAAGATGTATTATTAATAATAATGTTATTTCAACATAATATTTCGTTTTTTCGACATAATATGTGTGCGTGCAACAAGCAAGATGTGTATTTGTAAATCCGGTGACGCGTGCATTGATTTTTATCAATAAACTAGTGTTTTCTGACAGTGTCGACTGCAAAGATGAAGTTGACGATCGCCATATTTGTAGTGAACGCACCTAGAGAGAAATGCACATAAAGACATAATCAGAGAGTAGCCTAGCCTTTTTCTTTTCGTTTTGAATTATTTCGTTTGAAGACATTTCAAGCTTTGTGTATTTGATGTATTTATCATGTCTGTGTGAGGCATACGCTGAATTTCGTTAAGTTAGGAGGATGAGATGCGCTCCAGCTGACGTGCAATGCAAGTGACCGCGCGGGCGCCTCCATGATTAGTGTCTGTTATAACTACTGAAATTGCATCCCTACAAATTTATTTGGCCCTACTGAAAATAAATGTATCGAATTTAAGCAAAGTAGCCTAAATGTTAAGACTGTAAGCCCTTTGCTTTGCGTAGCCTATAAAGGACTCTTATAGCCGACTTTGTGTTAATTTAATTTGTAGAGGATTTTTTTTAACTCAAACAGTAACACTGAAATAAATTAAACTAAATTATTGTAAATTTTTTGGCACACCACGACGAGTGGCGCTATGCATTGTTCTAAAGCCAGGTTTTATTCTGGCATGTTGAATTAGTGTTCGACAAACGCGGCGGCGCGTTCATTTGAATGAAGAGCGCTTCTCGCTCGTGTGAGCGAACACACACTGGAACATTAGGCCATGTCGCAACGAGTGAATCGTGGCCGAGTGGTTGAACTTACGTTGCGATCATTTAGATGACACGGGTTCGAATCCCGAACTAACTTGGACTACTGATATTTTTATATTAGCCTATTAATGCATTTTATAGTCTATTGTTGATGCAGAGAGATTTGTCTAGTTCTAAAACATAGTTTTTTGCTTATAGCCTATTTACAAAATAAAATCACCATTTATTTCCATTTTACACTAAGGAACAAATATTATTGCAATGACTTTACTTCTGTAGCATATAATAATTCCAATCGTAATTTCAAAAGCAGTTCTGTTAAAAAAATGTGTGTATATATATATATATATATATATATATATATATATATATATATATATATATATATATATATATATATATATACATATATGACGTTTAAACGACAAACAATAAAATCAGAACCAGTATTCTGTTGCGTTCATGGTTCCAGTGGCAGTAATGCATCCACGGCTTTTCAAAATGTCACAAAGCGTTTTGAGATTGTTTTGAATGAAATATTGAAGTTTATAATTAAGTGTTTTGGCACACCACGACGAGTGGCAAACTCTTTGTTTTGTTTTGCAAACTCAGCTAGCCTGTGGGGGGTTTGGAGAAGGCAATAGTTGCTTTATCGTGGGGGTGCAGGACAGAGGTGTTAATGTTCCGTCTTTCTTATGGAGAGTGTCGGAGCCAGCCTGATGAGCAGGCAAAGGCAAAATTCTTTTAAGGATTAATCTCAAAATCTCCAAAAGTCCATAGCCTATGTACAGTAGGCCCAATATCTTATTAAATTATATATTGTAGTTTTATTGATTGTATTTAAAGGTTTTCCACACACAATTTCAATTTAGCAGATACAGAGCTCTTTAATTCGCGACCCACCTCGTTTTATTGTAAGGTGAATTCAGCAAGGCATGTTGTATCTTTGAAGGAACAAAAGCTATTTGTTACAGTTTTTTCTTTCGTGATTTGTGTGGATGACACAGCGACATATAGGCTACAGTATTATCAGCTGTATGGTGGTTTTTTTTACGCTGAAATCATAGACTGTAAAAAAAGAATTTCGAGAAAGACCCGCCGCGCGCAGTGAGGGAGACCAAACTTACTAAAAAAAATATCCAGCGCGAGAAAAGGCAAAGAAAAACGCCTGTTCTTAATTTATGTTGCTTTGAACTTTTTTCGTTTTATACCGTTTTAATTTTTTAATTTAGCTGCAATTTCTTTGACAATAGAAATTTAAAATGTTGCAAGAATAAGATTCTGTGTTTCTTATTTTGCATCACAAAGGGAATAAACTCTATCGATGCAACCCTGTTTAAATAAATAAACTGTCCCGACACTTTATTCATACCTTGAAATGTGCGATGGGTTTTCAAACTTAATTAATTTTCTTTTACATTTTCATTGTTTGTTTTTTAATTGAAAGCAATACTGTATTGAAAGTATTTTTCTGATTTGTTCGATCTGTTTTGAAAAATGTCTTCCGTTGCTATGGCCGGGTATTGTCAGTCATCTCAATCTCGTGAATGATTCACACACACAAAAAATAATTTAGCAGATTAAAGACGAGCTTCATCATCTTCATTTTCTGGTGCGATCGACTTCATCAGATGTGTCGTCGCGCCAGCGGCTCAACTGGAATGTAGCAAATTTATGTTGTAATGCATATTTAAGCATCAAGAACGGAAAAACATAAACACTGTCGTCGGCTACACTGAGATTCGATCTCAGATTGTTTGAAGCTCCGAGAGGCTATTTTTAATGCATTGACCACAGAGCTATCGTCTGATTAGCCTACTATTTTCTCTGTTTTAAAAGTTTGTTATATTCTTTTTTATTTTTTTAACATTGGCAATTTACTGTCTCGAAATTATGTGTCGAAAAAAAAAAGTGTTTTTACAAGACCTTGTGCTGTTTATTTATTTATTTATTTATTTATTTATTTATTTATTTATTATTATTATTATTATTATTATTATTATTATTATTATGCAGATGTTAATTCAGCCATTCTGTTGGATAAAAATTGTCCCTAATGTAAAATGGAAATGAATGGTAATTTTATTTTATAAATATAAAATATTTAATATAGGCTATAGGAGAAAAAAACAATATGGTGTAGCAATATTTTAGAACTATCAAATCTCTCTGCATTAATAATAAAAAAGTAGCCCATGTTTGTTCGGGATTTGAACCTGTGTCATCTGAATTATTGAAACGTAAGTTATAGCCTACCACTCGGCCACGAATTTGTTTTGTTTTATTTTGTTTGAAATGTATTTTTACATATTTTGCTTTTTTAATGTTAACCAATTATGTTGTAGCATAATAGGCCTATATTTGTTCCCTACAACTTTGTTTTATTCTCTGCTTTGTTTGTTTATATTTTTACATATTCAATCAGTCTCATTTTTGTTCAAATAATGAAAAAAGTTTTTTTTTTTTTTTTTTTTTTTTTTTTTTAAATAAACAGATAGGAAACTTACCTTTTAAAATGCCGCAGTTGCTGCTGTTTTGCCCTGTCACTTGCGCCACCCGGTATAGCCTAGTCATTTCACGAACGACTTTGAAATTCGACTGGTTTATTTTTGCTGCGGCAGTAATAGGCATTGTGGTTGATTATTTATAAAAGAATTCAATTGATAATCATAACAACATGTAAGCCTATTTAATTCTGAATATAACAAAGAATGCTTAAACCGACTAACATCGGTTAACTGCAAGTCCTGAAAATGTTTTAATTTTACGGTAAATTATTTTAATTTATTTCACTGTTATGTTTCAGTTAATAAATCTACAAACACATTAAAATAACACGAAGTAAATGACAAGTAACCTATTGACATAGCCTTTCTAAATTATAGAAAAACTGGGCACACAATGTTAACGTGTGTCTACTTTGTTTAAATTTAATGAATTTGAATTCGTTTAACCACAATATTTATCTTGAATTTATCTGTGACCTCAGCTCAGATTACTGCCGCGGCAGATTACGTCATAAAGAGAATAAACTGACACTTTTCAAAGTCTGTGATTACAGCGCCACTCAGCGGTAAAAGGCAGCAAATACACATCCCAATTTTGCCGCCGCGGGAACGGCGGCGGTAAAAGTCTCATTCTGGTTGTCCACCATCTGTAGGTCACATGATAACGTCAACATGGCAGATGTCCGGTTCGCATTCATACTCAACGAGATCTGGCTATAAAGTACCTACTCTTTTAGCGCTCGTTAAGTAAGTACTTATTGAAATTAAGTACCTACTCATTGAGTATGCGGTTTCGGACGCAGCCCCTATGCCTCCCGCATGGCACATCTTCTTCAACCAACTTTTTACCAAGATAGAACCCAACAACTTAGATATACAGATGACACCTAGTGGTTACTCCAGGATACTACATCCCCTCCTCCTTAAGCTATCAATTGGTTAACTTTTATTTTTTAATTATTAATACTATTACCACCAATATCACCGACTAAATACTAATAACATTATTTACAAAATATAACACTGTATAACAATCACATTTTTAGAGAAACACGTCAACAACTATCAGTTAGATTGCATTGATTGTCTTTTACTGACTTGACTTATGTAACATAGTCTTTCAAGTGATCTGGAGAACAACGTCTCTCTCTTGCAGACCTTCTCAGATTTGTAGGTTGGTTAGTCTCTTTTTCTACAACAGTCAATTCTAGTGATTGTTCTTTCTCAAGGACAGACATCTCCTTGTCTGCAGGTGCATTGACAACATCCGCACTAGGCAATGCAGAAGTGTCACCATCCTGTTCACTCTCTGTGGGTAGTACAATCTCAAGCATCTCATCTGTCCTGCGATTTCTTATTTGGTCCACATGTCTTTTCACAGTTTGTCCATGCCCCAGAGCAGTCTTGTATGAAAGAGGTCCTGTACAACATTCCACTACTGCAGGAATCCATTTGGGTCCACCAGCATAGTACCTCACGTGCACTGAATCTCCAACTTCAAAACTTCTGAGTTTGCAACTTTTGTCATGGCCTTCTTTTTGTTTCTGCTGTTTTTTCAGAACTTTGGACTTCACATCAGGAATGAGTAAGTCAAATGTGGATCTCAACTTCCGTGACATTAGAATTTGAGCAGGTGATAACCCAGTTGTTGCATGAGGAGTGATTCTATAATTAAATAAGAATCTTGCTACTCTTGTCTCCACGGTGTCACCTTTCATCTTTTTCATCCCCTCCTTGAAAGTTTGAACAGCACGTTCAGCTAGGCCATTCGAAGAAAGATGATAAGGAGCTGAGGTTACATGTTGAATGCCATTTCTCTCCATGAATGTTTCGTTACTGGTAAAACATGTTCCGTTGTCTGACACTAACATTTTAGGTAATCCATGTGTACTGAAACACATTCTCAGTTTCTCAATTGTAATTTGGGAAGTGGCCTGCGTGACAGGATAAACTTCCATCCACTTGGAATGAGAATCTACCAGAATTAGGAACATTCTTCCTAAGAAGGGCCCTGAGTAGTCTACATGAAGTCTTTCCCAGGGTGAGCCTGGCCACTCCCACGGGTGCAAAGGAGCTTGAGCAGGTGCCTTTCTGAAACTTTGACACACCTCACATTTCTGAACCACTCTCTCTACATCCTGATCCATACCAGGCCACCACATGTATGATCGGGCCAATCCTTTCATTTTGGACATGCCGGAATGAGTCTGATGTCACTGTTTCAATACAGCCGCTCGACCTTGCGATGGTATGACGATTCTCGCTCCCCAAGTCACACATCCTTCTTTGACACTCAGAGCATCTCTCCTGTGATGGTACGGTAACACATGTGGCTCTACTTTCTCAGGCCAACCCTTTAAGATGTACTCATGTACCATGGAGAGTGTTATGTCGTGTGATGTCCACTTCCGAATTTGTGCTGCACTTACAGGCGAATCGTCCATTAAGTCCATCATCAACACTTGATCATTAGTGTCATCAGGTTCTCCCTCACCTGGCACAGGAAATATATTCAGCGCATCAGCATTTTGGTGGTACTTTCCTGGCTTGTAAACAATGTTGTACTAATATGCTATGTAACATCACAGCCCACCTTTGCACTCTGGGTGATCCCATTTGAGGAACTGCTTTTGTTTCATTAAACAAATGGATCAAGGGCTTATGATCAGTGCAAATTGTGAATGCACGACCATACAAATACTTGTGAAATCTATGGATGGCAAAAATCACAGCCAAGCCTTCTTTGTCCAGTTCTGAATAACGTTTCTCCACAGGCGTTAATGTCCTAGACATGAACCCAAGGGGTTTCTCCACACTCTCTCCTTTTATACGCTGCGAGAGCACTGCACCAACCCCGTAGGGTGAGGCGTCACAAGCCAAAATCAGTTCTGAATCTGATGAGTAATGCGCTAGCACCTCTGCCAATTTTAGTAGAGCTTTAGATTTTTTAAAAGCTTCTTGCTGTGGCTTTTTCCACATCCACTGAACATCTTTTCTCAGCAGCAGATGTAGGGGGGCCAACAGCGTTGCCAGGTTTGGAAGGAACTTGTTATAATAGTTAAGCAGTCCCAGGTATGCTTTAAGCTCTGTGACATTCCTTGGTTCTGGTGCTTCTTCAATGGCTTTCACTTTAATTCCCAGAGGATGTAGACCCTGTGCATCTACTCTGTGGCCTAAATATTCCACCTCATCTGCCAGGAACACGCATTTTACTCGTTTCAGTCGCAAACCAGCTTCTTTCAGTCTCGACAGCACTTCATCCAGTGTCTTCAAGTGACTTTCTTGGTTTACGCCAGTCACCTGGCGATATGTCCGATTTTCCCGCACACATAACATTTATCCTTCTTAAATCTACATTCGTTGGCTTTGTGGTTTTTCCCACTGCTTCTGTGACATTCTCTGATTTATTTTTGTTCACCAGATTCTCCTCTTTTCCAGTGATCCGGTTTCCTCGCTTTAAACATGATGCTGTTACATGCCTGTACACCGGATTTATTTTGTAAATCGAGCACATTTTTGCTTGCGGCTTCAGTGGCTACTGCAATTTTAAAAGCACTCTCAAATGTCAGATTTGCTTCTGAAAGCAATCGTCTCTGAATCCGATCATCATCTATGCAACAAACAAGCCAATCCCTCAACATTTGGTCTAAAGTTGCTCCATAATTACAATCTTGTGCTAAACGACGCAACTCAGCTACATACTCTGTCACAGTCTCTGTCGGCTTCTTCGTTCTCGAATCAAATTTAAATCTCTGTACAATCTCACTTGGCTTGGGATTGAAATGATTTTTTAACATCGTTATCAGTTGCTGATAAGTCTTTTCACTTGGTTTTGTAGGGCTAAGAAGATTTCGCATCACACTGTAAGTTTGTGGTCCCACAACACTTATGAGAATAGCTCTTTGCTTACCCTCATCTTCGATTCCATTAGCCATGAAAAATTGCTCCAGTATTTCCGAATACTCTTCCCATGTTTGAGCTTTTGCATCAAATGCTGCTAGTGAGCCAATAGTTCCTGTAGCCATGGTTAATCTTCTTCTCTTTATCCTTTAGAATCTTCTGTTTCCCCCACAACCAGTAATCAGCACTCTGATCCTTTTCACAATTTCAATCTGTTGTCAACACAGGCTTTCCACTTCATCCTCATCGCCAAAAATGTGATATCGTGAATTGAGGTGAAGTTAATACTTTACTTTCTGTTTGCAGCAGTTACAGCAACAGACATCAAACACTCTATAGCTGTGTCCCAATGTGAAGGCTGCATCCTTCGAAGGACTGAAGACTTCAAGGATGCAGCCTATTCGTCCTCCGAAGGACGCACCATGTAGCCTCCGTAGGATTTCCTAATTGCGCAGCCAGGTGTTCCCGATTACCGCTCCAGGCGCCAAGCAACGGTGCGAGAGTATGCTGCCATCCTGACAATTCATTTGATATGCTATGGAGCCAGAACTGGCTATTGTCATTTTTATGTTTTATATTTTACTGGAGGACATGGTATTAAGGATGTTTCAGGTCATACTTTCGGCTTAGCCGAAGATTCAAATGTTTATTTATATCTTACCTTGATGCGATTTTGTAGGCTAGTGTATTCTTTTTATTATGCACATAAATGGACCATGGTAAATATATTTACACATATTTTTAACCCCATTTGAATATAAAACCCATTTGAATATAAACAGTCGAGTGCGGATGTTACTCCCGCTCGTCCTCGGCAGCTGTCAGTCACTGTTGCTAGGCGACAAGAACAATCCTCCGTAGGCTAGACCGGTCCGAGCGCTTCAGGTGCGCCCTTTGAAATGGGACGGAGCTGTAGTTAGCAACAATTTGTTAATATTGTGACAATAGGCCTACATTTTGTTACTTTAATTTTCAAAATAACCAGTGGTGGTATGTAAGGAACTACATCCTTCGTTAATACTCGAAGTAATTTTCCCACACGGGACAGCAACACTATAAAACTGTTATTTTACAATATGAAGCATTGTTTTACATTAAACTACACAAAAGCATATAGTTTAAATGTATCAACCTTGAAAATATTCTGAAGTAAAATGCAACATGCAGTAATAGAAATGCAGAATTCCTTTACTTTTACTCTTGATGCCTTAAGTACATTAGAGTATGCAAGATAATGAAAAAATATTGCTTAACTAAGGTTTAAAATATATGACTAGTAGTTTTTCGCCAATTTGGTATTAGTGGTTATTAAAAGTACTTTAGTGTAATAAAGTATCTCAATATTTATTCCATGAGTCAGCCCAGCAAACCTGTTGGTAGACAACTTAGTGGATAGTGAAAATATGCAGTCAAACACTCTGGAGACCATCCCAGATGATGTCCCACCAGCAGGAGGCCTTACCAGGGTCTCTATTGTGGAGCCTATCCCGATCCAGCAGCACACCAGGGTCTCCCACTCAGCTGAATAAAAGTCTACATCATTTTTCTTATTTTATGTACTGTGAATTTAAATGTTTATGTTGAATTTGATGTGTTTAACGTATGTTGTAAATAGTTGGGGGAAAAAAGGTATAGAAGAATTTGTTTCATGTAGAAATTATGACTATCATTACAAAAATAAACAATGTCCAGAGCAATGAATTCTCTTTTATTTACACATTTAAAGTTGCATAAAAATAAATGTACAGATTTTTTTTTCCTTTTAAAAAATATAGGTGAAAAAAAAGTTAAACAAGAATATATATATATATATATATATATATATATATATATATATATATATATATATATATATATATATATATATATTTCTCAATCATTCTTTCAAGAAGAGAAAACAGCCTGTCCATCCTCTCCCTACTCTCCTGTGCTCTCCTCGCCTCTGCAGTCCCATGTCTTCTCTAATCAAGTCCAAAAACTCGTCCTCTCCATCTCGCCTTCTTCGTGGTGCTGGTGCTGGTGCTGGTGCTGCTGGTGCTGCCCCTGGCTCCTCCTCTTCTTGGTCACACACTACTGAACTCGGCCTTGGTGTGTCCTCAGGGATTGAGGCCATGAGGACAGCGGGGTTGGTGCAATGCCTCTGTCCCAGCACCTCATCCATGAGGACAAACCAGGGCCAAGTTTCAGCAGTGGGTTTCCCACTCACACCCTCTCCTGTTCCAGGACACGTGCAATCTAAGGCAGAGCAAATTAACCACGGCTTGTTAACAACAACAGCACAATACATTTCAGCAAAGATGTGTGTATTAATTTTCTTATATATATAAAACTATATACCCATATAAAAATGGGTCTGGGGAATGTAACTCCCATACAGGCACAAAATAATATATATATATTATTTTGTGCCTGTATGGGAGTCCCCAGACCCATTTTTCACTGAACTGTTCTAAAAAAGCAGAAAAGGGTACTTAACACAGGGGTGCAATCTTAAGTGCATTGTTAACACTGCAAAATATGACACATCAATACCAATTTAGACCAACAGTAAAAACCAAATTTGGGGGTTGGTTGTTTTAGGCTTTATAGGGTGAGTGATATTTCTTATAATACACAAGTGAGATAGACTAGTGCAAATATTACAAATAGGTCGTTAACTTTATTACCACAAGTTTTGCCTAACCCTACCTGACAAATGAAGCCATGCAATGATGACGAAGGAGTTAAGATGAAGTTTACAATAAACTTTAACTGTGGTTTCGCTAGCTATTTGAGTAAATGAAAACATAATACTTACATTTAAATGTGAATTTGCTGTCCACCACCGATCTCTAGTCTCGGCCGCCGGCCTGTCGTCAGCGGCGCGCAATGACTTATGGGGTAGAATAGGCCGCTAAGTGTCCATTTATGTATCCTTCTTTTCACGGGGAAACGAAGGGCGCATTTGGCGTCGCTTTTGAATCAGGGTAGCCTTCGTCGCGGCGCGATGACGCAACCGTCCTTCGAATACGGCCTTCGCAGGAATTGGGACAGCCTTCATCGAGCCGCGGTGACGCAATCGGCCTTCAAATGCGACCTTCCAAGGATGCAGCCTTTGAATTGGGACGTCCTTCGTCACGCCGCTGTGACGTTTTGTCTCGCCGCGGTGACGCAATCGGCCTTCAAATACGGCCATCCGGCCTTCAAATACGGCCTTCGAAGGACGCAGCCTTGGGTGCTTCTCAATTCTTATTTGTGTATCCTCGTTTCCTCTCCTCGCTTCCTTTCCTCGCGTCTCAGCTCCGCCCCCTGTAGGATGCGAGGGAAGGCTGCAAGGAAAAGACGCGAGGACGGAGGGATCGAATGAAAGCTTTTTTTATACATCGGGATCCTTGATCACTCGAGACTCACTTCATCGCGTCATCAGCAGCGCTCAGAGGATCTGCCCTCATGTTGTTGAAATTTGTTTATTTAAGAAATTCATAATAAATAATAATAAAGAAAGATACCCTGTTGAAATATGTGAGATGTGTGGTTTATATAAACTGCAAAAGTAAAGTATAAATCAAAATGATTGTGACCGATGTGAAGGGGGAGGAGAATTTATACGTGCGTCACGTTTTAGTCGATAAAACTCTTCCGCATAGGATCCACCTGTGTATCCTCGCTCATGACTCCTCAGGAAGCCTCCTCACTCCTCGATCCTCGACTCCTCGCGGTGCAATTAGAGAATTGAGATGTCCTTCAAGATGGCTGTGCTCGATCGGTTTCCGGGTCATAGGATGGAGGACGGAGGAGAGAGGAGACGAGGAGGGATATTGAGAAGCACCCCTTCACTTTGGGACACAGCTAGCTACTGCCTCCCGCATGGCACATCTTCTTCAACCAACTTTTTACCAAGATAGAACCCAACAACTTAGATATACAGATGACACCTAGTGGTTACTCCAGGATACTACAATGCCCTAATAACATCCACACACACAGTTGAGGGCAGTTCAGTGTTGATGGAGAGACTCTGATGGATGATGTGATGAATGTTTCTCTGTGTATAACAGTGGTGACGAAGCCTAAAATCATCTTCCCAAAGCAAGGAACACACACCGTAACACTAGGTGAGTGACGGCGATGACACGTTTAACTCTTCTGTTGCTGCACGTGTCAAATCGAGTTAGTACTTGCACTGTTTTAACTCGAGGCCATTTATGCGTTTTTGTGATCTGCAAACAAACAAATGCTAATATTTTTGCATTTGTTTGTTTGCAGATCACAAAAACGCATAAATGGCCTCAAGTTAAAACAGTGCAAGTAAAAAAACAGCATATTAAATTGAATTTGAATTAGAATGACATGAAGACGAGTTTATTGAATTGCAATATAAAGAAAAGTCATGAAACCGAAACATTTTGAAAAGCGCAATAATATTCATGTGACCGTAGGTGAAAGTTTCGAGCTGAGCTGCAAAGCTCTTATTGGGAAGAACGACATGGACGAAACTGTGATATACTGGATGAGTGACTCTGATTCTCTCGATCTGAGCTACAAGAGCTTCACGTAAGGACAAAAGATATGTTTGCTCTTTATATAATGAGAGAGTGTTTTGTTTATGATGTGACTAACCCATTTTGTTTCTGCATGTCTTATTTTTCCAGCATGAAGGAGAGCGAGCAGCTGTACAAACTTTCTGATTTATCCATCTCAGAAGTCACAGCTGAATATCTGAACACTGATCTCATATGTGTCGTTCAACACCCGGCCGGGTCAGATTCTGTAATAGTCCGGCTTATCCCAGGTCAGGTCTAGGTTGCATTGGACAATACTTTTGATTATGTCCCCTTTTCCAACTTGCTCTTTCTCTTTTTCTCTCAGCTAGTCAGTCAGTGTTTCTGTCTCTCAGAGTTTCTGTCTCTCAGAGTTTCTGTCTCTCAGTGTCTCTGTCTCTCAGTGTCTCTCAGAGTCTCTGTCTCTCAGAGTTTCTGTCTCTCAGTGTTTCTGTCTCTCAGAGTTTCTGTCTCTCAGTGTCTCTGTCTCTCAGTGTTTCTGTCTCTCAGAGTTTCTGTCTCTCAGTGTCTCTGTCTCTCAGTGTCTCTCAGTGTCTCTCAGTGTCTCTGTCTCTCAGAGTTTCTGTCTCTCAGTGTTTCTGTCTCTCAGTGTCTCTGTCTCTCAGTGTCTCTCAGTGTCTCTGTCTCTCAGTGTCTCTCAGTGTCTCTGTCTCTCAGTGTCTCTCAGTGTCTCTGTCTCTCAGTGTTTCTGTCTCTCAGTGTTTCTGTCTCTCAGTGTCTCTCAGTGTCTCTGTCTCTCAGAGTTTCTGTCTCTCAGTGTCTCTGTCTCTCAGTGTCTCTCAGTGTTTCTGTCTCTCAGAGTTTCTGTCTCTCAGTGTCTCTGTCTCTCAGTGTCTCTCAGTGTCTCTCAGTGTCTCTGTCTCTCAGAGTTTCTGTCTCTCAGTGTTTCTGTCTCTCAGTGTTTCTGTCTCTCATTGTCTCTGTCTCTCAGTGTCTCTGTCTCTCAGTGTTTCTGTCTCTCAGTGTCTCTCAGTGTCTCTCAGTGTCTCTCAGTGTCTCTCAGTGTCTCTGTCTCTCAGTGTCTCTGTCTCTCAGTGTCTCTGTCTCTCAGTGTTTCTGTCTCTCAGTGTCTCTCAGTGTCTCTCAGTGTCTCTGTCTCTCAGTGTTTCTGTCTCTCAGTGTCTCTGTCTCTCAGTGTCTCTCAGTGTCTCTGTCTCTCAGTGTCTCTGTCTCTCAGTGTCTCTCAGTGTCTCTGTCTCTCAGTGTCTCTGTCTCTCAGTGTCTCTCAGTGTCTCTGTCTCTCAGTGTCTCTCAGTGTCTCTGTCTCTCAGTGTCTCTGTCTCTCAGTGTCTCTCAGTGTCTCTGTCTCTCAGTGTCTCTCAGTGTCTCTGTCTCTCAGTGTCTCTGTCTCTCAGTGTCTCTGTCTCTCAGTGTTTCTGTCTCTCAGTGTCTCTCAGTGTCTCTCAGTGTCTCTGTCTCTCAGTGTTTCTGTCTCTCAGTGTCTCTCAGTGTCTCTCAGTGTCTCTCAGTGTCTCTGTCTCTCAGTGTCTCTGTCTCTCAGTGTTTCTGTCTCTCAGTGTCTCTCAGTGTCTCTCAGTGTCTCTCAGTGTCTCTCAGTGTCTCTGTCTCTCAGTGTTTCTGTCTCTCAGTGTTTCTGTCTCTCAGTGTCTCTGTCTCTCAGTGTCTCTGTCTCTCAGTGTCTCTCAGTGTCTCTCAGTGTCTCTGTCTCTCAGTGTCTCTGTCTCTCAGTGTCTCTGTCTCTGTGTTTCTGTCTCTCAGTGTCTCTCAGTGTCTCTGTCTCTCAGTGTCTCTCAGTGTCTCTGTCTCTCAGTGTTTCTGTCTCTCAGTGTCTCTGTCTCTCAGTGTCTCTGTCTCTCAGTGTCTCTCAGTGTCTCTGTCTCTCAGTGTTTCTGTCTCTCAGTGTCTCTGTCTCTCAGTGTCTCTGTCTCTCAGTGTCTCTCAGTGTCTCTGTCTCTCAGTGTCTCTCAGTGTCTCTGTCTCTCAGTGTCTCTGTCTCTCAGTGTCTCTGTCTCTCAGTGTCTCTGTCTCTCAGTGTCTCTCAGTGTCTCTCAGTGTCTCTCAGTGTCTCTGTCTCTCAGTGTCTCTGTCTCTCAGTGTCTCTGTCTCTCAGTGTTTCTGTCTCTCAGTGTCTCTCAGTGTCTCTGTCTCTCAGTGTCAATTCAATTCAATTCAATTCAATTCAAATGAGCTTTATTGGCATGACTGTGTAAAATAGCACAATATTGCCAAAGCAATAGACATATACAAACATACGTACATGTTGATACATAAAAGTGAACAATAATAATAATAAAAAAAAAAAAAAAAAAAAAAAAAAATACATTTCAATATTATGCATAAATATATCACAATGAGAAAAAAAAAAAATAAGTACAGAGAGCAGTTTAATGTAAAAGAGGGTTCAGCCCTTGTCCCTCGTATGATGGCAGGAAGACACATACTGCGCTGCCAGGAGAACACACTCTTCTTTCTCTCCCAGAATATAAGACAGTTTGTCTATGAGGCTCGCTTGTTGGAACTGGGGTAAAATCTGAGCTATTCGTGTGAAATAAGAGTCTCTGATGTGTTTATACTTGCTGCACTGGGTGAGGAAGTGCAGCTCGTCCTCTACGACTCCATCAGTGCAGTGTGAACACAGTCTGAGCTCTCTGGCTCTCCAGCTCGGCTTGTGCCGGCCCGTCTCCACACACAGACTGTGGTCACTAATGCGATACCTCGTCAGGAGCTTTCTCTGACCATAGTTACTGATATCGGTCAGGTATGGGGCCAATTTATAATCAGACTTTATTTTGTGGAAGTATTTTAATTTATTTACTTGTGTGACCTTTATCTGCCAGTCTTGTATGTATTCTTCTTTGGTTATGTTCCCTATTTCTTTTACTTTTGCGTGTCTGAACTGAATTGTTGGATTAAGTTGGTGTTTTTCCACTAAATGTGTCATGGGGTCGCTCTCAGGGTGTCCTGCCCTGTGTCTGAGAGCGCAGTGATGGTAACTCTCTGTCTGCGCATCTGATAGATGGAACCAGAACTTTGCGGCTCTCTTCTGGATCTCAGATAGGAGAGGGAATCTGCCTAATTCTGCCCGGCAACCCAGACTCGGAGCGTTTCTGTGAGTTCCCAGGATGTTCTTGCAGAACTCGAGGTGGAAAGTTTCAACAGGGGTTTTGTCCCAGGAATCGTAATTTAGTTTAAATTTGGGGCCCCAGATTTCACAGCCGTATAGGAGGATGGGTTTGATGATGCTCTCGAAGATTTTCAGCCACAGTTTAATGGGTGGGTTAAATTTGAACAGGGGTTTTCTTATACTATAATAAGCCCTACGTGCTTTATCAGTCAGGTCTTTCATTGCAGTGTCAAACTTTCCAGAAGCTGAGATTGTCAGACCCAAATAATTATAACAGGTGACATGATTAAGAATGGTTCCCCCAAGTGTAAATATGTATTTGTTGTCAGTAAGGCGAGGTTTCTTCTGGAAGATCATGATTTTGGACTTCTCCATGTTTATGGGTAATAAACATAGTAGTCTACTATGTACTACATAGTAGTCATTTATAGTGTCTCTGTCTCTCAGTGTCTCTGTCTCTCAGAGTCTCTGTCTCTCAGTGTCTCTGTCTCTCAGAGTCTCTGTCTCTCAGTGTCTCTCAGTGTCTCTCAGTGTCTCTGTCTCTCAGTGTCTCTGTCTCTCAATTCAATTCAATTCAATTCAAATGAGCTTTATTGGCATGACTGTGTAAAATAGCACAATATTGCCAAAGCAATAGACATATACAAACATACGTACATGTTGATACATAAAAGTGAACAATAATAATAATAAAAAAATAAAAAAAATAAAAAAATAAATAAAAAAAATACATTTCAATATTTATATCGGCCGGCTCAATTTTTTGATACAGATTTTTTTGTCTCTGTCTCTCAGTGTTTCTGTCTCTCAGTGTCTCTGTCTCTCAGTGTCTCTCAGAGTCTCTGTCTCTCAGTGTTTCTGTCTCTCAGAGTTTCTGTCTCTCAGAGTTTCTGTCTCTCAGTGTTTCTGTCTCTCAGTGTTTCTGTCTCTCAGTGTCTCTCAGTGTCTCTGTCTCTCAGTGTCTCTCAGTGTCTCTCAGTGTTTCTGTCTCTCAGTGTTTCTGTCTCTCAGAGTTTCTGTCTCTCAGTGTTTCTGTCTCTCAGTGTTTCTGTCTCTCAGTGTCTCTGTCTCTCAGTGTCTCTCAGTGTCTCTGTTTCTCAGTGTCTCTGTCTCTCAGTGTTTCTGTCAATTCAATTTCAATTCAAAATGAGCTTTATTAGCATGACTGTGTAACACAATGTTGCCAAAGCATCAACATATTATATATAAATAATAAAACAAATAAAACATATATGTATAGATCATGTCATATGTAGCATAGTAAATATAAATAAATAGATAAATAAACACAATCTATCCTAATAAATGAATAAATACAGTGGGTCTCTCTAGAGAATTAGCTGACTCTGGCGTTGTGAATAGCTAACACATATTTAGCCGCGAGTGCAGCTGTGCTATCATCTTCTCCCAGTAAGAAGAACATTTTCTCAGTGTCACTCAGTTCAAAGAATGATGGAATCAAGATTTCAAATCTGGGCAGAAAGGTTTCTCTTATACTGGAGTATTTAGAGCAGAAGAGCAGAAAGTGTTCCTCATCCTCGATGTGCTGTAGATCACAGTGTCTACAGATCCTCTGCTCTCTCTCTGTCCATGTTTGTCTACGTCTTCCTCTCTCTATCTCTAGATCGTGGTCACTTAATCTGTATTTGGAGAGGATTTGTCTTTCTTTAAAATGTTTAATAAATAGATAACTGGCCAATTTAGTGGTTCTATTGAGGGTCGAGTAACATTGGAGTTTATTCTGGAGGGCAAAATGTGCTTTTAGTGCTTCATCATGAGTGACTTTTAGATGTTTGTGGATTTGGTTAATGATAGGTTTGGGGTTGATGGGGAGTATAGTCTGATGGACGAGTTGGAGAGCGAGTGTGTTCAGAGGATGAGGTTCTGCTGAGGTTTCATTGGCGAGGAGGGCTTTATATTGCACTGACTCTGGATCAGACTGATGGAGGTGATGCCAGAACTGAACACATCTCTTCTGGATCTCGATGTTCAGCGGGTACAGGCCCAGCTCAGCCCTGCAGGCGGCAGTGGACGTGTTTCTGTGAACCCCGAGAATATTTTTGCCAATTTCCAATTGTAATTTTTCTACTGATGTTTTATCCCAATTTTTACAATTTAGTACTGGTCCCCAAATTTCACATCCATATAAAATTATTGGTTTTATTATATAATTTTATCCAGGTTTTAATGGGTAATTTTAAGTGTCCACATCGTGACTTTATAGCATAGAAAGCCCTCCGAGCCTTTTCACCGAGTGTTTTCACAGCCAGACCGAAGCGTCCCGAAGCGCTGATGTCGATGCCCAGATATCTGTAGCTAGTGCTGTGCTGCAGGACCTGGCCTTTATACAGGAACTGGTGTTTGTGTCCCTGAGATCGGGCTTTCTTCTGGAACACCATGACTCTGGTTTTGTCCAGATTGGCTGTCAGGGCCCAGTCGTGACAGTATTGTTCCAGCAGGGACAGGCTCTGCTGAAGGCCCTCAGGTGTGCGGGACAGCAGGACCAGGTCATCCGCGTACAGCAGACATCTGACCTCTGACCCCTGTAGAGTGAGGCCGGGCGCAGTAGAGCTCTCCAGCGCTGATGCCAGATCATTGATGTAGATGTTGAATAGAGTCGGGCTCAGACTGCAGCCCTGCCTCACTCCACGTCCCTGCTGGAAGCACACACACACACACACTCACACACACTCCACGTCCCTGCTGGAAGAACACACACACACACACACACACACACACACACACACACTCCACGGCCCTGCTGGAAGAACGCGGTTCTGTGGTTACCGATCTTCACCGCACTTTTGCTGTTGGTGTACAGAGATTTTATAATGTCAAATGTTTTTCCGCCGATGCCAATTTGTAGGATTTTGTACAATAGACCATCATGCCAAATTGAGTCGAATGCTTTTTTAAAGTCTACAAAACATGCGAATATTTTCCTTTGTTTGTCGTTGATGTTCTTGTTGATTAGAGTGTGGAGGGAATAGATGTGGTCGGATGTGCGATGTTTTGGTAAAAAGCCAATCTGTGCTTTATTTAAGATGTTGTGTGCTGAGATGTGTGAGACGATGCGTGTGTTGATGACACTGCAGAACAGTTTTCCCAACACACTGCCCACACTTATCCCGCGGTAGTTATTGGGGTCGAATCGATCACCGCTCTTAAATATGGGGGTGATGAGTCCCTCAGACCAGATCTCAGGGAAGTGTCCAGACCAGAACACCAGATTAAATAATTTGGCTATTGTTTGAATCATGCTGGGACTGCTGAGTTTAAGCATTTCGTTATTAATGTGATCTTGTCCACATGCTTTCTTTAATTTAAGATTTTTAATATGTTCTAATATTTCAGATATTGTTATTGATTTATCTAATGGATTTTGATAATTCTTAATAGTTTTTTCCATATCTTCTAAAGTTTTCTTTATTCTACTCTGAGGCTGGTTGAGGTCGGCCGGCTCAATTTTTTGATACAGATTTTTTTGTCTCTGTCTCTCAGTGTTTCTGTCTCTCAGTGTCTCTGTCTCTCAGTGTCTCTCAGTGTCTCTGTCTCTCAGTGTTTCTGTCTCTCAGAGTTTCTGTCTCTCAGAGTTTCTGTCTCTCAGTGTTTCTGTCTCTCAGTGTCTCTCAGTGTCTCTGTCTCTCAGTGTTTCTGTCTCTCAGTGTCTCTCAGTGTCTCTGTCTCTCAGTGTCTCTCAGTGTCTCTGTCTCTCAGTGTCTCTCAGTGTCTCTCAGTGTTTCTGTCTCTCAGTGTTTCTGTCTCTCAGAGTTTCTGTCTCTCAGTGTTTCTGTCTCTCAGTGTCTCTGTCTCTCAGTGTCTCTGTCTCTCAGTGTTTCTGTCTCTCAGTGTCTCTGTCTCTCAGTGTCTCTGTCTCTCAGTGTTTCTGTCTCTCAGAGTTTCTGTCTCTCAGAGTTTCTGTCTCTCAGTGTCTCTGTCTCTCAGTGTCTCTGTCTCTCAGTGTCTCTGTCTCTCAGTGTCTCTGTCTCTCAGTGTTTCTGTCTCTCAGTGTTTCTGTCTCTCAGTGTCTCTGTCTCTCAGTGTCTCTGTCTCTGTGTCTCTCAGTGTCTCTCAGTGTCTCTCAGTGTCTCTCAGTGTCTCTGTCTCTCAGTGTCTCTGTCTCTGTGTCTCTCAGTGTCTCTGTCTCTCAGTGTCTCTGTCTCTCAGTGTTTCTGTCTCTCAGTGTCTCTCAGTGTCTCTCAGTGTCTCTGTCTCTGTGTCTCTCAGTGTCTCTGTCTCTCAGTGTCTCTGTCTCTCAGTGTCTCTGTCTCTCAGTGTCTCTGTCTCTCAGTGTCTCTGTCTCTCAGTGTCTCTCAGTGTCTCTGTCTCTCAGTGTCTCTGTCTCTCAGTGTCTCTCAGTGTCTCTCAGTGTCTCTCAGTGTTTCTGTCTCTCAGTGTTTCTGTCTCTCAGTGTTTCTGTCTCTCAGAGTTTCTGTCTCTCAGTGTTTCTGTCTCTCAGTGTTTCTGTCTCTCAGTGTCTCTGTCTCTCAGTGTCTCTGTCTCTCAGTGTCTCTGTCTCTGTGTCTCTCAGTGTCTCTGTCTCTCAGTGTCTCTGTCTCTCAGTGTCTCTCAGTGTCTCTCAGTGTCTCTCAGTGTCTCTCAGTGTTTCTGTCTCTCAGAGTTTCTGTCTCTCAGAGTTTCTGTCTCTCAGTGTCTCTGTCTCTCAGTGTCTCTGTCTCTCAGTGTCTCTCAGTGTCTCTCAGTGTTTCTGTCTCTCAGTGTCTCTGTCTCTCAGTGTCTCTGTCTCTGTGTCTCTCAGTGTCTCTGTCTCTCAGTGTCTCTCAGTGTCTCTCAGTGTCTCTCAGTGTTTCTGTCTCTCAGTGTCTCTGTCTCTCAGTGTCTCTGTCTCTGTGTCTCTCAGTGTCTCTGTCTCTCAGTGTCTCTGTCTCTGTGTCTCTCAGTGTCTCTGTCTCTCAGTGTTTCTGTCTCTCAGTGTTTCTGTCTCTCAGTGTCTCTGTCTCTCAGTGTCTCTGTCTCTCAGTGTCTCTGTCTCTCAGTGTCTCTCAGTGTTTCTGTCTCTCAGTGTCTCTCAGTGTCTCTGTCTCTCAGTGTCTCTGTCTCTCAGTGTCTCTGTCTCTCAGTGTCTCTGTCTCTCAGTGTCTCTCAGTGTTTCTGTCTCTCAGTGTCTCTCAGTGTCTCTCAGTGTCTCTGTCTCTCAGTGTCTCTCAGTGTCTCTCAGTGTCTCTGTCTCTCAGTGTTTCTGTCTCTCAGAGTTTCTGTCTCTCAGTGTCTCTGTCTCTCAGTGTCTCTGTCTCTCAGTGTCTCTGTCTCTCAGTGTCTCTCAGTGTTTCTGTCTCTCAGTGTTTCTGTCTCTCAGTGTCTCTGTCTCTCAGTGTCTCTCAGTGTCTCTGTCTCTCAGTGTCTCTCAGTGTCTCTCAGTGTCTCTGTCTCTCAGTGTCTCTGTCTCTCAGTGTTTCTGTCTCTCAGTGTCTCTGTCTCTCAGTGTCTCTGTCTCTCAGTGTCTCTCAGTGTCTCTGTCTCTCAGTGTCTCTCAGTGTCTCTCAGTGTCTCTGTCTCTCAGTGTCTCTGTCTCTCAGTGTCTCTGTCTCTCAGTGTCTCTGTCTCTCAGTGTCTCTCAGTGTCTCTCAGTGTTTCTGTCTCTCAGTGTCTCTGTCTCTCAGAGTTTCTGTCTCTCAGTGTCTCTCAGTGTCTCTCAGTGTCTCTGTCTCTCAGTGTCTCTGTCTCTCAGTGTTTCTGTCTCTCAGTGTCTCTGTCTCTCAGTGTCTCTCAGTGTCTCTGTCTCTCAGTGTTTCTGTCTCTCAGTGTCTCTGTCTCTCAGAGTTTCTGTCTCTCAGTGTCTCTGTCTCTCAGTGTCTCTCAGAGTCTCTGTCTCTCAGTGTTTCTGTCTCTCAGTGTCTCTCAGTGTCTCTGTCTCTCAGTGTCTCTCAGTGTCTCTGTCTCTCAGTGTTTCTGTCTCTCAGAGTTTCTGTCTCTCAGAGTTTCTGTCTCTCAGTGTCTCTCAGTGTCTCTCAGTGTCTCTCAGTGTCTCTCAGTGTCTCTGTCTCTCAGTGTTTCTGTCTCTCAGAGTTTGTCTCTCAGTGTTTCTGTCTCTCAGTGTCTCTGTCTCTCAGTGTCTCTGTCTCTCAGTGTCTCTGTCTCTCAGTGTCTCTGTCTCTCAGTGTTTCTGTCTCTCAGTGTCTCTCAGTGTTTCTGTCTCTCAGTGTCTCTCAGTGTCTCTGTCTCTCAGTGTCTCTCAGTGTCTCTCAGTGTCTCTGTCTCTCAGTGTTTCTGTCTCTCAGAGTTTCTGTCTTTCAGTGTTTCTGTCTCTCAGTGTTTCTGTCTCTCAGTGTCTCTCAGTGTCTCTGTCTCTCAGTGTCAATTTTTTCAATTCAATTCAATTCAAAATGAGCTTTATTAGCATGACTGTGTAACACAATGTTGCCAAAGCATCAACATATTATATATAAATAATAAAACAAATAAAACATATATGTATAGATCATGTCATATGTAGCATAGTAAATATAAATAAATAGATAAATAAACACAATCTATCCTAATAAATGAATAAATACAGTGGGTCTCTCTAGAGAATTAGCTGACTCTGGCGTTGTGAATAGCTAACACATATTTAGCCGCGAGTGCAGCTGTACTATCATCTTCTCCCAGTAGGAAGAACATTTTCTCAGTGTCACTCAGTTCAGAGAATGATGGAATCAAGATTTCAAATCTGGGCAGAAAGGTTTCTCTTATACTGGAGTATTTAGAGCAGAAGAGCAGAAAGTGTTCCTCATCCTCGATGTGCTGTAGGTCACAGTGTCTACAGATCCTCTGCTCTCTCTCTGTCCATGTTTGTCTACGTCTTCCTCTCTCTATCTCTAGATCGTGGTCACTTAATCTGTATTTGGAGAGGATTTGTCTTTCTTTAAAATGTTTAATAAATAGATAACTGGCCAATTTAGTGGTTCTATTGAGGGTCGAGTAACATTGGAGTTTATTCTGGAGGGCAAAATGTGCTTTTAGTGATTCATCATGGGTGTCTTTTAGATGTTTGTGGATTTCTTTAATGATATGTTTGGGGTTGATGGGGAGTATAGTCTGATGGACGAGTTGGAGAGCGAGTGTGTTCAGAGGATGAGGTTCTGCTGAGGTTTCATTGGCGAGGAGGGCTTTATATTGCACTGACTCTGGGTCAGACTGATGGAGATGATGCCAGAACTGAACACATCTCCTCTGGATCTGGATGTTCAGCGGGTACAGGCCCAGCTCAGCCCTGCAGGCGGCAGTGGACGTGTTTCTGTGAACCCCGAGAATATTTTTGCCAATTTCCAATTGTAATTTTTCTACTGATGTTTTATCCCAATTTTTACAATTTAGTACTGGTCCCCAAATTTCACATCCATATAAAATTATTGGTTTTATTATTGAATTATATAATTTTATCCAGGTTTTAATGGGTAATTTTAAGTGTCCACATCGTGACTTTATAGCATAGAAAGCCCTCCGAGCCTTTTCACCGAGTGTTTTCACAGCCAGACCGAAGCGTCCCGAAGCGCTGATGTCGATGCCCAGATATCTGTAGCTAGAGCTGTGCTGCAGAACATGGCCTTTATACAGGAACTGGTGTTTGTGTGCCTGAGATCGGGCTTTCTTCTGGAACACCATGACTCTGGTTTTGTCCAGATTGACTGTCAGGGCCCAGTCGTGACAGTATTGTTCCAGCAGGGCCAGGCTCTGCTGAAGGCCCTCAGGTGTGCGGGACAGCAGGACCAGGTCATCCGCGTACAGCAGACATCTGACCTCTGACCCCTGTAGAGTGAGGCCGGGCGCAGTAGAGCTCTCCAGCGCTGATGCCAGATCATTGATGTAGATGTTGAATAGAGTCGGGCTCAGACTGCAGCCCTGCCTCACTCCACGGCCCTGCTGGAAGAACGCGGTTCTGTGGTTACCGATCTTCACCGCACTTTTGCTGTTGGTGTACAGAGATTTTATAATGTCAAATGTTTTTCCGCCGATGCCAATTTGTAGGATTTTGTACAATAGACCATCATGCCAAATTGAATCAAATGCTTTTTTAAAGTCTACAAAACATGCAAATATTTTCCTTTGTTTGTCGTTGATGTTCTTGTTGATTAGAGTGTGGAGGGAATAGATGTGGTCGGATGTGCGGTGTTTTGGTAAGAAGCCAATCTGAGCTTTATTTAAGATGTTGTGTGCTGAGATGTGTGAGACGATGCGTGTGTTGATGACACTGCAGAACAGTTTTCCCAACACACTGCCCACACTTATCCCGCGGTAGTTACTGGGGTCGAATCGATCACCGCTCTTAAATATGGGGGTGATGAGTCCCTCAGACCAGATCTCAGGGAAGTGTCCAGACCAGAACACCAGATTAAATAATTTGGCTATTGTTTGAATCATGCTGGGACTGCTGAGTTTAAGCATTTCGTTATTAATGCGATCTTGTCCACATGCTTTCTTTAATTTAAGATTTTTAATATGTTCTAATATTTCAGATATTGTAATTGATTTATCTAATGGATTTTGATAACTCTTAATAGTTTTTTCCATGTCTTCTAGAGTTTTCTTTATTTTACTCTGAGGCTGGTTGAGGTCGGCCGGCTCAATTTTTTGATACAGATTTTCGAAGTAAGATTTCCAGATTGTGCCATTCTGGAGTGATATCTCTAATTTGGGTTTTTCGAGTTTTTTATATAAGGTCCAGAAAGTGTTTTGATCTATTGAATCGTCAATTTCTTCAATTTTAGTTTGAAAATATTTTTCTCTTTTTTTCCACAGAAGTGTTTTGTACTTTTGCAGACAGTCTGAGTAAGAAAGCCGTAATGTCTGGCTGGACGGATCTTTGTGCTTTTTGTTAGAAAGTCTCCTGAGTTCTTTTCTGAGACCGGCACATTCATCATCAAACCAGACATCCTTTCTCTTTCTCTGTTGATTGGTTCTATGTTTTGTCTCTCAGTGTCTCTGTCTCTCAGTGTCTCTCAGTGTCTCTCAGTGTCTCTGTCTCTCAGTGTCTCTGTCTCTCAGTGTCTCTGTCTCTCAGTGTCTCTGTCTCTCAGTGTCTCTCAGTGTCTCTGTCTCTCAGTGTCTCTCAGTGTCTCTGTCTCTCAGTGTTTCTGTCTCTCAGTGTCTCTGTCTCTCAGTGTTTCTGTCTCTCAGTGTCTCTCAGTGTCTCTCAGTGTTTCTGTCTCTCAGTGTTTCTGTCTCTCAGTGTCTCTGTCTCTCAGTGTCTCTGTCTCTCAGTGTCTCTGTCTCTCAGTGTCTCTGTCTCTCAGTGTCTCTCAGTGTTTATGTCTCTCAGTGTCTCTCAGTGTCTCTGTCTCTCAGTGTCTCTGTCTCTCAGTGTCTCTGTCTCTCAGTGTTTCTGTCTCTCAGTGTCTCTGTCTCTCAGTGTCTCTGTCTCTCAGTGTCTCTGTCTCTCAGTGTCTCTGTCTCTCAGTGTTTCTGTCTCTCAGTGTTTCTGTCTCTCAGTGTCTCTCAGTGTCTCTCAGTGTCTCTCAGTGTTTCTGTCTCTCAGTGTTTCTGTCTCTCAGTGTTTCTGTCTCTCAGTGTCTCTGTCTCTCAGTGTCTCTGTCTCTCAGTGTCTCTGTCTCTCAGTGTCTCTGTCTCTCAGTGTCTCTCAGTGTTTATGTCTCTCAGTGTCTCTCAGTGTCTCTGTCTCTCAGTGTCTCTGTCTCTCAGTGTCTCTGTCTCTCAGTGTCTCTGTCTCTCAGTGTTTCTGTCTCTCAGTGTCTCTGTCTCTCAGTGTCTCTGTCTCTCAGTGTCTCTGTCTCTCAGTGTCTCTGTCTCTCAGTGTTTCTGTCTCTCAGTGTTTCTGTCTCTCAGTGTCTCTCAGTGTCTCTCAGTGTCTCTCAGTGTTTCTGTCTCTCAGTGTTTCTGTCTCTCAGTGTCTCTGTCTCTCAGTGTCTCTGTCTCTCAGTGTCTCTGTCTCTCAGTGTCTCTGTCTCTCAGTGTCTCTCAGTGTTTCTGTCTCTCAGTGTCTCTGTCTCTCAGTGTCTCTCAGTGTCTCTGTCTCTCAGTGTTTCTGTCTCTCAGAGTTTCTGTCTTTCAGTGTTTCTGTCTCTGTGTTTCTGTCTCTCAGTGTTTCTGTCTCTCAGTGTCTCTGTCTCTCAGTGTCTCTGTCTCTCAGTGTCTCTCAGTGTCTCTGTCTCTCAGTGTCTCTCAGTGTCTCTGTCTCTCAGTGTCTCTCAGTGTCTCTGTCTCTCAGTGTCTCTGTCTCTCAGTGTCTCTGTCTCTCAGTGTCTCTGTCTCTCAGTGTCTCTCAGAGTCTCTGTCTCTCAGTGTTTCTGTCTCTCAGAGTTTCTGTCTCTCAGTTTCTGTCTCTCAGTGTCTCTGTCTCTCAGTGTCTCTCAGTGTCTCTGTCTCTCAGAGTTTGTCTCTCAGTGTTTCTGTCTCTCAGTGTTTCTGTCTCTCAGTGTCTCTGTCTCTCAGTGTCTCTGTCTCTCAGTGTTTCTGTCTCTCAGTTTTTCTGTCTCTCAGTGTCTCTGTCTCTCAGTGTCTCTGTCTCTCAGTGTTTCTGTCTCTCAGTGTCTCTGTCTCTCAGTGTCTCTGTCTCTCAGTGTCTCTCAGTGTCTCTGTCTCTCAGTGTCTCTCAGTGTTTCTGTCTCTCAGTGTTTCTGTCTCTCAGTGTCTCTGTCTCTCAGTGTCTCTGTCTCTCAGTGTCTCTCAGTGTTTCTGTCTCTCAGTGTTTCTGTCTCTCAGTGTCTCTGTCTCTCAGTGTCTCTGTCTCTCAGTGTCTCTGTCTCTCAGTGTCTCTCAGTGTTTCTGTCTCTCAGTGTCTCTGTCTCTCAGTGTCTCTCAGTGTCTCTCAGTGTTTCTGTCTCTCAGTGTCTCTCAGTGTCTCTCAGTGTTTCTGTCTCTCAGTGTCTCTGTCTCTCAGTGTTTCTCAGTGTCTCTGTCTCTCAGTGTCTCTCAGTGTCTCTGTCTCTCAGTGTCTCTGTCTCTCAGTGTCTCTGTCTCTCAGTGTCTCTGTCTCTCAGTGTCTCTCAGTGTTTCTGTCTCTCAGTGTTTCTGCCTCTAGTTCCTCTAGTAGTTCTGATGTGCATCAATTGATTGTTGAGCATCACAAAATAGAAAGTGGCTGTAAGAAAATAGTTAAAGAATTGAAAATACCCGTTTTGACCATCAGGGCAATAATTAAGAAGTTCCAATCAACTAAAGATGTTAAGAATCTGCCAGGAAGAGGATGTGTGTCTATATTGTCTTAATGCACGGCGAGGAGGAAAGTTTGAGTGGCCAAAGACTCTCCAAGGATCATAGATGGAGAATTGCAGAGATTACTTGAGTCTTGGGGGTCAGAAAGCTTAAAAAAAAAAAAAAAAAAATCAAACAACCCCTACACAACCACATGTTGTTTGGGAGGGTTTCAAGAAAAATCCTCCTCGCTCCTCCAAAAACAAACTCCAGCATATTCAGTTGTCAGACATGACTGGACCAAAATGAACTCTGAATGAAGGAATGGTCTCTGATCTCTTGTCAGTTGTTCTCCATTATAGAAGAAAACTCTGAGCTGTTATCTTGGCAAAAGGATGTTGCAAAAAAGTATTTAATAACAGGGAGCCAATAATTATGGCCAGCGTGTTTAGGAGAAAAGCATTTATTTCATAATGTGAGTGATGGAAATCCGCCTGTTGAGCGATTTGTGCTTGTACATTACTTGTATGCACTCTCGACATTTGTGATTAAAATAACGTCATAGAAACGGCCTCAAATAAATATAAAAAGTGGAAGAAGCTGCAATAGATTTTTTATTGGTTAAAATCAATGGAGAATATCTGGTATTTTTCCGTGGGTGCTCGAGCCCCGAGCGCTTATGCGGTGTCGTGATTGGCTGAAGCGACAAACTGGCCACAGGGCAGAAACGTCCCGAGCAATCCAAGAAGAAAGTAATAAACTACAGGCACTTCTAGTGATGATTGAGAGGCATTATTTTTGTATGAGTCTGTCCTTTTTATTTAAAAAAAAAAAAAATCCTGCATAGTTTCAAAATCCTTTAATTTGATATAGTAAAATGATTAAGAACCTGAAATGAGAAGTGCATGCCCTAATAACATTACATCCACACACAGTTCCAGTGGGGCAGTTCAGCGCTGATGGAGAGACTCTGATGGATGATGTGATGAATGTTTCTCTGTGTATAACAGTGGTGACGAAGCCTAAAATCATCTTCCCAAAGCAAGGAACACACACCGTAACACTAGGTGAGTGACGGCGATGACACGTTTAACTCTTCTGTTGCTGCACGTGTCAAATCGAGTTAGTACTTGCACTGTTTTAACTCGAGGCCATTTATGCGTTTTTGTGATCTGCAAACAAACAAATGCTAATATTTTTGCATTTGTTTGTTTGCAGATCACAAAAACGCATAAATGGCCTCAAGTTAAAACAGTGCAAGTAAAAAAACAGCATATTAAATTGAATTTGAATTAGAATGACATGAAGACGAGTTTATTGAATTGCAATATAAAGAAAAGTCATGAAACCGAAACATTTTGAAAAGCGCAATAATATTCATGTGACCGTAGGTGAAAGTTTCGAGCTGAGCTGCAAAGCTCTTATTGGGAAGAACGACATGGACGAAACTTTGATATACTGGATGAGTGACTCTGATTCTCTCGATCTGAGCTACAAGAGCTTCACGTAAGGACAAAAGATATGTTTGCTCTTTATATAATGAGAGAGTGTTTTGTTTATGATGTGACTAACCCATTTTGTTTCTGCATGTCTTATTTTTCCAGCATGAAGGAGAGCGAGCAGCTGTACAAACTTTCTGATTTATCCATCTCAGAAGTCACAGCTGAATATCTGAACACTGATCTCATATGTGTCGTTCAACACCCGGCCGGGTCAGATTCTGTAATAGTCCGGCTTATCCCAGGTCAGGTCTAGGTTGCATTGGACAATACTTTTGATTATGTCCCCTTTTCCAACTTGCTCTTTCTCTTTTTCTCTCAGCTAGTCAGAAGGCGCGTCATTATTGGATCGGCTTCGGTCTGGTGGCTCTGGTCACGTTACTGGGCGCTGTGGCGTTCTTCTTCAGAGTTGATCTGGTTCTGGTTTACAGGGATGTTTGCTCGTCTTCTGCCGTATGCAGCGGTACGTCTTTACCTCAGATTTTTATTGACTTTTATGTAGAGATGCTTTCAATTACATGTCAATGGTTTTGTTTAAAAATCAAACTGATTCGATCATAAATGGCATTAAATATTTATTATGAAATAAAAGTGGGTGAATTTCACAGCAACATCAAAATTAACTGAAAAAATAGAAATTATATTTTGCATAATTTTGTTGTTGTTGAAAAAAACATTATTTTCATGACAATTAAGCACATTTTAAAATTCTCATTATCATAATGCATTTGAATGTTTTTTATTTTAACTCCTGTTATTTTTATAGTCTCGTAAGAATATCATTACTGTAATACAGCATTTTTAATCAGCCTAAATTTAAGTCGTCAAATTTATTTATATAGCGCTTTTTACAATACAGATTGTTTTAAAGCAGCTTTACAGAGGTAACAGGAAAATAATGCAACAAAGTTTGTTTCCAGAAGAAAATAGCATCACATTCCAGCTTAAGTAAGTTCAGTGATGGTTCATTTTTGTTGTAAACAAGTTATTAATTTAGTTCATTTATATATATAGCCGCTCTGGAGAAAACGTCTCAGGTTACGTATTTAACCCTGGTTCCCTGATAGGGAACGAGATGCTGCGTTTGAGACGCGGTGGGAACGCCCTACGTGATTGCGTCGTGAAGCACGTGTATAATCAGTCCAATGGAAAGACGAGACGTCATAGGCGGGTGACGTCATCGACCAGGAAACTATAAAGCAGCCCCGCTGACACAGATCGCGTTAGCTTCTGAAAAGCCTGAAGCAAGTCGGTCAGGGCATGCAGGAAGTATGGCAGGTGAACGCAGCGTCTCGTTCCCTATCAGGGAACCAGGGTTACATACGTAACCTGAGACGTTCCCTTTCAAGGGAACTCGAGCTGCGTTTGAGACGCGGTGGGAACCCCATACCCACTACGCCATAATGCCAAATGCTCGTTCTGTGTGAAGTCCTTGCGCACACTAAGAAGCAAGCAACGTGGCCCCAGGAGTGGAGAGGTCTAGATCATAAAATCTGACAAATGTATGTGGTGAGGACCAGCCCGCCGCATTACAAACATCTTGAAGAGAAACTCCTGAAATTAAAGCATTAGAGGCAGCCATACTCTTCGTGGAATGAGCCCGAACAGCCCGAAAGGTGAAGGCTGTCTGGCCGCTTCATAAGCCAGTGAAATAGCCTCAACTACCCACTTGCTCATCACCTGTTTAGATGCAGGGCAACCTTTCCTAGTTGACCCAAAGCAGACAAACAATTGTTCGGATTTACGCCACAGGGCAGCTCTGTGGACGTAAGCATCCAAAGCCCGCACAGGGCATAACAGATTAAGATTTTCCTGATCTGGGGTATTAAATGGTGGAGTATAAAAGGCCTGCAGCACTGTTGGCCCCGCAACATTAGTAGGGTCCTTAGGGATGTAACCCGGTCTAGGGTGAAGAAATTTTAGAGTGAGGAACTTTTCTGAAACCTCTTCAATGGGCTCAAAGGGAGCCAAGGCCAGACCCTCAAGTACAATGGCCAAATTCCAAGCCGGTGCTCTAGAGTGCAATGCAGGTCTCAACCTCAATGTACCATGGAGAAAACAAATAATTAGAGGATCTCTCCCAAGAGAAGTGCCCCCCAGAGGGGTGTGGTAGGCCGATATAGCCGCCACATATACTTTCAAGGTAGAAGGTGATAATCCAGCAGAGAAACGGTCTTGCAAAAAATCAAGAACTGAACCAACAGGGCAGTTAACAGGATCTAGGTGACGTACACCACACCAGGTAGAGAATAATTTCCATTTCAGTGCATAAAGTTTCCTCGTGGAAGGTGCTCTGGAATGGAGAATGGTCTCAACGACCTCAGTCGAGAGATCGGATTCTATAAGCCGGGCCCCCTCAGAGGCCAGGCCCACAGTTTCCACAACTCCGGATTGGGGTGAAATATTGTGCCCCCTGCTTGGGACAGCAGGGGAGAGCCGTCCAGAAGAGACACTAAGTCCGAGAACCACACTCGAGACGGCCAGTGAGGAGCTACCAGTAACAGACGGACCCCTTCCCGGCGAACCCTCTCCAGAACACCCGGAAGCATTGATATCGGGGGAAATGCATACAGGTGTAACCTCGGCCACACCTGCACCATCGCATCCAGTCCGAGAGGAGCTGGGTGCGTTAGGGAGAACCACATGGGACAATGTGACGTCTCTGATGATGCAAACAGATCGACTTGAGCTTGACCAAATTTCTCCCAAAGGAGCTCCACCACCTCGGGGTGAAGTCTCCACTCTCTGGGCCTCAGCCCCTGCCTCGACAGGATATCTGCTCCCAGATTCTGACGCCCCGAAATATATACCGCCCTCAGTGACAGCAATTTCCCCTGTTCCCATAGGAGGATCTGATGGGCCTGCCTGCATAAATGACGTGACCTCAGACCCCCTTGATGGTTGATATAAGAGACCACCGATGTGTTGTCCGTGCGGACAAGCACATGGCGACCTCTCAGGTCTGGCAGGAAGTATTTGAGAGCTCGGAATACCGCCATCATTTCTAGCCAATTTATGTGCCAAGAACGTTGATGGTCCTGCCAAAGACCTTTCACCGAGCGGCCACTCATGACCGCCCCCCATCCCGTGAGGGAAGCATCCGGCGAAAGCGTTATGCGTCGACAAGAAGCCCCCAGCACTGGGCCCTGGGCGAGGAACCAAGGTTTCTTCCACATGACCAAGGCACGAAGGCATCGCCGCGTGACCTTGATCGTGCGAAATGGATTTCCCCTCGGAGAAAACCCCTTGGTCCTGAGCCACCACTGCAGAGGTCTCATGTACAGAAGGCCAAAAGTGATTACGTTGGACGCAGCTGCCATGAGCCCCAACAGTCTCTGAAACTGTTTCACAGTGAGTGACTGGCCTAGTTTTACCCCCTTTACGGCTGTGAGAATCGCAGAAATACGTGCAGGAGACAGACGTGCTTGCATTGTTGTCGAAATCCCAAATTACACCTAAAAAAGGGGTCCTCTGAGCTGGGAGGAGCACACTCTTCTTGGCGTTGAGCCGCAACCCCAACCTCTTTATGTTAGACAGAACGACATCTCGATGCCGAACTGCCATCTGCTCTGACTGAGCTAGAATCAACCAATCGTCTAGATAGTTTAATATGCGAATGCCCTGGAGTCTAATTTTGCACTAGTATTATTAATCTTATAAGTGAAGAAGTTCATAAAGTCATTACTGCTGTGCTGCTTGGAAATGTCTGGGCTTGAAGCTTTTTTTTTTTTTTCGTTAATTTAGCCACTGTTTCAAATAAATACCTAGGGTTTTGTTATTATTTTTCTTCTAATAGGGTTGAAAAATAAGCAGATGTAGCAGCTTTTAAGGCCTCTCTGTATGCAATCGAACTCTCTTTCCATGAAATGTGAAAAAAACTAGTTTTGTTTTCTTCCAGTTGCGCTCCATTTTTCTGTCTGCTCTCTTAAGGGCCTGAGTGTGCTCGTTGTACCACGGTGTTGGACTATTTTCTTTAATCTTCTTTAAGTGCAAAGGAGCAACTGTGTCTAAAGTGCTGGAAAAGAGAGAGTTAAACTTTTCTGTCGCAATATTGAGTTCTTCTAAGCTATCTGGGATGCTGAGATGGTGAAACTGATCAGGAAGATTATTAATAAAGCAATCTTTAGTGGCAGAAGTGATAGGTCTCACATATTTGAAACACGGAGTCGGCTTTGCAGCCTTGGCTAAATGAAGTTTACACGAGACTAGATAATGATCTGAGATGTCATCGCTCTGCTGCAGAAATTCAACAGCATCAACATTAATTCCGTGTGATAATATTATAATAATAATAATAATAATAATTTGTTACATTTATATAGCGCTTTTTCTGAGACCTCAAAGCGCTTTACATAGATGGGGGAATCTCCTCAACCACCACCATATTAGATCTAAAGTATGATTACGACAATGAGTAGGTCCTGACACGTGTTGTCTAATTCAGATTCAGAATGTATTTAAATCCCAATCCCAATGCATCTTTTTCACACCTACATGTATATTAAAATCACCAACAATTAGTACTTTATCTGCAGCCAGTACTAACTCTGATAGAAAATCAGCAAATTCTTCAAAATCAGCAAAATCAGCAAATTCAATTCTGATAAAGTCTGTATGGTGTCCTGGTGGCCTGTATACAGTAGCCAGCACAAATCTCAAACGTGATTTATCATTTACACTAGATAGTGTTACATTAAGCACCAACACTTCAAAAGTATTATATTTGAAACAAGACTTCTTAGTAATTCTGAAGATATTACTATAAATTACAGCAAACCAGTTAAATAATAGTATCATAATGCACGACAACACAGTCCTGAAGTGTCAACTAGGTTCTTCCCTGTGAAGGCCTCCCTCCCCTCCCTTTACCTATCTACAGATAAAGCGTTGTCCGGATAATTCCGGTTTGCGTGGCTACGAGGAAGCGATAAAAATTCTGTATTATAAATTTTAAGGCCAGACAAGTAGTTTGTTGAGGGTTGATTTGTAGGGAAGGACTACACGCCTGCGCACATATATTGAACTCGTAATACGCATGTGCACGCCATCAGCGTTCTCACAGGTTCGCGTTTTTAAAGTTTGCGTAGAGAGAACTTAAAAGAGTTTTCTGTTAAAACGGTGTCGTCTTAGCGGCCCCTAAGTTAATAACTAATGATCGTTGCGACGGAAGTGAATCAATCAAAACTAACTTTAGCAGGACAATAACTTTATTCAGGAGCTGCAGTAAAGCAAAAACAATCTCTGTTACTTTAATTTCCTATTATCACTGTAAAGCTGCTTTGGAACAATCTACATTGTTTAAAGCGTTATATAAATGAAGATGACTTGACTTGACTATGTTAGAATATACTTTTTTTTTTTTTTCAAATCATTGTTTTTTATTGTCATTACAGTAATGTGAATAAAATTAACTGAAAATAATAGTCCTGATATTAGTTTAAAATTTAAAACTGGGTTGTGGACAAAATCTCCATAATAAACAATAGAATATTGACTGAAAATCTGCCTCAAAGATGAACAGCTCATTGATTGTTCAATTAAAGCATGTATCAGATATGACAGAAAGGGACCTGATTATCAGACCTGAATCACAATCAGCAATCAGTGACAAAAACTGCATAGCACTGCTTGTTCATCAATATTAATCATCAAATTATAATTATATTGTAATTTTATTGTGTAATGATATTCTTATGCTTAATTTAAGATGGAAAGTCGTATGATGCGTATGTGAGTTATCTCCATGGTGACCAACTCATCTCATCTTCCGCAATGACCTTTGCCCTGCATTTCCTTCCTGAGATGCTTGAAGATCTTTATGGTTATAAACTGTTCATCAGTGGTCGTGATGAACTTCCTGGGGAAGGTAAACATCTTGTCACATGAACACAGCAGCTGGGTCTCCTCGGTCTATAGCTAAAAATATGTATCTCAACTAGGGGTGGGCGGTATGACCAAAATTCTGTTTCACGGTATGACTAATTTTATTTCACGGTAACGATATATTTCACAATATAGTTATTTATATCTGTAGTTATTCTCGAAAAATCGACAGAAAGGGCTTTGTATAATAAATAAACCCAAATACTTTAGAAATGAAAAGTACTTCACTTTGTTTGAATTTTCTTTTTCTTTTATTTGGTAAATTATTTATTTGGTAAACTATTTTTAATAGCTAAATATAGTAAACAAAACACTCTCATCAACTTTTAGATGAACTGCCCCCAACTGATTGATACTAAATACAACTCATAGGTGCAATTCAACTTTAAATAAAGTGTTGCTGAATAATTTTTCAATCTCATGTTATTGCTTTACTTCATCAGTCAGTTTATAATATCTGAATATTTTATATTGAACTGTTCTATTCATAATAAATTAGTTACTTCCTTTTAATTTGGTAGGATATTAGTAGATACTAGTTATGTTAAATGTTTTCCCGGGACATGATATCTGGCAACCCGTCATCTAAAGCTTTAATCAAGAGAGGTTCAGAAGTGTCAAGTTCATAAGTGACTAGGAGAACAGCAGTATGAAAACCGAACAGCAGCTACTGTTAGTGTTGACTAAGTAGTGTAAATTATACACATCTTGTAACTGCACCATTATTTTACATAGCTTGGTGAACACACCAACACGCCGCGCTCCCTCTCAGTGCGTGTGCACGCTCGCGTCTTTTGCATCAGTAAAATGCGATCGGTTAATTTGAATGACAAGTTGTAATCACGCATTGAATCGAAGCAAGATTTGAAATATATAACTCGCGCTGCATATTTAGTAATTTTGCCTCAGATACAGGATTATAAATTTGCTTAAACAAGCAGGTTGTTCATTACCACGGCAACCACTCGCGTGTCATACTGAATGCGAGTTTCGTGTTTAAAAAGTAACTATACATAAGAGACAGAAAGATGCAGATAATTATACATTATTTAAGGTTATTTCTATTCGTTACGATATTGATATATGAGCTGTTGTTGTCAAGTAAGCTTCATGCTTTCCTCGTTGCGATCGTGCACTCCTCCTGCCGCACTGCTCTAGTTGACTGCTGCGCCTTTCCCCCCGAAAATATCACGTTAACAACAACCCTTTAGAAAACGTAATTCCTTTGTGGATCCTCTTGATCTGCTTTCTCCATGTTTCTTTGACAAATATCAGTGTCTCAGTCTCTCGCACGCTGCATGTGAGTTAACCACGCCCACTTATTTACATGTCGCGATATACACGGAATGAAAAAATCTGTTACGGTTGATATTTTCTACCGCGGTAACGATATATACCGTCATACCGCCCAGCCCTAATCTCAACCATTTTCAGCCTTTAGACAGTATGAATGTCTATTTATGTATTTGCTCTGAAATAACTTGATCCACCCCCCCCCCCCATGATTCCCTCAATCATTTCATCAAATTAGTCATTCAAATTGTTTAATGTAAGAAGTAAAATAAAATAACATCCTGTTCAAATTATGAATGAATGTTTTCACACCATTTTTCACTAAATGGAAAATATAATTTTTTAAATAAATGAAATAGATGCAAATAGTTCATCTTGGTATGGTATGGTATGGTATCTTTATTTCATACCCGCAGGTAAATTTGTTTTACAGATAAAAGAAGAATTCGGTCATCCAAAAAAAGAAACATAGAAGACGAAAACATAAAAAAAAAACATTCCACATACAGATTTACAGGTTTATAAAACATCATGACAAGCTGCACCATGACACACACATATCCTCTATCCAAATTAACTATTAAATGCTAAAACCTCTGTCTTACTCATATTATTTAAAATTTCAATTGCCGCTGGAACAAAAGTATTCCTGTACCGTCTAGTCTTCCATCTCGAAGCCACAAACCGGCGACCAGAAGGAAGTAACCAGGCCCGGCAGGTGCACTTCTGCCGCTCTAGGCGAAAAACAATTGTGCCGCCCCTAGGGCTGGTTTGAATACCATTTTTAGCGCAATTTTCCACCGGACAAAATTGCGCTTGTTAACTCATGATTTCTGTTCTGTGCGTCTGTGCGCACCAATCTTGCACTTCTATCTACTCCTCAACCAGACCACCTAGAGACTTCGGGTTTTCGGCATTATGTTAAGGAAGGTCTAATCTCGGGAACGCACAAAAAAAAAATCCAGGAAAAGATTTACTATCTCTTAGTGTTGTGATCCCATGAGGTGAGAAAATTGCGCTAAAACACTCACCGAGTTTTATTACTTGTTTGAGCTTCGAAGCTTTGGTAGTAATGAACATCGAATATTCGAGGGAGAGAGGGGGCTGAACATATTTTTCTCTCTAATAAAGTCAGTATTCTCTATGTGTCTGTCTGTCTGTTTGCATTTTGATTATTTCGAGAACCGTTCATCCAATCGACTTCACAAGGGAGTGCAGTGTCGCATTTGGTGCAAGATGGACACGCGAGACGCCACACATTCAGAATTAATAAACTTTTAGTAAACTACAGAACAGCGCGAGCGGGAAGCGGCCGACGCGCCTCACGCGGGCAGATTAACAACACTGATTGACTGACTAACAAATTACTGACACAGTAAAGGGTAGATTTAAATAAAGAAAAAAAATTAAATAAAGATAAACCAAAATTTAAATAAAGAAAAACAAAATTTAAATAAAGAAAAAAAATTAAATAAAGAAAAAAACAAAATTTAAATAAAGAAAAACGAAATTTAAACAAAGAAAATACGAAATTTAAATAAAGAAAAAACGAAATTCAAATAAAGAAAAAACGAAATTTAAATAAAGAAAAACTAAATTAAGTTAAATTAAAAACGAGATTAATTTAGATTGATAATAAGGGGTAAAAAGGCTACATTTTATTTCTATTATTCTATTAGAATAGCCTATGCCATACATATAACGCAAAACCAGCAACAACACACAAAGACCAATAAGCCAACGCAAATAGTGCGCAACGTGAGTGTGCCCAAAATGTCAGCAATATTAAAGTTTATGCAGGAGGCAATGCCTGTTGGCATTTTTCTTTAAGCAGTCATGACAGCACTTTTCCAAATAATCACATTTCATCTCCTCAGATTACCGTTGCAAATCTCTTTACACCACTTTCTTATGTGCGTAAAACACTCACAAATGAAATGTCCGCAAGCAGATTAGCCTATATCATCAGCAGCAGGTCCGCATCTTAAACAACGACTAAAGACCAAATAAAGCTTAACTTACCTTTCAGGAAAAGTAATTATTTGTTCCCTGTAAATTATTTTTGACTGCATTATAATGATTTCTTAATTCAGAATATGATCAACATTGCGTAGGTGGATGTGATCGGGGAATTTGGCTGTTAAAACTAAAAATATAACATTTAAAGCCACTTAAATTAACGAAATGACTCAAATAAAGATTCGTTCATTTTGATGTCAGTAAAATGCTCCGAACTTCCCATCATTCCCGTGACTCATGAGTCATGACTCGTGAGAGCAGGGGGCGGGGCGGGGCAGCGGCGGCTCAGCAAATCATATATAGCATTTTTTTTGTATTTTTCATTCCCGGTTGGCACACATTTTGCCGCCCTTACAAAAGTGCCGCTCTAGGCAATTGCCTAGTTCGCCTATATGGACGCGCCGGCCCTGGAAGTAACTTGAAATCATTCCTTAAGGGATGTGACCGATCATTCAAGACAGCACTTGCTTTCCGGTACAGCTGATTTGTATATATATTTCCTAAGTTCCGTTGATTTACTCCTATTATCCTACTCGCCCATTTTACAACTTGGTTTAAGGAGTTCTTATTCTTCACGGACAGGCTTCCATACCACACCACAATGGAAAATGACGTAATAGATTCAATAAAAGCAAAATAAAACAAAGTCAGCATGTGTCTGTCAATATCAAATTTAGCAAGTTTCCTAAGGCAACTCAAACGTTGATGACCCTTTTTACAGACCATTTCACAATTCAACTCAAATGACAGTTTTGAATCTATGACTGTATCAAGATATTTATAACTCTCCACACGATCCACAACCTGTCCTTTGATAGTCGTAGTGACGTGATCAACTGCTTGTGTTCTAAAATCAATGATCATGTCTTTCGTTTTGATAATATTTAACTCTAGATAAGAATCATCGCACCAGGTCACAAAATCATCCACAACTGGACCGTGACCACACTCTTCCCCCTGTAGCAAGCTCACTATCACTGTATCATCAACAAACTTAATAAATATCCTGTTTTCATGCAAGCTTTGACACATATTGGTGTACAAAATGTATAGTAATGGTGAAAGAACACAGCCTTGAGGCGATCCAGTGGATAAACATAATACATCTGAAAAACTACCATTCACTTTTACCCTCTGCATTCTGTTAGTTAAAAAGTCCAGTAACCATCCCACTAAATTGTGGTTCAACTTGTAATACTCTAGCAGTCTTCTGGCTAGGATGTGGGGTTGTATAGTATTAAAAGCAGAAGAGAAGTCAATGAACAACAGTCTTGCATGGGTATTTTTCCCCTCCAGATGCTTAGTCAGTAAGTTTAACAACATAAGTGAAGCATCCTCAACACTTCTATTCGCTCTATATGCAAATTGCATAGGATCGAGGGCTTGTCCAGTCTTACTCAATATCTCAGACTTCACCAATTTCTCAAATGATTTCATTACTAAGGAGGTGAGGGCAACTGGTCTCAGATCATTTAATACTTTAGGATTATTGCATTTTGGAACAGGAGTAATAATAGACTTTTTCCACAGGCTAGGTACCTGTTGTGCCCGTAGTGACCAATTAAAAATATCAGAAAATATTGAAGTTAATTCAATAAAACTATGCCATGATTTTTTTGTCATAATTATGACCCGTTTTATTATGTATGACTGACAAATATGAATTTCGTTAAGTTTATTTGTTTTTGTTATAATTTTATATGCAAAAAAATACTCAAATCTTATATTCAGACCTAAATATTTTTGAGTGTATTTTGTAGTGCAATCCTGCTAAAAAACAAAAGTTTGACACTAATCAAGTCTCTTTTTCAGCGGTGCATGAAGTCATTGCTGACAGAATGAGCCGAAGTCGAAGGCTGATCATTGTTCTTACATCACAGTCTCAAACCGATGCCACCAAGAAATCACTGATATCAGACGATGCTGTGCAACTGGAAGAATCGTCCTCTGCCCAGATGTGTGCGGCGTATGAGCAGCGAGTGGGTCTGTATGACGCTCTGGTGAAGCAGGGTCTGAAGGTCCTCCTGGTGCAGGTGGAGGACGGTGTTGAAGAAGATCTGCTGCCCGAGTCTCTGCGCTTCATCCGTCGCACCAAAGGCATCCTCAGGTGGAGGCAGAACGCCAGTGATCGTGCAAACAGAAGGTTCTGGAAATACGTGCGTTACCACATGCCTCCGGTTCAGAGGCGGTAAATACAGCATGTTGAACTAGTGCAGCTGCACATTTGGGCCCGGTTTCACAGACAGGATTAGATTAGATTTAGATTAAGCCAGGATTAGGCCTTATTTCTATTAGGGCATTTAAGTTGATTTTGTAAATGTGCCCTAGAAAAAAAACATTACTGGTGTGAATCTAGAGACAAAACAATGGCACTGACATCTTTAAGATATGCTTTTAGTTAAAACAGCTCAAACATGCATTTTAGTCTGGGACAGTGTTTAGTTTAGTCTGGGACACAGTCAAAACCTCAACACTGTTTACAGTTGTTTGAGCAACAGCCATTCCTTTCTATTCGTTTTATTTGTTTGTTTGTTTTTATTTTTCCTTTATTTTTTAGTTGATTATGATTATTTTTTGTTTTTCCTTCAATTTTTTTTAGAATAAATAGTCAGCTTTTACAGCTTCTACAGTTCATGTCAGACAAGTTTCTGTAAATTCTTCTCTTTTTTTGGAGAAAAACAAAACAAAACAATGCAACAAAAACAATCACTGATTTTTTTCGTCTGAATTCATGTCATATCTGCTTGCCAACTGAATTTTTTTGAATTATTTGGTGACATAAGTGTATATTGTAATTTTTATTATTATTAATAAAAAAGTAACTATTGGATATTTGAATGCAGTAAGTATTTTAGTGATTTCCATCAGAGTTCAGGGTGTTTTTCCACTAAACGTCGTGTCTAAGAGCAGCCATACCTGTAGGAAATTAACACTGTCACTGTGTGTTTTGCACTTTTCTAGTAACTGAGATTACCTTTCTTTGCCCCCAAGAGAAAACAGGAATTTCTTGCTCTTCTTGCTTTTTGTCGTTCCATGGCCATGGTTATTTTATAACGAATATGTAATATGGTGCATATATTTAGCAAAATGCTCCTCTTTAGAGTTAATTTTTCTAGCTGACTTAACAAGTTTATGGTCACTGGATATGGTTTTTCTGAGGTAAATGTGACGATACATGACATTGTTTACAAGCTGATTTACTGTTGTCTTTCCATGGTTGAAACACTGATTGAGCGATTCCATGTCACATGATACGGATTTCGATAAGTTGTACTCTACCTTTTAACACACTTTCAGATGCTCATTCATGTTTATTTCACGCTGTAACTGGTATTATTAAGGCGGAAGAGAAGATCATGTGCGCGCTGCTGCTTCTCTAGAGCTGAGCTGTGCCAGAGCAATCTCTTGCCACAGCGCCAAAATGGTAGGCTATATGTTTTTGAATTTCATCAGAAAATGGACGTAATTTGAAATCTGAGACTTTGTTTCATATCAATAGTAACAAAGCACAAAGATTATTGCAATTTATTGGATGGGATGCGCGCTACATGTTACATTCATTCATCAACTGAAAACAGGATGACTAATCGATTCTTGGGATTTAAGAATCAATATCGGTTCGTAAAAATGAGAATCGATTAAAATCGAGAAATCAATATTTTTTACCCAGCCCTAGTATTCATCCCTCCTGGGATGGTGCTGCTCTTCTCTCTAGTAATATGGCACTTCGTCTTAGAGCTCAAACATGACAATCTGAGGCTCAGGGGCCGTATTCACAAAGCATTTTATCTTACCACTAGGAGTACTCCTAAATCGCATTAAAAGATTTTAGCTAGGAGTTTTCTCTTAAAAGTTATTCACAACGCCTTTCAGACCTACTCTTAGTAAAGAAAAATGACAACTCCTAAACTAAGAGTGAGTCTTCGTTGCTATGGATGACGTCATTACTCATGCACGAGCTTGACTGAAGTGACCACCTTGATTGGCTGATGATTGTAACGCGGGAATGATTCCTAACCCCTCCCCTACGATGATGAGTGACAGGTGACAGGTCTGAGAATGCGTGCGCTACACAAGTAGTGGAAGGACGGAAGATGATTAATAACTGAATAAATAGAAATGAATAAAGAGTAAGGCAAAACAAATAGCCTATAGCCTAATGAAACATATGGATTGATGCAATATCTTTGCAACATTATTGAATTAATCTGTCACTATATGCCTCTGCCTACGTTTGCAAAGAGAAGAACATTTTAATTTGATTCACAATGAAACGTTACAAATAGTTTACATGCAATGAGTAGCCTAGTTTTGGTTGTTGTTGGTGGCGTTATTGCATCCCTAGTTGTGCCTACAATGCAGAATTGTTCCCTCGCGATTGGAAGCTCCTGTAGCCGCCGCATACGCATTTCAAAACATTGCAACGTGAAATGCCACAAAAGCGGTTTGTGAAGGTCTTAGTGAGTTAGGAGTCCTCTCGACTTCTTTTAAGCTGTCCCAGGCTTAGGTGCTACTTTTAGGGCTAAAATGCTTAGTGAATTACACTTAGTCAAAAAAATTAGGAGTCCTAAAGTTACGAGTGACACGCCCATTATTTTTAGGAGTTGCTCCTAAATTCGCCAGTTAGGAGCTACTTTTAGCCTTAAAATTCTTTGTGAATACGGCCCCTGGTCAGAAAGCAGACAGACTGGCTTAACCGACCGTCTGCTAGCGGCCTCGTGTCACCAAGGTCAGATAAATCCCATCACATAGAGCCTCTTTCACCTAGCTATCATCATTGTAACGTGGCAGGCTGGAACATAGAAGGAAGCAGGATCCAAATGCAGCAGTAGTACTTTTATTAAATAAACTAAAGACTAGACAGACTCAAAAACTCAGACATAGGGAACGGCACAACCAACATCTAACAACATCATGAACCTACAAACACTGAAACAAGACACAGGGTTTAAATACAGAGACTAACCATAGACTGTAAAAAATATGGACAAAGCGTCTGTGACGTCACCCATAGACTTTCTGAAGAACGGGTTTGAAGCCGTTTATGGGGGGTATGGGCGGCGCCATCTTGGAAAATCTTGGGAAATCCTAACCCCGCCCACCTTCTGACGCAGCGCGCGTCACTCAGCTCGCTCTGCTACTCCGGTTATCTCTGTGTATATTTTAGGCAACGAAATATGTTATAAAACACCATACTAACTCTTTTCGTTTTCATTTAAAGAAATCTTAAACATTATAGCCACACAAATGTGGTTCAGGCAACGCGTATTGATTATTCACTGCATATAACGTTTGCCTATTTATAACAAAACAAAATATAAAACACAAACCTGCCTCTTTTCGTTTTAAATATAATATAAAAATATTAAACATTTTAATATGGTCCAGGCAATATGTGCATTTGTAATAAACAACAGATTTTGCAGTAAACAACATTACAGATCATCTTCGTTGTATTAAAATTTAAAATGACAAAACTCAACCCAGTCTCTTTTTGTTACATTTCACTTTTATCAATATTAGCCATTATAAAAGTATAAGTAAAAGGTACAAGAAGCTATACAAATAAAGCAACAGTTCAGTCAAACATACAAAGTCAGCGCTCTAGTCTAACCATACAACGGTAAAGTTGAATAGCTTATAAAGTTATGAAACTTCCCCACAGCCAAAACGATTGCCCAGGGACCAAATTATAGATTCACAAGACCAAAAATCGCCCATTAGATATAGACAAGACGAATTATATCTCATGTTTAACCACTACAGAGACGCCAGAGTCCGCGGCAAACGCCAGAGTCCGCGCAAACGCCAGAACGACTGCCGAGGAAAAGCTGTTCCAGGCGGGGTACATGCGCCGAGCGCCCGGTCATCGCTGGATCTCACAACTGGATCAAATTTTCATAAATCTTTAAATAAACCACAGATTTGAGCTTTAAACAACTACATTCTCGCCTGAAAAACTCTTAAAACTACATTTCATGATACAGAAACAGTAGTATTATATTTCAACTGTGTTAAAAAATGGCGCTTCTTATGTTGTCATTCTCCTTGGCGCAGCCTAAGCTGTCAATCAAGCTGTCAATCAAAGTTAACCACGCCCTTATTTGTCATTAATTTTATATCTAAATATGATCTAAACTAACGAGTCAGAAAAAAATTCACCCCCCTCACAGTTGTCAGGCACTCGGAAGCTATCGAAAAATACAATAAAAGTCCATGGGACCAACCTGTAAAAACATGAATTTATGCTGTGGAAACGGACATTTTAACATGGGGTCTATGGACATTTGCTCCCTTTTGGGACCTCCCTCTAGCGAATTTTCGATGTATTGCAGTTTTTCGCACTTCCGGGTAGGCTTCATTTTGCAGATCAGAATGTTGCCGCTTGAGACTAACAAGCTAAACAAGATAACAAGGGGGCGTGGTTAATCAGAAACACCTGGGGATACTAATAAACTAGAAAAACTACAAAGGACTACAAAACATGACACAGAACAGGAATGAGACTGTGTCTGTTCCCCGAATTAGGACATACAAAAAAATTACAAACCCATCTAAGGGTAAAAATTTAATTGATGTTCAACAAATAAAAAACAAATATAATACAGATGAACAAATGATAAAGCTCCGGTTGCTGAATATTTGTTCCCTTACTTCAAAAGCACTTATTGTGAATGATATTATTACAGATTATAACCTAGATGTGCTATGTTTGACAGAAACCTGGCTAAAACCAAATGATTACATTATTTTAAATGAGTTCACCCCGCAAGATTACTGTTATAAACATGAACCTCGTCTGAAAGGCAAAGGGGGAGGTGTTGCTGTAGTTTATAGTAATATCTTCAGAATTACTAAGAAGTCTAGTTTAAAATATAATTATTTTGAAGTGTTGGTGCTTAAAGAAAATAGTCCAACGGCGTGGTACAACGAGCACACTCGGGCCCTTAAGAGAGCAGCCAGAAAAATGGAGTGCAATTGGAAGAAAACAAAACGTCTCGGGTTACTGGATGTAACCCTGGTTCCCCGAGAGAGGGGAACGAGACGCTGCGTCGAATACAACGCTACGGGGAATGCCTTCGGCATGCGTTATCTGAAGCCACTATACAACTATTCCAATCTGGATTGGTGCGCGTCATGACGTTGCATGTGACGGTGACCCGGGCGCTATATAAGGGTCACAGGAACAAGGAAATGACAGCTTCGAAAAAGGTTCAAAGCAGCTGTTCTCAGGGCGTCCCGAAGGTGGGGAGAGGGGACGCAGCGTCTCGTTCCCCTCTCTCGGGGAACCAGGGTTACATCCAGTAACCCGAGACGTTCCCCTTCGTTACGGGGAACTCCCGCTGCGTCGAATACAACGCTACGGGGAACGAGTACCAGCTAGCCCCCACAGAGAACAAACGCCCTGGGTGTGAAGCATCTGGCACACTCAAGAGCACTAAAGCAAGGGAGAGTGAAAGATCCAACTGTGCTAAGAATTTTATTCTTTCTTGTTTGGTGTACAAAGGGAAGGTCGCATCAGCAACCTCGATATTAAGGTCCAAGTAGATAGGCCTGATTAATGACAGGCAGAACACTTAACTCCTAACACCTTTTTAGTGGATAATCTCTGGAAGCCTAAGAGGCTCTCTTGCTTACACCGTACATGCAACGAAGGATGAAGAGCCTGAGGAATTTTTAGAATAGCCTCCGGTACCTTGGTCACCGGGGAGAAATATCTCAAAGAAAGCTAACAAACTCCCATTTAATATCATATATAGATATACTCTGCGGAGCCGAATAGAGGCTCTAAGCAATTTAATATGATAGCCTGCAGAGACAGAGTTCATCCAGATTTTGATCACCTAATTGAAGATCATTGCTAAGGACAGGGTAAAATTTATAGATCCCACTATACTAAGAATTTTATTCCTGTCTTTTTGGTGTAAGAAAAAGGCTGAGTTAACAGCCTCAGAAGTGAGGTCCAATATATACATATGCCTAAAAAGGCAGGACACTGACTTCAAGGCACCATTAGTGGATAACTCTAAAAGCCTAGAAGGCTCTCCTGTCACACTTATAGCAACGAAGGATGAAGAGCCAGAGGAAATCATAAGATAGCCTCCGGTACCCTTATTGGTGACCGGGGAAATTTCATACTAGAAAGCTAACAGATTTCCAAATATGTAGATTTTCTTTTAATCTAAACATATTTACACTGACCTGTCAGCCTGCAAGGATAGCAGGATTCATCCTAGAAGGCTACAGGGAAATATGGAGGTCATGGGACGACCCGGGTGGACCACCCTGAGAGCATACAGAGGCCGTAGGCGCTATAGCGGCTCTGAGCGTGGACGAGAGGTCCCGATTAGAGTATAGAAGAATCCCAGTACTGAAGCCATAGGGCAGTAAAAGGCTGGGTCCAGCTAACTCAATTAAAACTTCCTGAGCCGGGGAGTTCTGGAGGTAGATGATCTGATGACCTCAGCCACCAGATAAAAATTTTAAAGGGTTCTGGGCCTCTCAGGGGCCAAACCCAAGATTCCAGGACTGGGGAGACGGATGAAATAGAGTTCCCTCTGCCCGAGTAAGAAGGTCTCCCCTAGGCAGTAACTGCCATGGGGGGTCTGCCAGGAGACTGACAAGATCCGAAAACCCTATTCGAGAAGGCCAGAGTGGAGCCACGAGAATAAATCTACTCAAAATCTTCTGACCCTCTCCAGAACTCCAGGGAGCAGAGCGACCGGGGGAAAAGGCGTACAGTCGTCGCCTCGACCACGTCTGTACCATGGCATCCAGACCCAACAGGGCTGGATGCGAGAGAGAGAACCAGAGCGGGCAATGAGAATTCTCATGAGAAGCGAATAAATCTACCTCCGCCTGGCCGAACTTCTCCCATATAAGCTCCACCACCTCGGGGTGGAGCCTCCATTCCCCTGGCCTGGGCCCCTGCCTCGACAGGGTGTCTGCTCCCACATTATCAACCCCAGGTATATACATGGCCCTCACAGAGAGAAATTTGTCCTTAGACCATAATAGAATATGATGGGCCAATTTGCACAGAGGACGAGACCTCAAGCCCCCCTGATGGTTGATGTAGAAGACCACCGATATATTATCAGACCTAACAAGGACCTGATGGCCTCTGAGGTCTGGAAGGAAATGCCTAAGGGCAAAGAATACTGCCAGCATCTCCAGGCAACTGATGTGCCATGCGAGGTGATGGTCCTTCCAGACCCCGCGGCTGTACCGGCCCTCCATGACCGCACCCCAGCCCATGCGGGAAGCATCCGTGGTCAGAATTTTCTGGGACACGAAGCTCCAAGCACCTGGGTTAGGGTTAGGGTTTACAAACAGTAAAGTCTTTGTTACAAATAGAATTGCCCTGATCACATAATGATGCATTATTTATACTGAAAGCAGTAAAATAAATAGTTTGCAGTGGTCAGCTGTGTAATTATAATAGGTAACAGTTTAAAAGTTTGGGAAATCAGTACAACTGTCAGTTTGACACAAATCTTACACCGCACACAACAGCTAATGTGCTAACATCAGTCAATAAATGGTCAGTTACCCGATGAATGCCAGTGATATCAATATCTGTAAAAGTTCAGAACTACAAATACAAATAAAATAACTATAAACATGGTGCAAGACCTAAAACTACCCCACTGTTGTTGTAAGGTCGAGGACTACAGAACATTGATGAGCTCATATTCAAACCCCCTTCTATATCCTGATCTTTTGCTGATTAATAATCAAAATCTCAGCTGCTCAACAAGATAAATTAAAGTGCTTTCTGTGTTATAGTTAATCCAAAACACATTATGGACTTTGACTGATACATTATCAAACATCCATTCACTAAAATTGAATTAAAAGAAAGTTCCAACCTACCTTTCATATGAATCCTGGCAGAGAAAGCACATTGCAGACGAGCAAATCTGGAGACTCAGGTAAACTTCTGCGTCATCACATCAGCCTGACTGAATGAAAAAGATAAAAATAGTAGATATAAATATCCCAACCTTTTTTCATTAATCAGGTTATGGATCTTTCCAAATTTCCACTTGAACACAACAGTATATCTTTGTACAGCCAGATGAGCTTATACTGCTTGTTTTACTTAGCAGAATTTAATTAAAACAGCCCAAATGAACAGAAAACCGCACAATATGACAGCTTGCTAGAACCAGTTCAAAAACCAGAACAGCTTTTGGAATTAACTTTACTATATATATTATATCTATGTTGTTGTGCATGCTGGAAGTTGGGAGAAACCAAGTGTAGAAGATGAAGGGGAATTTTTTTTTTTTTTTTTTTTAATGTAATTGTTTTTCATTGATGGAATACAGTATGTATTCATGGCTGTTAAATAATAATTTGTGGATTAGGGCATGTACAGAATGTTTATTATATTAAGATTTGGTTATTTTTTATTATTTTATTCCTGGTTGTTTGTATTCCTGTCAATAGTTGTGCCCATAAGTATAAATGCCCACAGGCTGATCCTGCACAGGATTGTCAGTCTGTGATGTAGGTTGGAGAGTGAGGAACCAACTGAAGTGAGGGTAAGAAATGTATTTTAATGTTGTTTATTTTTCACTTGTACTTAATTCGTCTTGTAGGTCTCTAACCTTTCTGTATATTTGTATTTTCATAGAAAGTTTAGTAAGTTCATATTGAGCTAAAATGTTATGACCCAATCAAGAGTTTGATTGTGACATGGAAGTGAGGAGCTGTGTCAAGAGACTGAAGACAAACTGTCAGGAATAGGAACTGATAGGAACTGTCCAGGTTTTGCATATATTGTGTTTGTGTATTTTCTGTTCTTGCGTTTCTATAGTCTTCACTGGTTTATTTTGTTATTTTCCCCGTTAGTCTAATTGTGGCTTGTTTTATAAACCAACGATGTGTGAATATGAGGAATTAGTTAATTGCTTTTTCATTGTCACTGGAAGAGGGTGAGTAACATTCAGCTACATCTCACACAAAGCTTGTTTGGTGTTTATCCCACAGCTCTTCAGATTTAGGGATTTGAATCTGAACCATTTCTAATAAGGACTGTCTTTGTGTACCTAACAGGTCTAAAGGGACTTGTTTTATTTTAATCCAAAACATTTGAGTCCTTTGGATTTTTGCAATTTATGTAAGTAATTGAATATTGAATTAAGAACTTATTTATTCTTAATATTGAATCATTTAATAGTTTGCCCAGTAGGCATTTACGAGCACATCATTTATTGACTGTCATAAATTTAATTTCTGTATTTTTTTTTAATGTTTTCATTTAAATACATAAAGTTAGTTTTATACAGTGTTGAATCAGAATGGGTTAAATTGTAATATAGACTGAATGCAGTGTTTTAAGGGCATTGCTGTATGTACGGTTAATCCGACTAAAGAGCCATTTTGCCCTCGATGTTAGGAATCCTGGCTAATGTTGTCCCTAGAAATTTTCACTGATTTCAGTTTGCACAAACTTAGTTAATGTTTTGATGCAAGTTATGCTATGTACAGCAAGTAAAAGTGGCACATTTAAAAATTGTCAACCAGTTTAAGTCTTTGGTGTCACAGTTGTATTTCTGTCTGAGTCTTGTTTTCCTTAGTCACTTGTCGTCTTTGTTCGGTTTTCCCGCCACTCCTTTGTCCCCATGGTAACCCTCATTAGTTCATCTGTCACACCTGTTACCTCGTTAGTCTTGTCAGCTGAGTCTCGTTTCCCTGATCTGTTTCACCATGTAATTTATGCCCTGTGTGTTACCTTGTTGATTGTTTGATTGCCGTCTTAAGTGTGTGTGAACCTTCTGCCTGTCTGTACCTGTGTGAATTATATTGTTAGTAAAAGTTTGCATTGGAACTTTTGATTCTCCTTCGTCGTCTTCTGCACCACACTGTGACACTTTGAACCTTATCAAAGGAAAAAAGTCTTTAAAACTAGAGAAATCTGTTTGTTATTATGGCACCTTTGATCCTCTGATCCTCTGATCATAGTAATGTGGTGCTTGTATTGTGATTCTTTTTATCCCATTTGTTAAAATCCTTTTGTGTACTGCTCTTATAAGCATTCCAAATAGGTTATGCAGATTGAGATTTAATGTATAATGTGTATTTTACAGTTTTAGCAGCTGCCCTATGCCAGTGTTTTACCATAGCTGGACTTTGCCAGAGTTAAAAATTGTAAGAGTTTTTGTATCTTTTGCTTTCTCCACTTTCACATAGTTGTTGTCGTCGTCGTCGTCGCGTTAACTGTTCTGTTTTCTCTGTAGGTCTGAGATCTAAATGGCTCTGATGTGATCTCTATCACTGAGATCGAATTGGTCGAATTGGTCACTGAGTCCTTTTACATCCAACAATCCATTTACAATGTGACCTGTGAAATTTAAACGCATATGTTCTAAATATGCCCTATGTTTAAAGTGCCTTAATGAATTTACTTAAAGGTTGTATCAGCGATTTCAGGCCCAAAAAAGGCCCAAACATAAATGATCACATTCATCTAATCTTTCCTAACTATCCGCTAGCTGCCCGCCCCATAAGCAGGCCATCAAAAAAACGCGTCTCTGTAGGCAGCCTAGGCTCTGAGATCTGCACACAAAAACAATTGGTTTCACCAAGCACTCAAAACCAAAATAAATAGGGGGTGGGTGTTGTGATGTTTTGCGCAAAACTTCACAACACCCACCCCCTGTCGGTGATTGTTTGGAACACTATTTATTTTGGTTTTGAGTGGTTGGTGAAACCAATTGTTTTTGTGTGCAGATCTCAGAGCCTAGGCTGCCTACAGAGATGCTGTTTTTTGACGGCTTGCTTATGGGGCGGGCAGCTAGCGGATCGTTAGGAAAGATTAGATGAATGTGATCATTTATTTTTGGGGCTTGAAATCACTGATACAACCTTTAATTTGATAATTTTGTTCCGATGAGATCCTGACACAACCTTGATTGGAATGGGTACTGCATGTGTTTGGTCTGTCTTATAATTTGTGTATGATATGTTCTCCAATGACCGCTTGTTAACTTTCTAAAACAGTTGTATTTTGTATTAAAATGTACTTGATAAAAAAAGTGTCTTTATTGTTTGTGTATTTTGTATATTTAGGCACTTGTTTTCATTTCCTGACTGCCTTCTGTGAGTTAGCATTAGTGGCTGTCTTACTATGCCCTTTTTCTACTTTGTGATTAATATATATATATATATATATTTTTTTTTTTTTTCCTCTCTATGCCCTTGTGCCCATTTATATTTGTGCCTGATGCTGCTATTTCATTTAGCCTGCGTGAAATTTTTTTTTTCTCCCCATTGGAGGAATAGCTACTCGTGTTTACTGGGTACTTCATTCATTTTCATGAACTTCTGGAAATGTGGAGAACTTTCTTTTTAAGTGTTCAACTGTTGGGCTTGGGTGGGTGGCAGGGCTGGACTGGTAATCTGGCATACCGGGCAAATGCCCGGTGGGCCGACGTGCTTTTTGGGCCGATAGGCCTACATCTCATACTTTTTTTTTTTTTTTTTTTTTTTTTAAACGGCCCATAAAACTCGTACATCGGCGGCCCATTCGTTTTGTTTTGTTTAATTGACGGCACTGGGTTAGTGCCGGTGTAATGCATTGGTAAAAAAAAAGTAAGCGTTAGTTTTTTTTTTCCACTGACAGACCGGCCCATGAAACGCGTAGATCAGCGGCCCATTGGTTGTTTTCTTGATTGACACTGTGCTGGCCCAATCACAGCTTTAAAAACCTCCCCCTTTGGGCTTTGAGTGAGCGTGCAGTGTCAAGTGTGTATCTGTCAAAATAGTCTGAGAGATGGAGAAGTGACGCAAGGAATGTGCAGAGAAATAGCGTGTAATAGAAATAGCAGACGCTGTAAAATGTGTCACAATATATATGTTTTCTGCAGCAGCAGGACCTTCATCAGCTCTAGTGGCTGATGAGGAGGATAGTATTAGTGAGTGAGGAGGATCAGGAGAGAGATGAGAAAGTGTAATGTTAGAGTCCGCGCGCGGTAAGCAGAACTACTTTCAAAAACACTTTGACTATGAGTGTAGGAACCCATTACCCAGTTACGCATTATTTCCACATCTGCATAGTTGACGAGTTGACTGCATAGTTTTACAGAAATTTACTAGAAGTTTAATGAGACGCGTTTTTATCCATGTTTTCCGCCAAAATAAAAGCTTGATGCAGTTTCCGTCAAAATAAAAGATCATGTGCTGATCTCTTTCAAGTTTAGAAATTAGTACAAAACTAATTATGAAAGTTTTCTTTATTTTTCAGTGCATTTGTTTTACAATATATGGCTATTAGGCTACTGTCATGAGATTAATATTATAACTATTATTATGTAGTACATTTACATTTATTCATTTAGTTGACGCTTTTATCCAAAGCGACTTACAATTGCTATATATATGTCAGAGGTCGCACGCCTCTGGAGCAACTAGGGGTTAAGTGTCTTGCTCGGGGACACATTGGTGTCTCACAGTGGATTCGAACCCGGGTCTCTCACACCAAAGGCATGTGTCTTATCCACCACGCCACACCACCCCTTGACCCCACCCATTAGTAGTGTAATATAGACAGATTTTTTCTTTGTTATATTTGCACACTGAATATGGGTTGGAGCTTTTAATTTTGAACCCTCAAACCGCACCAGATTGATGAATTTAACATTAAAATGCACAAAATTTTCTTAGGGGGAGCATGCCCCCAAACCCCCATAGAAAGCCACCACACCCACCACAGTTTTAACAAAATTCCTGTGAAAGACACTGGTATTGCTATGCCAATGCAGCTTATAGCTTGTTTTTTGGATGCATCGCTGTGTATTAATAAATGACAATTTTGTACTTTTTTCATCTGTTAACTCTCACTCGTTTATACTCATTACACATTACATGGCATTAGTGGGTTTAATGAATAGGAGTTGAACAAAAACATATTTAAGGGCGTGGAAAGATGGGTGGTGTTTATGATCATATATAGTGGGCCAGTCTGGGCCAAAATGCCAGGGCCGATTTTCTGTCCCTGTCCAGCCCTGGTGGGTGGGACTTGTGTTTGACTTATGTGGGACTTGTGTTTGACTTGGGTGGTTGGGACTTGTCCAGGGTTGACTTTCAACCCTGCACCCCAACAGTCCATCAACTGTGTAGATGCAAAGTCACTTAAGCTCAAATATATAGGAGTGCCTCACACTCACAAAGGGTTAGGCCATTTTTTTCTTAAGTGTTTTTATTTATGTATATTGTATTAATTTGCTTTTTGTATTTATGGCTTCACCTCTTGTTCCATTAAAGATCAAGTTTGTATTTGTCCTTTTTTTAATTTCTCCTTTGTATTTCTATTTGATTACCCTTTTTGTCTGTGTCTTTGCATTTATGCTATATTTAGGTCTTTATTTTATTTATGCGTTTAATGTTTTTTTTAAATATACCTTTCACTTGTTTCTTGCATTGTCTGTCTGCTTTTTCTGCCATTGTTTGCCACTTCTTTTATTTTAAAGCTTTGTATGGCAGTTGTAAACTTACTTGTCTTGTATTTTGTTACACTTTGTTTTTGTTTATGCTTTCATTTTAAAGCCTTTTTGTACTTGGGTTATAGTCCATGTTTCCATGTTCTTTTTTTTAATGCCTTTGTTAATCTTCTTTTTGTCAGTACTCTTTTATTTTTGTACCTTTTATGATTGTACTACCCTTTGTGTAATTTGTAATACCCTATTTGTAAACTGAAACCCTTTTATTTAAATTTTCAAAATGACTTTAAAGCACTTTTTAGGTTTATGTTCTCTTTTGGTTTATTTTGTGTTCCCAATTGCCTGTGTTGTCCGGTCCCCTCCAGCTGTTTAGATAGTCTTGTCTTATGTCCTTCCCAGCCAGTTTTTGTATTACAGCTTGGCCACTTATACTATAAGTCTTGTTTCTTTGTCTCCTCCCCCTCCCCTCCCCTCAATACTCATTTGTATTTTGTCCCTTTGCACTGATGGTATTATGCCTTTAATATTCTTATGCTTTTGTTTTGTCCTTTTTACCATCTGGTGAGGTGGAGGACGGCATCAGCACACAGCTGCAGCCCTCACAGGCCTCCCAGCCCACTCCCTTTTTGAGGTGATCTCATCTAACCAGAGTCGGAGCCATTGCCCACTACAGTCCCAGAACCACACCTACTAGAGGCATTGTCTGCCCTGGAGTCTGCTGCCACGTCTGACCAGGTGTGTGAGCCAGTCCCTATTTTCATCCCAAAAGGAGTTTTTGTGGAAGTGTTTGATTATCTAGAGTGACACAGAGCCAGTTCCTGTCCTTGTTTCTGCTCTTGAGGAGCCTCCTTCCGTGCTGGTCCCCTCCAGCTGTTTAGACAGTCCAGTCTGATATCCTTCCCACTCAGCATGAAGCCTGTCGTTGATGCTCCTTCTCCCACCTCCTCTACCCATGTCATCTAGTTAATCGGTACTGTGTCTGCTTCTGTTTTAGTTATTGTGGATGTGTACTTTGTAATATGCTGTTAAACCTGTCTGCATTATTTATATTTGTGCCCCTTTTAATTTAAGTCTGTGTCTCTTATTTGTATTTATGCTCCCCTTTTTAATTTGTGCCATCTAAGTTATGGTTTGTATTATGCTTTGAGTTAATGTATGCTTTTGGCAACATATTTTGGCCACCTGCCCCTTGTTGACTCGTTAATTTAGTCTATGTATTTATACTTTTATTTCTTTGTCCATTTTTATAATTTAAATATGGATGTAGCAGCAGTTTTTCTTTGACCAGAAATGTTTGTTCTATTCTTTTATTTTTTATTTATAAGATGGTCGGTAAATTGAGTACATGCTGGAGTTTTTGGAATATTCCAACCCAGTATAAAGACTGTCATTGTGGCTCCCTCTCCCACCTCCTCTACCCGTGTCATGTAGTAATTTGGCCCTGTGTCTGCTTGCTCCTTTCAGGCCTCTGACTCATCCTTCATTAGCCACCCTTTGCAAATTGGATCAAACTTTGGTTTTTCAGTTTCGCCAGCTCTGTCTAGATGTTGATCCTGACTTCTGTGTCACAGACTTCCAATCCTATTGCTAAGCCTTGTCCCTCCAACCCTTTGGCTCCACTGGGCTCTTCCTTCTGTCCGGCTCATCTCTTCTACGGTTCTGCCTCTGCCCTCCAGTGCAATGGTCTCTCCTTGGGTCTTGTGCTCTGAGTTGGTTGTCCAACTGGTTCTGCCTGTCCCATTTACCAAAGCTCCACCTATCCTTCTATCGACTCGCCAACCCCCCCACCCCCCCCCACCCCCCCCCCCCCCCACCCCCCCCCCCCCCACCCCCACCCCCCCCACCCCACACACACACCTTGATCATCCCTCTGTAAAGCAGCTTTGTCCATTTGTCCTTCATGTTTTTTCTGTATTAATACTTTCTATT